>NC_135656.1:8754726-9074249 GCF_964188315.1 Podarcis muralis | reverse complement strand
CCACAGAGCCTAGGACCTACCAATCAGAAGGTCAGTAGTTCGAATCCCTGCGACGGAGTGAGCTCCCGTTGTTTGGTCCCTGCTCCTGCCAACCTAGCAGTTTGAAAGCACATCAAAGTGCAAGCAGATAAATAGGGTCTGGTGGGAAGGTAAACGGCATTTCCGTGCGCTGCTGTGGTTCGCCAGAAGTGGCTTCGTCATGCTGGCCACATGACCCAGAAGCTGTACGCCGGCTCCCTCGGCCAATAAAGCGAGATGAGCACCGCAACCCCAGAGTTGGCCACGACTGGACCTAATGGTCAGGGGTCCCTTTACCTTTTATGTAGTGGTTAAAGTGTCAGACTAGGACCTGGGAGAAGCCAAGGTTCAAATCTTCACTTGACCATGAAGCTCACTGGGTGACTTTGGGCCGGTCACTGCCTTTCAGCATAACCTACCGCACATGGTTTGTTATGTACTAAGCTTAGATCCAAGAACAATAGGCAAGTAGGATCCTAGAATGCAACAACTGATTGGCTGCAGGAAAAGACCAATCAGGCTCCAGGAGGAAGTTAATCAGCCTATTAGGCTGGTAGGATCGTAGAATGCAACAACTGATTGGCCTGCAGGAAAAGACCAATCAGGCCCCAGGAGGGAAGCAGAATCAGCCAATCAGACGGGACTCATTGTGTAAATGCAACAACTGCACCAATCAGAAGCTGCGCCTTGGTTTTCGAACATTTTGGAAGTCAAATGGAATTCTGCAACGGATTAAGTTTGGCGCTTTTGTTTTTGCTATTTATTTTGCGTTTTTGATGCTTTTTCGGTTAATTTGTTTTTGTGACTGTATGGAACCCAGTTCAGCTACTGATTGATTGTGAAACTGCAAAAATGGATAAAAGCCCCCCTCCCCCATCCAAACAATGACTATCATCAGTGCAGGTAATAAAAAAGTTTTATTTTAATTTTTATCATATACAATACTGTCTTATTTATTTTATAGTACAGTACTTTGATTATTGCTTTCATTTGATGGCTCAATGGTCTCACTAGATGGTAAAATTCATGTTAAATTGCTGTTTTAGGGGTTGTTTTTAAAAGCCTGGAACGGATTAATCCATTTTGTATTATTTTCTATGGGAAAGCGCGCCTTGGTTTTGGAACGCTTTGGTTTTGGAATGGATGGACTTCCGGAATGAATTAAGTTTGAGAACCAAGGTACCACTGTATTCAGAAGCATTGTGCTGCCTCCCATAGACTTCTCTTCCATGCGTTTGCCTAATTCTCTTTTAAAGCCATCCAGGTTGGGAGTCACCACTGCCTCTCCTGTGGGTGGGAGTTCCATAGTTAAGCCATGTGTTGTGTGATAGGAATTTTGAGGTCTTAGATATATGTTAAATGTTCATAAGCGTACCAACCAAGCACGTACATAGATCAGCACAGGAAGACCGACCTGGAACCATTTTGATTCCTAAACTGAGCAAATGTTTTCTCTGCAAGGTCAAAGTGGGAAACCTCCCCATTGTCTCTTTCCTCACAAATCCTGTCTTAAGGGCACATTTAAGATATGAATAGGGTGTGAGCCTGTGACCTGGCCCAGGAACTAAGTATTTATCATTATAAAAGACTGGCCAGGCTCCCCAGGCAATCCAATCAAGTAACCTGCCAGACAGGAGATAAACAATGACAGGAGAAAAACAACATTCAAATTTCTGTTTTAAGGCCGCCTTTTCTGTGATGTAGGTATGATGTATCTGAGGGGTGGTCTTAGGTTACACCCCTTCTGTGACGTATCTATGATGTTTCTGAGGGTGGTCTTGATCTAGGTAAAGGTAAAGGTACCCCTGCCCGTACAGGCCAGTCGTGTCCGACTCTAGGGTTGCGTGCTCATCTCGTTCTAGAGGCCGTGAGCCGGCGCTGTCCGGAGACACTTCCGGGTCACGTGGCCAGCGTGACGAAGCTGCTCTGGCGAGCCAGCACCAGCGCAGCACACGGAAACGCCGTTTACCTTCCCGCTATTAAGCGGTCCCTATTTATCTACTTGCACTTAGGGGTGCTTTCGAACTGCTAGGTGGGCAGGAGCTGGGACCGAACGACGGGCGCTCACCCTGCCACGGGGATTCGAACTGCCGACCATACGATCAGCAAGTCCTAGGCACTGAGGTTTTACCCACAGCGCCACCCGCGTCCCTGGTCTTGATCTACAGGGTGGCAATTTCAAAAGTCTTTATAAGGCCTTGCACACCATTTTTCTGGGTCCCTCCTCCTCTCTCCTGCGGGTGAGGGGAGCACCCTGTTGCAACAGATCAATAAAGATCAAGCTTACTAGCTGCTTTGTTGTTGTTTAGTCGTTTAGTCGTGTCCGACTCTTCGTGACCCCATGGACCAGAGCACGCCAGGCACCTCTGTCCTCCACTACCTCCCGCAGTTTGGTCAAACTCATGCTGGTAACCTCGAAAACACTATCCAACCATCTCGTCCTCTGTCGCCCCCTTCTCCTTGTGCCCTCCATCTTTCCCAGTATCAGGGTCTTTTCCAGGGAGTCTTCTCTTCTCATGAGGTGGCCAAAGTATTGGAGCCTCAGCTTCAGGATCTGTCCTTCCAGTGAGCACTCAGGGCTGATTTCCTTAAGAATGGATACGTTTGATCTTCTTGCAGTCCATGGGACTCTCAAGAGTCTCCTCCAGCACCAGAATTCAAAAGCATCAATTCTTCGGCGGTCAGCCTTCTTTATGGTCCAGCTCTCACTTCCATACATCACTACTGGGAAAACCATAGCTTTAACTATACGGACCTTTGTTGGCAAGGTGACGTCTCTACTAGCTGCTTTGCTTCTCAATATTCTCTGGTTGGCCTCTGTTATTCTCTCCTACCAATAGGGAACCTATGTAAGGACTCTATATGGGCTCTTATCCAGTCCATATCACTAGCCGAATCTGCATTGCTACCCAGGAGACAGCAAAACAGAAGTCACTGTTTACATGCTTGGAGAGAGCTGGCAGGAGGAAGTACAAGGCCAGTGGGTTTTGGGGGGGTCTTCATCAGAGCCCCTGCTAAGTTTTGGGCATCGGCTGGTGCCCAGCAATGCTGACTCCTGGCGCCCATTCTGTGCGTTTGGGTTTTCTATGCAATGCAAGCAGAGAGTCTGCTGTCGCCGTTCTCTGAGCAGCCTTCTTCCCTCGCTTCTAGCTGAATGTTGCTGTGTAGCAACCCTTATTGCAAATGATATACAATGAATTGAAGAAAATGTTCCATTTAACATTTGTTAAAAACCCCGAGGCATTTTTGTTGGGGATTGTAGGGAAAGACCTGCCAAAAAAGTTGAAAAACATCTTCATGTATGCGACAACGGCTGCGAGAGTTCTGGTAGCACAAGGATGGAAGACTGAAGAAACCCCAACTCAAGAATCATGGCAAGAAAAATTGATGGACTATGCAGAACTGGCAAAATTGACATACAGTGGTGCCTCGCAAGACGAAATTAATTCGTTCCGCGAGTTTTGTCGTCTTGCGATTTTTTTCGTCTTGCGAAGCACGGTGTCGGAAAAGTTTTGGGAAAGCTTCAAAAATCACCAAAGTCTTCAAAAACCTCAAAAAAGGCTACCACACCGCGTGCTATGAGTTGCTCCTCGAAGTCAAGTCGCAACTGTATTAACGGTGTTAAGAAAAAGGAAACAAACTTGCAAGACGTTTCCGTCTTGCGAAGCAAGCCCATAGGGGAAATCGTCTTGCGAAGCAGCTCAAAAAACAAAAAACCCTTTCGTCTAGCGAGTTTTTTGTCTTGCGAGGCATTCGTCTTGTGAGGTACCACTGTATAAGCTATGGGACAAGGATAACTGTGACTTTAAGGATGAATGGGAATCTTTCACAAAGTATCTGAAGACGCAACAAAGCGAACTAGACTCCTTGGCAGGTTTTGAATAAACATTCACAATTCTTTTACTGATAATAATCAGCTAAACAGTTTGAGGATCTATACAACTTAGTAACATGCAGAAAATAGCATTATTGGAGAAACCAAAGACTGGAACTGAGGGAAGTGGGGGTGGGGGGTTATGTGGGGGGGAGGGGGGAGGGAGGAAAAATGGGGGGGGGGGAATAAGGATATGTTTTTGGATAATATGTTTTGTTATAACTTTGAATAAAAAAAATAAAAAAGCAAATGCCTTGCCCCCACGCCCACCCCCAAAGTCACAATACCTAGAAACGCCAGACAGCCCAGGAAGAGCAGAAGAATGCAGGAGGTAATGATCCAGATGTTCCCACTGGGCAGTGACGCAGCTGCAGAGATAAGAGGGGAAGGTGATCACAAACATCTCCACTGCGGTGGGAGAATCGGTTCAGCGCGTTCCACATTTCGGAGGAGGAGGAAGAAGGAGAACAATCTCTTGCAAACCCCTTTCCCAGGGTGTGCACTCCCAAGCCTCTTGGCTCCAAGCCTTGGGCTTCAATCCCACCAGCCACTCCTCCCTCCCTCCAGGTGCTTTCGGGCTTCTGGCATGTCCTTCTCCAAGACCTCTCTGCCCAACCCTGGCATCAGCTTCCCTCCATCTCCACAGCACTTTCCTCTGATGTTTTAATTAAAATTAAAATTGGGCGGGGGGAGCGGGAGGACATCTCCCACTCCATAGGCAGCCCCCTTCTCATCTCGACAGCCAACATTCCTGCATCCTCCCCGTTGCCTTCCCATGTTTGAAGGCCTTGCTGTGCTCTGCAGTGCTCTGGCGGGGGGCAGCGGGGAGAACCAGGAAAGGCAGTCGCTGCAACACAGAACTTTGTGCAAACTTGTGCAAAAGAAGCAACGGTGCAAGGCCCTTACACATTCTGTCTGGGGCTGGTGGGAGTTGCGCATGGCCCCAGATAGCTGGAAGGGACCTGCTAGCAAAGGCTGCAATCGATTGTAAAGCTTCGTGAGGGCAGGGGCCTGCCTTTTCCTCACGCTGTTCTGCAAAGAGTAGAACATACACCAGGGGTCAGCAAACTTTTTCAGCAGGGGGCCGGTCCACTGTCCCTCAGAGCTTGTGAGGGGCCGGACTATAGTACAGTGGTACCTCAGGTTACATACGCTTCAGGTTACAGACTCCGCTAACCCAGAAATAGTGCTTCAGGTTAAGAACTTTGCTTCAGGATGAGAACAGAAATCGTGCTCCGGCGGCGCGGCGGCAGCGGGAGGCCCCATTAGCTAAAGTGGTGCTTCAGGTTAAGAACAGTTTCAGGTTAAGAACGGACCTCCGGAATGAATTAAGTACGGTACTTAACCTGAGGTACCACTGTATTTTGGAGAGAGAAAAATGAACGAATTCCTGTGCCCCACAAATAACCCAGAGATGCATTTTAAATAAAAGGACACATTCTACTCATGTAAAAGCACACTGATTCCCAGCCAGCCTGTGGGCCGGATTTAGAAGGCGATTGCGCCGGATCCGACCCCCGGGCCTTAGTTTGCCTGCCCATGACATACACTGTATAAAATAAAATGCAGCCTGGGTTGCACTCGCTGCAAAGCTATCTTCAGTTTCGCAAAGCAATCCTCAGCTTGTTTCCTTTCTTTATCTGGCCAAGGCCTAGTGTAGCACTCCTGAGGGGGGAAGAGTGCCCTGTGTAGTCTAGTTTCTCTGAGGGAACATGGCTGTTTTCTTTTCTCATTCTTTTGTCTCTGGGGATGTTTGCAAAACAGATTGCTTTCAGCAAAGCTATACTGCCAAGAGGAGAGAGCCGGGTTCAGTTCCTCCCTCAGCCCTGACACTCAGAGGATGGTTTGGGTCAAATGCTGTATCTCAGCCTAAGCCAGGGGTGAGCAAAATGTCAGTCTGCTGCTGACATATTTCAGGGTGATTCGTAGTCAGTGCTTTTTTTCTATTAAAAAAATGTTTAGGGGTACTCTCATTTTGACTCAAGAAAATCACCACTTTATAGTTCAAATTGGGGGACATAAATACAGTGGTACCTCAGGTTACATACACTTCAGGTTACAAACTCTGCTAACCCAAAAATAGTGCTTCAGGTTAAGAACTTTGCTTCAGGATGAGAACAGAAATCACGTGGCGGCAGCAGGAGGCCCCATTAGCTAAAGTGGTGCTTCAGGTTAAGAACAGTTTCAGGATAAGAACGGACCTCCGGAACAAATTAAGTACTTAACTCCTTCAGTACCACTGTACAGTAAATGGACAAAAGTACAAAGATTCACAAAATGTTTAGGGGTATGCGTACCCCCAGAAAAAAAACACTGTTCGTAGTACAGTGGTACCTCGGGTTAAGTACTTAATTCGTTCCGGAGGTCCGTTCTTAACCTGAAACTGTTCTCATCCTGAAGCACCACTTTAGCTAATGGGTCCTCCCGCTGCCCTCGCGCCGCCAGAGCACAATTTCTGTTCTCATCCTGAAGCAAAGTTCTTAACCTGAAGCACTATTTCTGGGTTAGCAGAGTCTGTAACCTGAAGCGTATGTAACCCGAGGTACCACTGTAGTAACTGTTTCTGCACACCCAATTGTTTAACAATAGCAACAACAAAAAGTTTGTTCCCCCCCCCCCCCAGAATTAGGTGGCTGAAAGGCAGAAAAAATGGGAAGTGGAGAGGGGAAGCAGGAGTGGTTTGTGTGTGAAAGGGCTGGGAGGTCATGTCTGGTTGCAAAAACAAATTCCTGGGCTGAGCATGTGTTGTGAGACACCCTTAATTCTAAGCATGCAGAGCTCCCCTGTTCCATCGTTTTGCTTCTGTGACTGGCTAGTGGATTTAAGAGTTTTAGTAAAACAAACAAACAAACAAAAATGTAGATACGTCAAGCTTGAAATCTGCCTACTCCTGGCTGAACAGGGTTGCTGTGAGGATAATATATTAGGCCATAACAATGCACACCTCTCCAAGTTCCTTGGAAGGGCAGGATAGAATTATAACAAATAAATAAATACTCAGATTCCCTGTTTAAAGCTTTCTGCTCATTTGCGTACATTATACAGCCATACCTCTTGTTAAGTTTGCTTCAGGTTAAATCTTTTCAGGTTCAGCAAATCGCGACCCACAGACGTGCGGACGTGGGTTGCATTCTGCTCATGTTGCGAACGGGGCTCTGGAACGGATCCCGTTTGCAACCAGAGGTACCACTGCTACTAGATTTGGTTCAGTTAAGTCCATAAAAGTGGTGGATTTGTTTCGGCCTGAAGGAGGCAGTGTTCTCCATTTTGACAAACTGCAAGTCTACATGTTGTTAAAATGGCACAAGAACAAGCCAGGACATTTTTTCTCCTGCCCTGGGGGATAGTATACAAACCAATGGCTTCAAGTTACGAGAAAAGAGATTCTGACTGAACATCAGGAAGAACTTCCTGGCAGTAACTGTTGTTCGATAGTGGAACGGTCTCCCTCCGAAGGTGGTGGACTCGCCTTCCTTGTAGGTTTTTAAGAAGAGGTTGGATGGGCATCTGTCATGAATGCTTTAGCTGAGATTCCTGCATTGCAGAGGGTTGGACTAGATCAGTGTTTCCCAACCTTGGGCCTCCAGCTGTTTTTAGACTACAACTCACATCATCCCTAGCTAGCAAGACCAGTGGTCAGGGATGATGGGAATTGTAGTTCAAAAACAGCTGGAGGCCCAAGGTTGGGAAACACTGGAGTAGATGACTCTTGGGGTCCCAACTCTATGATTCTATTATACTAGTCAACTGGCAACTCTAAGGCCTCTAAATAAACCTTATTTTTCCCTTCACTCTCTCCATCCGCCTGCTTTGAACAGCTGCCCACCAAGAGAACATTGTGTGAGGCAAACAATTAGTTGTTCTGTGATTGTTACATTGAGGTTGAATAGATGTTTTATGAACAAAGGAACCAGCTTTGAAAATCCCTGTGTTACAAGGGTTCAAGGTCAAATTCAGGTTCAGAAGAACTCCTGAGGTAGGGACCCTTTCAGAATTAAAAAGCAAGGGCCGCAACATCTCAAGGAGTGGCTGTAATAATGTGTTGACGTTTATATCAACATATTTAATGAATATTGTTATAGATTTGAGGGGGGGACCCCCCTAAACCCTAGAAAACCCTGTTAGGATTTTGATTAATTGGGATACGGATGAAAGTACAAGCTGCGGAACTGTGACAGAGAAGGAATATCTGGGCCCGGCTGGCCTGGTAAAGAGGAAATCTGTTAACATGACAAAAGAAATTGATGGGCCATCCATTAGGAATCCTTTGGCCTGGGGAGACAGATGTTGCCAAGGCGATGGGATGTGTGTTTGAAGTGACAGGAAAATAGAGTTTTTAGCAGGATGTTCTGGAAAGGAGGAGGAGGAAGAAAGACTGGGATCCATCTTGGGCAGGTTGGCTGAAGGCAGGCTGGGAGAGATGCCTTTGACTCCAGGGCTGCACAACTGTCTCAAATACCAGAGTAGGACCGACAGTGAAAAGATGTGCTTTCACACTGTGCATATGCTTGCCTGGGAGCCATGGCCAAGCCTAGCATTCTATGCCTTGATCCCATGCAGGTGTTAAGCACTGTTGTTGTTGTGTACACATCAAATCTGAAGGAGTACATAGAATATAAGACCCCATGTGCACTATACATTTAAAGCCGAACCATATCACTTTGTGAAGTCATAGCTTCCCCCAAGGAATCCTGGGAATGTAGCTGAAGGGTGCTGAAAGTTGTCAGGAGACCTCTATTTCCCGCACAGAACTACAGTTCCCTGGGAAGAGGGGTTGATAGTTAAACTACTCTTGAGAACTGTAGCTCTGTATACGTCTCAAAAATTTAATGGGTGAAATGCAGGGCCGGCCCAAGTCATTCTGGCACCTGTGGCAAACCGCAAAAGGCCACCTCCCTCCCCCACAGGGAAGAAGGGGCGAGTGAAGATCTACATTAGAAACAAAGGGAGAATAAAGTTCTACATCGGAATATGTAGGCCCTTTGTATCCTGCTGCCTGAGGCAGGATACACTTCACCTTGCCTCATGGCTGGGCCGACACAAGAAGAAGAAGAAGAGGAGTTTGGATTTGATATCCCTCCTTTCACTCCCCTTCAGGAGTCTCAAAGCGGCTAACATTCTCCTTTCCCTTCCTCCGCCACAACAAACACTCTGTGAGGTGAGCGGGGCTGAGAGACTTCAGAGAAGAGTGACTGGCCCAAAGTCACCCAGCAGCTGCATGTGGAAGAGCGGAGACGCGAACCCGGTTCACCAGATTACGAGACTACCGCTCTTAACCACTACATCACACTGGCTCTAGGTTCTAGGACTCAGGCTTCGAATGTGTGCTCCTGTTGTGCTTACCCATAGACACCCCTGTGCTTCCAGCAACCAGAGAATTAGAGCCAGTTCTGCCCTCCCTTCCATGTGAACCCCCATATGGGTTCAGGGCATTTCTTGGAGGAGATGTTTTGGAAGGGAGCCCTAGTCCTGCAATCTGATGGTTCCCATCGGAGCAAGCAGCTCCTCCTTCTCCAAATTGTACTTATCTGTCTGACTCAGAAATGTGCTGTGCTCCCTCCCTGCGAGACTCTCAAGGTCTTTGCTGAGTGAGTGGGTCACCCCCACCCCTGATATGCAGGAGTGCACCTGTGGGTGGGATGTGGGAGGGGAGACACAACTTTTCTCACAGGGGTTTGGAGAAAGCCTGGGCAGGAAACAGCAGCGAAAAGAAAAGAGAACTGTGAAGGAGGAAGAAAAGACACGGGAAGGGAATACAGTGGTACCTCAGGTTACATACGCTTCAGGTTACAGACTCCGCTAACCCAGAAATAGTACCTCGGGTTAAGAACTTTGCTTCAGGATGAGAACAGAAATCGTGCAGCGGCGGTGCAGCAGCAGGAGGCCCCATTAGCTAAAGTGGTGCTTCAGGTTAAGAACAGTTTCAGGTTAAGAACAGACCTCCAGAACGAATTAAGTTCTTAACCCAAGGTACCACTGTATTAGGGACGCGGGTGGCGCTGTGGGTTAAACCACAGAGCCTAGGGCTTGCCGATCAGAAGGTTGCAGTTCGAATCCCCGCAACGGGGTGAGCTCCCGTTGCTCGGTCCCTGCTCCTGCCAACTTAGCAGTTCGAAAGCACGTCAAAGTGCAAGTAGATAAACAGGTACCGCTCTAGCGGGAAGGTAAACAGCGTTTTCGTGCGCTGCTCTGGTTCGCCAGAAGCAGCTTAGTCATGCTGGCCACAGGACCCGGAAGCCATACTCCGGCTCCCTCGACCAATAAAGCGAGATGAGCGCCGCAACCCCAGAGTCGGTCACGACTGGACCTAATGGTCAGGGGTCCGTTTCCTCACCACTGTATTAGAGTTACACCCCTATGGTTGCAATCCTAACTTCTCCAAAAGAATCCCAGGAACTGTAGCTACAATGCCAAGCATCCTTAACAAAGTATGTTGCCCAGATTTTTTTGTAGGGTACACAATGTGCTTTAATGCATGTGGTTAGGATTGTGCTTTTAGTTTCTTTTAGTTTCTATTTCCGGTTGCCATACGTCCGGAATTTAAATGATAGAAGTAGTATTTGGGGGCAGGGGAGAGAACTGGGAAAACTGGCAAAAGGTCTGAATTCCCCCCCCCCCCCAAAAAAGCTCAGCAACCTTCCCCCCAAAAAGCTTCTTTTGTGCTCGGATTTCTCTCACTTTAATGGTCCTTACATTTGCTGCTCAGTTGCAATCCATGCCCTGCCTCCTCCTCCTCCTCTCGACTTTCTATCCCAGGCATCCCCAACCTCTGCCCTCCAGTTGTTTTGGGACTACAATTCCCATCATCCCTGACCACTGGTCCTGTTAGCTAGGGATGATGGGAGTTGTAGTCCCAAAACAGCTGGAGGGCCGAGTTTGGGGGTGCCTGTTCTATCCTCCCCACCGGCCCCAGACCCCATAAACCTCCTTACCCTTCCTCTTTCGAGGCCCGACATGGCTGATGTTAGCATTACACAAATCAGATCTGCACCTACAGGACAAAGTAACCGTTTTGGCATCCTCAGAAGATTGGGACTCACAGGCTGCAGAATCGCAGGCATCTTTTTCACTGATCCAGCAACCTGGATGGGCAGAAGACAGGGAGAAGAGGGAGTTCAGATAAACAGTTTAATCAGGGGAACATCGCATCTCCGTAACCTTGAGAGCTAGATTCCAAGCAGACCCTCTCTTTGTGTGCCAGTTTTATCTGCTTTGTTTGCATAGTTTAAATGTTACCGTATTTTGTTCTTCTGCTTTTCACGGATTTGCAAGTGCCCCAGACAGCTATAAATTTAACAGATAAACATGGAAAGGGGGGAAAAACAACATTAGAAGCAGCAGCATACAAATACAGAGAACAATGAGCAGGAAAAGGGGCTTCAAATTCAGCCTGCAGGTCCTTCAGTGTCTTAAAAATATATATGCCACTATGAAATTAACACCGTAGAAAATAGGAAAGGGAACAAGAGAGAACAGTTTCTTCAAGGCTATCCCAGGAAGCCCATAATTGTGCTGGGATTTGAATTCAGGATCTGATTTCCACCGTTCCTCCCATTTCCTCCAGCCAACCCTCACTTAGTCCTTGTAGGACCTGGGGTCCTCCCCCCACATATTTTGTAGGCACTAGAATTCAAATAAATTGAATTTTTGCGTCTCGGTCCTGTATACCTGAAGGAGCGTCTCCACCCCCATCGTTCAGCCCGGACACTGAGATCCAGCGCCGAGGGCCTTCTGGCGGTTCCCTCATTGCGAGAAGTGAGGTTACAGGGAACCAGACAGAGGGCCTTCTCGGTAGTGGCGCCCGCCCTGCAGAACGCCCTCCCTTCAGATGTGAAGGAAATAAGTAGCTATCTTATCTTTAAAAGACATCTGAAGGCAGCCCTGTTCTGGAAAGTTTTTAATGTTTAACGCTGTACTGTTTTTAACACTTGATTGGGAGCTGCCCAGAGCAACTGGGGAAACTCAGCCAGATGGGCGGGGTATAAATAATAATAATAATAATAATAATAATAACAATAATAATAATAATAATAAACCATTGGCCCATATCCTGATTCTCACCCTGCATTTGGACATTGCATTGTGGGCATGCGTCTCTCATCTCCAAGCATCCACACTGGTTTGCCCTGAATTAGTGCCCAGCCCACACTAAGAATCACAAGAGAAGCCCTGGACTTGAAAGAACCCATAGCAGCATTCTATGGAAACCAGCAGCCCAGGGCCAAAGAGCTGGGTGCAAAGTTGTGCTCAATATCGGTCTCCCCTGAGCTACTGCTCCAACTCCTTCGGTTGTTGCCAGGGCCTTGCAGAGCCAGGTAAAAAAAGCCGCCCCGCCCCCCGCTTTTTACCCTGGAGATAACTGAAGAGTTATAAATAAGTAAGTACAGTGGTACCTCGGGTTACATACGCTTCAGGTTACATACGCTTCAGGTTACACACTCCACTAAGCCAGAAATGGTGCTTCAGGTTAGGAACTTTGCTTCAGGATAAGAACAGAAATCGTGCTCCGGCGGCGCGGCGGCAGCAGGAGGCCCCATTAGCTAAAGTGGTGCTTCAGGTTAAGAACAGTTTCAGCTTAAGAACGGACCTCCGGAACAAATTAAGTACTTAACCCGAGGTACCACTGTATATAAATAATTTTCACAAAAGTTATGCTGACAAATACTGTATTTTTTGCTCTACAAGACTCACTTTTTCCCTCCTAAAAAGTAAGGGGAAATGTATGTGCGTCTTATGGAGCGAATGCAGGCTGCGCAGCTATCACAGAAGCCAGAACAGCAAGAGGGATCGCTGCTTTCGCTGCTCAGCGATCCCTCTTGCTGTTCTGGCTTCTGGGATTCAGAATATTTTTTTTTCTTGTTTTCCTCCTCCAAAAACTAGGTGTGTCTTATGGTCTGGTGCGTCTTTTTTTTTTTTTTTTTTTTTTTTGCGGGTTGGGTTACTTTTTATTTATTTTTTTTAATATTTTTTTATTGCTTTGTTTTCCAGGGTCAAAGTACAACGTCAATGCATCGTCGATAACACAACAAAAGCTTTTTTTTTTTTTTACAAAATGAAAAAAACAAACAAAAAAGAATACACTTCCAAATCTTTTTTTTTTTTTTCATCATCAACTGGACTTCCCCACATCCTCCATCCCTGCATTCTTTACAATAAAAATCAACAGCAAATTAATACCTTGTTTCATGTGTTTTTGTATTTTCATCTAGATATTTACTCTAAAAGTTAAGCTTTTCTCAGTCATAACTTAGTTTCATTCATTTCCGAATCTCAATACTGAAGCATGTTTTTCTCAAGACTTAGCAAATTCTCAACATTCATATAACTTAAAATGTTTTTGTAAATAGTCCTTAAATTTTTTCCAGTCCTCTTCCACTGCCTCTTCTCCCAGGTCTCGGATTCTGCCAGTCATTTCAGCCAATTCCATGTAGTCCATCAGTTGCGTGTGCCACTCTTCCAGTGTGGGTAACTCCTGTGCCTTCCAGTATTTGGCTATAAGGATTCTTGCTGCTGTAGTTGCATATAAAAAGAAAGTTCTATCTTTCTTTAGCACTCTCTGGCCCACAATGCCCAGGAGGAAGGCTTCTGGTTTCTTATGAAAGGTATACTTAAATACCTTTTTCAACTCATTATAAATCATTTCCCAAAAAGCCTTCACCCTCGGGCATGTCCACCAAAGGTGAAAGAATGTTCCTTCAGCCTCCTTACATTTCCAACATTTATTGTCAGACAAATGATATATCTTTGCAAGTTTGACTGGGGTCATGTACCACCTGTACATCATTTTCATAATGTTTTCTTTCAAGGCACTACATGCCGTAAATTTCATACCGGTGGTCCATAACCTTTCCCAGTCTTCAAACATAATGTTGTACCCAATATCTTGCGCCCATTTTATCATGGCTGATTTAACTGTCTCGTCTTGAGTATTCCATTTAAGCAACAAGTTATACATTCTTGAAAGCACTTTCATCTTAGGTTCAAGTAGTTCTGACTCTAATTTTGATTTTTCCACCTGGAAACCAATTTTTTTGTCCTTTTTAAAGGTCTCTAAAATTTGGGCGTAATGAAACCAGTCTCGCACCTTTCCTTTCAATTTTTCAAAACTCTGCAACCTCCAAGTGTCCCCCACTTTTTCTATTATTTCACAATATTTTGCCCAGCCACCCCCCATATTAAGTATTTTTGTGGCCTTAGCCTCCATCGGTGACAACCACCTCGGAGTCTTATTTTCGAATAAGTCCTTATAGAGCGAAAAATACAGTAATTTTATTTCAAGGCTTGAACCGTATCTGCATATAAAGACAAAATGGAAAATATAACTATACAATAGTGCTTTTTAAAAATACATAGAGAAAATGATTATTTTAAGTACAGTGGTGCCCCGCAAGACGAATGCCTCGCAAGACGGAAAACTCGCTAGACGAAAGGGTTTTCCGTTTTATGAGCTGCTTCGCAAGACGAATTTCCCTATGGGCTTGCTTCGCAAGACGAAAACGTCTTGCAAGTTTGCTTCCTTTTTCTTAACACCGTTAATACAGTTGCGACTTGACTGACTTCAAGGAGCAACTCATAGAGCGCAGTTTACATAGTAGCCTTTTTTGAGGTTTTTAAAGACTTTGGTGATTTTTGAAGCTTTTCCAAAACTTCTTTTGCAGCCATTTGGTAAGTTAAGCTTTTAAAACTTTTTTTGGGGGGGTTGGATTTTGGGTTGGGGTGTTTGGAATTCAAGGACTTGGTGTTGGGGAGGGGTTTGCAAGAATCTGGAAGCTTGTGTGGTTTTTTCTGCATTTTTATGATTTTCTGTGACCATTGGGCCACTCTGCTGTTTTTTTAAAAAAAATCTGGGTTTGAATTTTGAAATGCTCTTTACAGTATGTGTGACTTTAAAGAGCACTTAATAAACTCTTGTTGTACCAAATTTGGCTTTGTTTGGACTTTTTTTGAGCATAGGAACGCATTAATTGATTTTCAATCCATTCCTATGGGAATTCGTGATTCGCAAGATGAAAAATTCGCTAGACGAAAAAACTCGCGGAACGAATTAATTTCGTCTTGCGAGGCACCACTGTATTTACATTTTAAAATGCTTTCCTAGCTTTCTTTTCTGCAAATTCTTGAATTACGCAGGAAAAATCAAGCAACTTCGCCTTGAATATGCTGACCGAGGCCCTCTTTGGAATCGGAGGCCCAGGCCAAGTGGCCCATATGGCCCCCCCTCTTTCTGGGCCTGGTTGCTGCTGGCCCACAGCCTGCAAAATCTGCCTGTACTTTTAAAATGTGTTGGGGAGGAGGGGGGATAACTGGGTGGTTCTTGTTCTTGTTCTTATTATGCATTTTGTGTTTTAATCCTGTGATTTTATCTCATGAACTGCCCTAGATCTGTGGGTATAGGATGGTATACAAATTAAATCAATCAATCAATTATAGTAATAATAATACTTTCACTACTGCCTGCCCCCAATGGATGCTAAGAAAACTAAAAAAAACCTCAACAACTTTGGTGCCCCCCAACAAGAACAAAAATCCTGGCTAGACCCATGTTCCTCACTGGCCCTATTTTGCATTCTGTATATTTTTGCTTGGCTGGAAAGTGCCCTTGAACTCTGATAGTGCTTTTTGCTTCTCTGGACGGAGGAAGAGAAGAGAGACAGAGAGTAGTACAGTGGTACCTCAGGTTAAGAACTTAATTCGTTCTGGAGGTCCGTTCTTAACCTAAAACTGTTCTTAACCTGAAGTACCACTTTTGGTAATGGGGCCTCCCGCTGCCGCCGCATGATTTCTGTTCTCATCCTGAAGCAATGTTCTTAACCCAAGGTACTATTTCTGGGTTAGCGGAGTCTGTAACCTGAAGCGTCTGTAACCCAAGGTACCACTACAGTAGTCTACTGAAAAAAGATATAGAGTGGTACCTCGGTTTAAGAACAGTCCAGTTTAAGAATAATTTGGTTTACAAACTCCGCAACTGGAAATAGTGTTCCGGTTAGAGAACTTTACCTCAGTCTAAGAACAGAATCCGAACAGTGTAAGGGCACCGGCGGCAGGAGGCCTTATTAGGGAAAGTGCACCTCAGTTTAAGAACGGACTTCCAGAATGGATTAAGTTGGTAAACCGAGGTACCACTGAAATTCGCACCTAGTGCTTTGCCCACCGATTGCCTCTGGCCCCACTCACTACTAGCATGTGGCCCTTAGAAGGCTGCTTAGCAAGAAATGTGGCCCTCAGTTACCCAGCCCTGACGCAAGGTTTTCCTTCAAGCCTGCTCTCCCTCACCTGCCATCAGCTTTAGGGAGATGGCCCACTTTCCTTGCAGCGGCTCTCAACCTGTGGGTCCCCAGATGTTGTTGAACTACAACTCCCATCACCCCTAGCTAGCAAGGCCAGAGCTCAGGGATGCTGGGAGTTGTAGTCCAACAACATCTGGGGACTGCTGCGAGTCACATGCTCTCCTTAACATCCTTGGGAAGCCTGGGGTTGTGGGTTCGTTTTCCCCCCAGAGTTGAGCAGGAGAACATCACAGCCTACCATATTTTTCGCTCCATAGGGCGCACCTGACCATAGGGCACACCTAGTTTTCAGAGGGGGAAATCAAGGAAAAAAATATGATCCCCCCCCCAGCTCTGGGAGCAGCAGACAGGCTGCACGCAGCCTATGCGCTTCTCCCAGACCTTCTCCCTGCTTTTGCGGGAGGTGGGGGAATTCCCCCATCTCCCGCAAAAGCCCACAGGAGCCACGCACCCTTTAAGGAGTGCACGGCTCCTGCGGGCTTTTCGACCAGGAGGGAGAAGGGACTGACATGGCCAGTCAGTCCCTTCTCCCTCCTCGGGGAAAAGCCTCAAAGAGGTCGGGGAGCAGCACGAAGGTGGCGCGCCGCCTTCCCGCTGCCCCCCGAGCTTGTGGGGCTGGCGGTGGGGGGAAGCGCTGCTTTTCCCCACCGCCAGCCTCAAAGACCAGACTCTCCTGGCTTCAGCGAAAGCAACGCGAAGCCTCCGGAGCGCAGAGGGAGTGCTCCCTCTGCGCTTCGGAGGCTTCGCGTTGCTATCGCTAAAGCCAAGGAGCCTGTATTCACTCCATAGGACGCACACACATTTCCCCTTAATTTTTGGAGGGGAAAAAGTGCGTCCTAGAGAGTGAAAAATACGGTAACTAGCCGAGGAGTGAAAGCAGGTGGGATTCTGTGGTGAGGAAGGGAATGCTAGGCTTCTAGGGGGGAGTCCGCGACTGGTGAGCTCTCACTCTGAGCCACAGGTAGTTGCATGTGTGGCAACGAAAAGGTTCCTCTCCCGGCCAAACTGCAGGTGGGAGTTGCTGCTTTTTTGGTACACACTCGCGCAAGGTGCACTCTGACCTCATCTTCCTCGTCTCTCCCCATAGCAACCGCCAGCTCTCCAGCCCTCTTTGGAAGGGAGGGAAGAAGGGTCAGTGTGTGAGAGAAAGCTGGTCGAGAGCTTTCTCTTCGTCTTTTAAAACTTTGTTTTTATCTTTTCAAACAGCTACAATGAGGGACTAAAGGCTTGCAGCGATACATTTCATAAGCTGGGGTCTGATATATGTTGGCTGGGAGCGATTTCTAAGCCAAACACCCCCCAGCTATCTGTTCTCCACTAGTTTTTTTCTTCTTCTCTCATATTCTGAGGAAGGAAGGAAGCGTGGCATAGTGGTTAAAGTGCTGGACTACAGCAGAGGAGAACCCAACTTCAAATTCTCACTCAGCCCTGAAGCTCAGTGGGTAACCGTCAGCCAGTCACTGTCTCTTAGCCCATAACAGGGTTGTTGTTGCCCATAAAACGGGGTAGCTGAAGAAAAATGATGTTCTTGGAAAATAATGGGATGGAAATTGCAATAAATAAATAAATGAGGGCTCCAAGTGATCATTGGGCAGATCCACACCACACTTATAAGGCTCCATTCAAAGCACGTGACTTCGCACAAATAATCGTGAGAACTATAGTTTTCCCTCCCCCTCCCCAGCACCCTTCACAAACTATGGTTCACAGGATGTTTTGGGGAAAGACACATGCTTTAAATGTGTGTTGAATGTGCATTAAATGTGTGGTGAAGTGCAACTCTTTCTGAGCATACCGTGGTTCAAGCGCAGTTTGTTTCGGGAAGCCTAGGTACCAAAATCATCACACAATGTAAAACTGAATACGCAGGAAATGTTTGGCGTGCTTGTAAGGTAAAGGGACCCCTGACCATTAGGTCCAGTCGTGACCAACTCTGGGGTTACTGCGCTCATCTCACTTTATTGCCCGAGGGAGCCGGCATACAGCTTCCGGGTCATGTGGCCAGCAAGACTAAGCCACTTCTGGCGAACCAGAGCAGCGCACGGAAACGCCGTTTACCTTCCCGTCGGAGCGGTAACTATTTATCTACTTGCACTTTGACGTGCTTTCGAACTGCTAGGTTGGCAGGAGCAGGGACCAAACAATGGAAGCTCACCCCATTGCGGGGATTCGAACCCCCGACCTTCTGATTGGCAAGCCCTAGGCTCTGTGGTTTAACCCACAGCGCCACCCACGTCCCTGTTCGTGGAAGCCTAGGTACCAAAATCACCACACAATGTAAAACTGAATACGCAGGAAACGTTTGGCATGCTTGTAACCTGCCATATATCAGGGTGGGTGAGTCCAGGCAAGCATGTATACAAATTGAAAAATACTTTTCACATTTTTAGTTAATCTGAAGGCTCTGCCTTAGTCCCTCAGCTGTGTTCAGTTGCACCGACAAGCCGTTATGTGACAGTACTCATTCCTACACTGGATGCTTTCGCTGAGATTCCTGCTTTGCAGGGGGTTGGACTAGATGATCCATGGGATCCCTTCCAACTCTACAGTTCTATGATTTCATATCTTCTCACTTATTATCAAGCAGAGCACTTCGACCGGGTGGTGGTGGAAGCAATTCACTCATTCAGCCGCAAATCATCCAGCGATGAAACATCGGATAATGAATGTGCTTGCAAATCAGCCAGTAGAATCTACTACGTACACACAGAAGCAGGCTGCAAACACACCATACATTTGAAGTGCATTCCCCGACCCAAGACACCTGGAAATTGTAGTTTACCCCCCCCCCCCAAGCTACAGTTCCCAGCACCCAGCCACAGAGCTATGGTGCAGAGCTGTTCCTCCACTAGCCCCTCAACCCCTTCTCCAACAAATCAACCTGGGTAATCCATCAAATCCCGTAAGCAGAAGGCAGCACACCGCTCTGAATTCACTACAAAACCTCTCAGATCTTTTGCACTACACTCCATGCTGCAAGGAATCACTTTTGAGGAATCCCTGTGCCTTTTAATTTGGCAGAAATCAACAGCAGCGAGTAGCGGCTGCTGCTCAGTTTCTCCCTTTCTCATGGTGCTAATTTCCCAGGCTTCATTTCCACCCCAGTGCCAATATATTTCTGCTTGAACATTCAGTCTTGCATCGTAGTTTTTAAGGGATGGCAGGGAAGAGATCCTGCATTAGGGACACTCAGGTATACTTGACGACCCTTTGATCTCTCTCTTGCAGGCTTATGGATCTAGAGATGAAATGCATGCATCGCTGGGCAAGACTGTAGCTCAATGATAAGAGCATATGCTTTTCTTGCAGAAGGTCCTGGGTTCAGTTTCCAAGATTTCCAGGTAAGACTGGGAGAGAACCGTGTCTGAAATCATGGAGAGCTTCTGCCAGGCAGTATAGACAATACTGAACCAAATGGACCCATAATCGGACATGGCATAAAGAAAACCCCTTTGTTCTAAGCTTGTAGAGTCCCCACCATCTCATTCCCACACCACGCAGCAGAGTCCTTGTCTATGTGCTCTAAAATCCCACCTCCCTTTGGATCCGAAATCACGTGAGCGTTGGGCTTTCCGTCTTCCTGCCAAACCACCGCATCCAAACCTGCCTCCTTTACCACCCAACCCCCTAAGGAAGAATTGTAGCAGCTCCTCCGTCCGCCTTTGGTCCTCACCTTGCAACTTGGCTTGGAGATGTCCTTGGGTCAGGTTCCAGATACCAAAGCAGCACTGGTTGTGAGGACACTGGATGGTTCTGTTGTGGCCGTCCTCCGAAATTAAGCCCTTGAGATGCTCCATGCCTTCCATCAGGGCATTAGATCCATAGGAGACGCAGCTGCGGTTTTTACTCAGGGCACTGGTGCTCATCGCTTGGCATCTCAGCAGTATTAGCCAGGCAGTCAGTCTCCAAAGCAGCCTGCAGGGCCCCATCTACCCTCCAAGAGCACCTGAACTGGATATGCAAACCTAGCTTGCCCGCCTAGGAGTTCCTCCTCCGGGCCCAGGTAGGAAGGACTTGGCTGGCTTCAGCGTGTGGGATGGGGCTGGTTGCTGTCAGCGAGTGACCGCAAGCACTGAAGCAGGCGAGGGAGGCAGCACATCTAGGCAAGGAGGGACAAGACAGATTTCCAGTGGGTCTGCCTTCATGCCTAAGCAGATTGGGTATAACAGCTTCCAATGCCACCATACAAAAACACCTCCCACGAGAGAGCAAAACAACTCCCTGCAAATTCAAGGAGGGAGATCTTAGATACCCTAGCCTGGGGTGCCCCCCTAGGCAGCTCAAGGACAGAGTTTCAGATTTAAAGAATATTGTTATGGGAGGGGGGGGAGGGGGAGAGACAAGGAGGTTTTCAGTGGGTGGAACAAGATTCTCAGCAATATTCATTCAAGGTCCACTCAAATGGGTATGTTCAACATCAAATTGAATATGTGCAAAAGCACTCAGCCCTGCATGTTAAGATATTGTTGGGGTGATTTTTGTGCTTTGTTAAAAAAACACAGAAATGAGATCACATCAACACCCTCCTCCCCCACTCCAAGGAAAGGGATCTGTGTAATAATAATAATAATAATAATAATAATATCTTTATTGTCATTGCCCCCTCTCGGGGACAACGAAATTACTTGGCTGCTCCATCCACCCAGGTAGGGCACTCCACACAAAATCAAAACATTAATATAGGCATTACTATATAGAGTGGGTAGGTGGACAGAGGTGGTTAATTGGCAGAATTGTGTACTTACATCCCATTGAATTTCCAAGAGGTCAAAAACTTTAAAAAAGAATGGGGGGAAATTATATTTTATTTAAAGAGACCACTGCAAGCAGATGAAAACACTAGCAGGATTTTAATCTCACTTGTAATGTAACAAAATTATGGACAATATGGATTGATATAAAATATAGAATATGGAATAAAATGCATTTGTAAATGTTGACAATAGGACCCATGAAGAGGATTGGGGGGGGTAGTCCCAAGATTCGGAGTAATCTCTGTATATGGATATGCATTTGGATTGTTATAAAATTCTATTTGTAAAATCAAATAAAAATGATTTTTTTAAAAAAGGATTTCCTTTGGGGGGGTGGACATATCAGCATCCTTGAGGCCTTCCTTCCAGATGTTCAGGAGAGGGTTTACTTTTCATTTGCGATGGTATGACAGCGCTAGGACAGAGCGCATGTTTTGCATCCAAAGTTCAATCCTCAGCATCTGGAGTTCAAGGATCTCAGGCAGTGAATCAGGAAAAGATCTTGAGAACTTATGAGAACTGCTATCTGTTGGAGCAGATCATATTGAGCTTGTAAGGGGTTGAATCAACAGTCCGACTCAGCAAATCACAGCTCCATACGATCACAACACAACCCACTTGTAAAAACCCAAAAGTGGTCTAAACTTTTGTGGGCTAAGGCACCCGGGGGGCAGTGGGGTGGGGGACTCACATGGGGCCCAGTAGATGGAAGCTTACATCTCATGCAAAGTGTCTTGCCCTCTATGTCACCACCCCTGGGCTGGCTGCAGGCTGCTGTTTTGTTCAGAAGAGCATACTGGTGTCTCCACTAAATATCGAGCAGATGAAATGATAAAAGCTTCCATTTTGATGGCATAGATTAACAAACATTTTGCCAACTTTCTCACCTGGGGCAGAGCAATTAGAATATGCAAAAGCTCCTCAGCCTTCTGCTTGAATATAGCTCAGTTGGTAGAGCATGAGATTCTTAATCTCTGGGCTGTGGGTTTGAGCCCATTGGGCAAAATATTTCTGAATTTTGGGGGATTGGACAAGATGACCACTTTGACTGGATATCCCCAGCCGATGTGGACAGACTCCTCCAAGCTGGAAAGCCCACCACCTGTCCTCTGGACCCGTGCCCGTCTTGGCTGATTAGAGCGTGTCCAGACGAGGTGCGGGCCCCCCTGGGGGATATCATCAATTTGTCCCTTGGCATCGGGATATTCCCAGGGGAACTGAAGGAGGCAGTGGTGCGTCCACTCTTAAAGAAAACATCATTAGATCCTCTAGATCTATCCAATTACCGCCCGGTTTCAAATCTTCCATTCCTGGGTAAGGTGATTGATAGAGCGGTTGCTGAACAGCTTGGTAGGTTTCTGGATGAAACATCGGCTCTCGATCCATTCCAGTCCGGCTTCCGCGCTGGTCATGGGACCGAGACGGCTCTGGTCGCCCTAACAGATGATCTCCGCAGGCAGCTGGATCGAGGCGGGTCGGGGCTGCTGATTCTTCTAGACCTGTCAGCAGCCTTCGACATGGTCGATCACGAACTCCTGGACCACCGCCTTGCCGACGTGGGGATCCAGGGCACAGCCCTTCAATGGCTGCGCTCGTTTCTCTCTGGTCGGGGACAGAGGGTAGCGCTTGGGGGGGAATTGTCATCGCGCCACTCCTTGGTGTGTGGAGTGCCTCAGGGTGCGATTCTCTCCCCGATGCTTTTTAACATCTTTATGCGCCCCCTTGCCCAGCTTGTCCGGAGTTTTGGGCTGGGCTGCAATCAGTATGCCGATGACACCCAACTCTATCTGTTGATGGACGGCCACCCTGACTCGGCCCCAGATACACTGACCAGATGTCTGGAAGCTGTGGCTGGATGGTTACATGGGAGCCGGTTGAAGGAGGTCCTTTGGCTGGGACGGAGCGATATGGGATTGAGGGGGCAACTCCCATCTCTTGCGGGGGTGCAATTAGTGCCAACATCATCCGTTAAGAGTTTGGGTGTAATCTTCGATACCTCCCTCTCTATGGAGGCGCAGATTACAGCTATAACAAAGGCGGCATTTTTTCATCTCCGCCAAGCTAAGCAGTTGGCTCCTTATCTCTCTCGCCCTGACCTAGCCACTGTGATCCACGCAACGGTCACCTCCAGACTGGATTATTGTAACTCACTCTACGTGGGGCTGCCCTTGAGACTGACCCAGAAACTCCAGCGGGTGCAGAATGCCGCGGCGAGACTCCTTACGGGGTCTTCGCTGCGAGATCATATCCATCCGGTATTATACCAGCTGCACTGGCTCCTGGTACAGGATCAGGTTTAAGGTGCTGGTTTTAACCTTTAAAGCCCTATACGGCCTAGGACCCTCGTACCTACGGGACCGCCTCTCCTGGTATGTCCCACAGAGAAATCTACGGTCTGCAAATAAAAACATCCTAAAGATCCCACGCCACAAAGAGGTTAGGCTGGCCTCAACTAGAGCCAGGGCCTTCTCGGTCGCGGCTCCAATCTGGTGGAACACTCTGTCACAAGAGACTAGGGCCCTGCAGGACCTGACATCCTTCCGCAGGGCCTGCAAGACAGAGCTGTTCCACCAGGCCTTTGGTCAGGGCGCAGCCTGACCCCTTCCTCTGGCAATCGGCAATCTGCACAGAATTTGGCTTGATGGTTGCCATTAATTTGATTTTAATTTGATTTAATTAATTTTATAATGAATGTTTTAGAATGTCGGATTATTTTGATTGTTGTTAGCCGCCCTGAGCCCAGCTTCGGCTGGGGAGGGCGGGATATAAATAAAATTTATTATTATTATTATTATTATTATTATTATTATTATTATTATGAACCCTCACGGTCCCTTCCAACTCTACCGTTCTTATGATTCTATATTTAACTACCACCGGTACATGTGAGCAGCACTGGCAGTACTTGGTTGCATACGGTAAACAGTTCTGCTGGTGGCGTTGAGACTGCCAGTGCCACCGCCAGGACTGCGGTTGACAACTTCAGCCTTGTTTTCAACAACCAGGCTGATAAAGGGCTCTCTCTGTAGACATAGCAAAGTCCACTTCCTGGTTGCCTCTTATCTGCTCAGAAACAAGAGATGTCAAGTAGGTGCATTAGCAGTACAGCAGATATAGGCTAGACTCTCCCCCTTCCAATCTTCATAGTCCATGACTGTGCTGTAAATTTCAAGCAGGAGTGCAGACTCAAGATCTTTGGTCACAGATTATCTATGCTTTAGCTCTTAAGTGACCCTGCCTGGGCATTCTTGCTTAAAAGCATTAGCACCATGCTCATGCATACGAAAACATCTCACATTTTCTTCTTATTATTCTTATTATTCTTATTACTACCCAGCCCATCTGGCTGGGTTTCCCCAGCCACTCTGGGCAGCTCCCAACAGAACACTAAAAACAGAATAAAACTTCAAACATTAAAAACTTTCCTAAACAGGGCTGCCTTCAGGTGTCATCTAAAACTCAGATACAGTAGTACCTTGGGTTAAGAACTTAATTTGTTCCGGAGGTCCGTTCTTAACCTGAAACTGTTCTTAACCTGAAGCACCACTTTAGCTAATGGGGCCTCCTGCTGCTGCCGTGCCGCTGAAGCACGATTTCTGTTCTCATCCTGAAGCAAAGTTCTTAACCCGAGGTACTACTTCTGGGTTAGCGGAGTCTGTAACCTGAAGCGCCTGTAACTCAAGGTACCACTGTAGTTGTTTATTTCCTTGACATCTGATGGGAGGGCATTCCACAGGGCAGGTGCCACTGCCGAGAAGGCCCTCTGCCTGGTTCTCTGTAACCTCACTTCTCGCAGTGAGGGAACTGACAGAAAGCCCTTGGAGCTGGACCTCAGTGTTCAGGCAGAACAATGGGGATGGAGACGGTCCTTCAGGTATCCTGGGCCGAAGCCGTTTAGGGCTTTAAAGGTCAGCACCAACACTTTGAATTGTGCTTGGAAACGTACTAGGAGCTAATGTAGGTCTTTAAGGACCGATGTAATATAGTCTCAGTGACCACTCCAAGTCACAAGTCTGGCTGCCGCATTGACGCTCAAATATTCAAACATGTTTTTGGGAACTAACGGCTTTTAATGAACGGCTAAGTGCCTTGTTTTTATTGTAATTATTTATATAGTTTTATTAGTTTTTTGTGTATGTGTGTGTGGTTTTAATTCTATCAATGTTTAATTGTTCTTTAATGATCCCCCCATATTTTTAGCTGTTCTTATTTTTATCTGTAAGCTGCCTTGTGTCCCTGTCAGGGAAAAAAGGTGAGGTATAATTAGGGTTGTCATATTTTAAGAATTGAAAATCCAGACACAAAAGTTGTTAAGCTTTTTAAAATAATAATAATAATAATAATAATAATAATAATATGCTGCCCTTTTCAGTTAACAAGAATGCAGAGAAGCAAGCCACAAAAGGTTTGTGCTGAGTGTCCACAGATATGGATACACTGTTGAATGCAGAAGGCCAGGCTGCAAGCAATGGTCGGAAGTGATTTACGTCAACTTTGTTTTGCAAGAAGGTCACAATCCGCCCACTCTCCCCCTGGATTTTCACTAGTCCTTTTAACACTACATGGGTCTTGCAGGAGGAACGTCAAAGGGCAAGGATGGAGCTAAAAGGATAGAGTCCTGCTGTCAACATGAATCGTGACTTAACATGTGAGGACCAGAAAACCAGGGCTAAAGAAGCCTGAGAAAAAGGTTAGAAACCAGAGTTATTCAAGGCGGAAAGTTTGGGGGCGAAGCACGCACACCACAAAATATTAAAGGAAGGCACATGTTTATGTTTGTGTGTGTGCAATATATACTGCTCGTGTGGCTAGGCAGATTAAAAACAAACTCTGTAAATACTTGTTTTATTCCTTTCATTTTAAAAAAATTGTAATCAGTATACAAAGGAGCCAAACTACTTTAATCTTTGTACAAAAATAGCACTTTTAAAAAGTGTTTCAGACATCATTACATCGGGAATTGGATTTTTTTTTAAAAAAGCACATACATTATTACAAGATAAAACAAACAGTCTTTTACACAGCTAGACAAGAATTATTTTATTGCCAGTGTTACAGGTTGGCTTTAAGTGTCTGCAAAACTGTGCTGTTAAGCACCAAAGACGACTTAGATCGCTACCCACCTTCCCCCTTCCTGGGAGAGGTGACAGAGGCAGCCAGGTTACTGCGGAAGAGGATTACAAAGCCACTGAACATAATGAAAAACGTTTATGAAACGTTAGCGGAACCTGGGAATGGCAACTGGGCAGAAACTCTCATTCCCCTCCACAACCGCCCCTTTCCATTGCAGAGCATGCAAAAAGTCAGCGCTCTCATCCTTTCACCTTTGGACCGGGGTGGGGGAATAAGTTAACTGCTGAACTCCAGCTGCCCATTTAGACTGGACTGTGACAAGATTAAAGCTAGACAAAGCTGTTCGAAGGCACAGAATGCGACAGAGGAGCCACTGAAGGCTGATGGCACTGGCTTGGCTATATAGAACCCTTGTATATAAAGGAAAAGGCACGTCTGATTCCAGAAAGAACATTGTAAGTTATTTTAAGAAAATATAAAATAATAATAATATACAGTCGTCCCCCCTCTCCTTTTGCTTTGCACGTTTCGGATTTTGGGCCACTTTACACAAATCAGAGGAATCAAATAGTAAAGCTTTTCCTAGATCCACTTTGCAGTTGCATCTCTGAATGATTCTCCACAAATAAAGCCACCCAAATCTAAAGTTTATTTAAAGTAACAAACAAAAAGCCACAAATGCCCCCAAACCCCAGCATGTCAGGTGTGGATTCCTCTCCTGGACATGCTAATTTCCTAAAGACGTGGATCTTCCTCCGCCCTCAATTGGGGGAGCAATCAATAAGGCAATTCTCCAACACACATACCCCAAACTCCATTGGCAGCCTGAAGAGGTAGCCCAGGAAAAAAAACCCAAACACTTGTGACTTGTTTCGAGTCTTTTGTTTTCAGTGCGTGCACAGCAAAGGATGCTTCTATCTCAAGTATTCCATCAGGGAATGTGTGTATGGGCTCAAGCAGTGACAAGCCATGAGAGACCCTCACAACCGGCACAGACAGGCAAGAGTCACGGTGCCATTCTGGCACTAGCCATGAAGCAGACACATGTGCCAATTTGGACTGGCGTTCTCCAGCCTTGAGGCCCCTAGATGACGTGTGGACTGCAACTTCCATCATCCCTGAGCGTCCGGCTACGCTTGTCTGGGGATGGTGGGGAGTTACAGTCTAATATCGTATTGAGGATCCCAAGGCTGAAGAACACTGGTGCAGATGAATCCCTTTTTGAAACCTCACGGGAAGTTTAAGGTGCTTCCGGTCTCTCCCCACTCCACCCTGTTGCGCCACAGAAGCAGGCAGTGTGAGCAGGCATGGCTAGGAATGAAGACTTCCGGAAACAGAGCCCTGACCTGTGTGGGGGACAGGGAGTAGACCAGGGGTCGGCAAAGTTTTTGTGGCTTGGGCCGGTTCATGGTCCCGCAGACGCCATGGTGGGCCTGAGTGCGGGTGTGCGCAAATGCGATTTCCAGCGCTCCTTCCGGTGCAGAGGAGGCGTGCACAGCTTCCCATTGGCTGCAGGAGCTTCCTGCAGCCAATGGGAAGCCAGCCAGTGCTGCAGAAAGCGGTCTCCGCTCTGCTCTGCACCGGTTTAGCGTGGCGCATGGGAGCCGAGCGGGTGGGCGGCGGGGGTCCATGGGCCGGTTAAACAACCCCCCATGGGCTGCTTGTGGCCCATGGGCCTTAGATTGCAGACCCCTAGAGCAGACACTAGGTAAGTAATATCAACTCCAGCTTGGCAACAGGAGAAGCAGGAGAGATGCGGAGGACACAGGTGGAAGTCCATATCCCCTGGGCACCACTGGCATGATGCAACCACAGCACAATGCTACTAAATAGTGCCACTCTGTCCTTTACTAGGCTGTCTCAACTTAACGGCCACTTCCATGAGAAAACTAAAAACTTTAAAAAAGCAAGCGTCATTTTAGAACTCCCCACAAAAGGCACTCATAGTATGTATTTTTTCTTACAGTAAAACTTTTGCTGCTGCTTTGCTTAAAGATGGGGCATGATAACACATTTCAGATAACTTGCTATATTGAGAGGACAGGTAGGTGGGATACTACCTGAGCGGAGGGCGTTTTCTAGGGAATGGGGATGGATGGATGGATAAAGGGTATTACTTGGCAAAAGCAACATAAGTCTGGTAAGAGAGCAACCCTGGAGGTTCTGCTAAATATTTGGAATACTGCCGCAGATAAAGCCACTTTGGAAGATGCCTAGAACACCTCCGCTTGTTTTTGGACTTCAGTTCTTGCAAACAGATGAACAGAGAGAACCAGTGCCTTCCTGCAAGCAGGTGCAACAACTGCTGCCCCTGGGGCATCTCAAGTTAAGGCACCGTTTGTAAAACATTGGGAGATACTGCATTCTACCAAGGGATTTAGAATTTCCGCTATTTCCAAAACATGACCCTTCCAATGCATCTAGTTTTGAAAGATCGTTAAGATTGTTGGGTTGTTTATTTTTTAAAAAATACAAATACTTTCAATAAAGTAAAGGGATTTATAGCAAGAGCTACTTCCCCTCCTTAGGGTTATAGCCAATGCCAATCATACTCAGAGAGAGCCACTGAAATTCATAAACATGACTAACTTAGGTCTATGCATTTAAATGAGTGTACTTTGAGCAGGACTAGCATTGAACAAAACAACCCTTAGTGTTCAAGTTTCACAGTTTTCCTATACTTCTATCACGGGCTGAAAACACCTGGTTTCTACTTGTTGACCCCTGTGGTATAAGCTGGACAATATTGCTCTTTAAAAAGAAAAAAGAAAAACACTGCGAAGATTCAGCAAGTAAGACCAATATATCCTTTGGGATGGGCAATTTGCTACACAACACTCCTGATATAACTGACAACATGAGAAAATTCTAGCTACTGGCTACCAATGGATTCTTCTCCTATGCCACACTGTGCCTGAGATTGAACAAACCACACTCAGAATAAAGAAGAAAATGTCCTATGGATTTTAAAAGAAAACAAGTTTCCTTAGCTGCAGAAAATCTGTACAAGAAGATGAATAGGCAAATACTTTTTGTGCAGATTGACAAGGCAGCAGACCTATAATGCAGTCCACAAGGATGACTGGGACAGGCCACAGCGATGCTCACTGTTTTCTAAACAGTGGACATATGAAGTTCCATTAATTCCTTAAGGAAAAGCAGCTTGAAAATGGGTGCTGAAGACAACTGATTGGAAATCAACACCTTCTGGGCATTCTAGAAGACACAACACGGCTCTCTGGCAAAAGGGGAAGCGTTCAATGTACAGCATATTAAAAAGAGATCCTTACCATCTCTGTCAATAAATTTGAAGCACTGGGACTAAAATGGCAGACCCAGAGAAAAACTAAAATTAAGGACCAGAGGTTTCTGTATTATTGCTTATCATGTGGTATTTTACTTCCCTAGGACATATCCTGTCTCCACCTTCCCAAAGCCTGTGTTCAGTCATTTCAGTAACAACATGGTTAACCTGACTTTCATGGAACGCTTAGGATCCATCACTGTAAAAGCAGACTTGCTCAGAATAAACAGCCACTCACACTTTTAAAATCCTTACTTCCTTGGGACAATCTATCTCTGACCTGACTGTACCCACAAAGTCCTTTTGGCACAGAAAAACGTCTTGCTTTTGAAGCAACACTGGTTTGGAAAAGGTGCCATATAAGCTGATCTTGCAGCAAGATCAATCTGTTTGCCAGATCAAATCCAGCAGAGATACTAGAACGTTTTCAAGAGACAGTTTTCATTCACACATGCTGAAATAAAGCCCCTTTAAGCCATAACATTTACTACTTACAATTTCACTGGTCTTTCTACAAGTGAGTAAATGCATAGCGTGTACAAAGTGATAATCATACTTGCTTTCACACTGGGGTGCAAGTTTTACAGGTGCAATTCCGAATCTTATAAAACTGACAGAAGGATGTTTCTAGCAGAGGCTCATCAATTTATTTCGATGTGCATCTCTGAGGATTTGGTGCATGCACACTGAAGTGAAAATATAATCAAAGGTTTTTCACTGGTATGGAGGAAGAAGCCAAGGTATTGGCATGCCAATGCCTTGCTTTCTATGCTGGCACAGGAAGTTCCTTTTTGATAATGCTCAAAACGCGCACACAAAATTTTGGCATGAACTGTTTCCTATGGTACAGCCCTGCTCTTTGCAACCCAATATCTGCATGACAAGATATAGTGACTGAACTAAGAGCAAAATGATAAAAGGGGGTGGGCACCAAGCTTCACAGAACCAAGAGGGGGAAGTCCTTAATACTTCTGTCTCAATGAAAAGAAAGCTAAACCGAAGAGCCAAGCTCATAGGGCAAAAAAACTGGATAATTCATCCACGCTGCAGAACTCACAAAATAATCTCATACCAGTTCCTTTCCCCCCTAATATGGACAGTTTCCTGTCTTATACCTTTGATCTAAAGACAGGTTTCCATTCTCCCTCAGCTCAACAAATACTGGAGGCCACGCAGGAGAACTTATGTTCTGAAACTGCAGAAGATCATGAAAGCATGACTCCGTGCACCAGGGGCCTTGCAGACACAGCCACCCGGTCAGCAGCAGCAACTACAAGCTTGATTCTGGCAAACTCCTGAGGAAGTGAGATGGCAGAGTCATTTCCTCCACCTCTGCCCAACAGAAACACAGCTCTACGCCAGTCTTCCTAAAACACTGCATGCTAGCATCAAGATCTGACGGCTGGATTAGGGACAGAAGAGACACTGGCTGGTAATTTAGAGCATAGTGTGTATTTTCTGGTGCTACTGGTGTGCAGGGGGAGGTGGCAAAGTGAAATAAAGCTGGAAGACAGAGGTAGAACAAGGCAGAGAAAGGAAGGCAGCTGGGTGTGCCGGAGAGTGGAAAAGCAGGTAGAAATGATTTGACTTGGCCACTGCTCTTGAAAAGCACAGTTTAGGGCAGGACTTGGGGCCATGGCAGTGACAGCCAAACATAATGGCTGGCTACCAAGTCACGGACCCCTGTGAGCACTCTAAGGCAAAGATGGGTGGCCTACGCACTGCAGTAAGCATCATTCTCCTGCTGAAGGATGTTAAAAAGAGACAGGATGCCTGTAAAAGCTGTCACCTTCCTGAAATTCAGTATTTGCTATTTTCCCTTCACTACTTGAAGCGAAAGCAGTTTGCTTCAATAGCCCAAGGGGAGAAGAGATGACTTTTAATTAACAGCTGGGTAAGACGAAGAGGAAAAAGAAGGCACTGGCGGAGTATGGCCAACTGTGGTGCTGCATAGAATGTCAGGCTGGTTCACACTGAAGCCCAGGGCTCTGGGGAAATGTTAAAATACTGCTAAGTACAGAAGATCAAAAGGCCCCGTTCCTCCTCAAAAGGCACCCTCTCCCTTCTTCATTTATTTTGGCCCTCACACATCTTCTGCAGCTTGCTGATAGCCAACAACACCCAGTCCAAGCTGCTGCATTTCCTATTCATACTGCACCCACATGGGAATGCACAATATTGCAAGGGAGCTGAATGCTACCAAAGGCAGTTTAAATAGAACTGGAGAAGTGCAATGCATTTGCTTGAGGTTTTAAAAAACACAGTAAACACAAATCCAAGATACCCATCTTCCTTTCCTATTTGGTATACCATTCACCTACCAAACAGACAAAAACACAACGGGATACAAAGCTCTAGATCTATCTTGTCCCACAGTACACACTTCCTTGGCTCAGTAAAGAGCTCACCCTTTCAAAACACACACCACCATGTGCTTGGCACATCATCTGCATGCGTACCAGGTTACTTGGGCCTCAGTTCCATTGCAGGTTTTATTATACGAGATTTTGACTGATTCAAATCAGAAAGTGAATAGGGCTTGTGCCTAATGTACAGGCCTAGAAGTGACTGCAGCAGCAGGATACATCTTAATTGCTTACCTCCCGCAACAAAATCAGAATAGAACATGTTTCAGGTCATGGACCCTACCACATGGCGGCGTGCAGGGTGGGGGGAATAGCTGATGTGCACAGATGCACTTCTCTCCAAAAGGAGAAAAATAAGAATTAAAACCAAACAAAAAAACCCCAAGGAAATAAAGTTAAACAAACAAACAAAAAAAGTACCCAAATTATTGTTTTTTTTAAATGGGGGTTGGAGAGAAGAAAGACAAACCTAAAAGCCAAGCATACAAAAAGCTAAATTTATGTTTTTATACTTACAATGTAAAATGCAATATAGCATCTGAACATAGGCTTGAGCACCACCTAACAGCTCAAGGAGTTCCAAGTTAAGGCATCTGAACAACGACCAAAGACTTTGGTCACAGCAATTTTAACCTCTCATCAAAATGAACATATTTTATAGCTTTATATAATTACAATAATAATAATAATAATATAGATTTTTTTTCTGCTAAAAAGTATTTCAATGATCATATACATTTAGAACCAAGGCATGATGGCATCTGGGGTACCTAACAAGGGGGTGGACTTTTATGGGGGTGGGGGGAGGGGAGAGCAAAACAAAACGAGTCAAACAGCTCAGGGCCATCTCCATCATTTCCCCAGGTAATCACATCAGGCATCTGAGGGCTGACCTGGACAGCAAGCAGGCCTTATTTTGCAAGCAGTATTCCTGGGAGACCACAATGGGGGTTGGAGGCTGGGTGGTGCAGCTGAGTCCCTAATCTTTCACCTTTTGTGTAATGAAAGATCTCATCCCTTGGACCCATTGCTACCTTGAGTATCCCACATTTGCACAACACCTCCACCACGCAGTCCGCGGTGCCTCAAAATCCATTGCCGCTGATGTTGATTGACTGGAGATCTGCCACTTGCATGACGTTGATGCCGCTGCTGGCAAGGCGCGCGATGCTTTCGGAGCAGATTGCCTCCATGGCCACCATGTTGGTCGCAATTAGGGTCGAGGGTGTTGCCCCGCTAGTGCCCTCTGCTGAAGCACCGGTGTCCATGGAGACGGCAGAGACGTCCATGGCCACGTTGTTGGGCCCCTTCTTGTTTTGGTGGGTCTTGATGTGCTTGGAGAGGTGGTCGCTCCTCATGAAGCGCTTGGGGCACTCTGGACAGGCAAACTTCTTCTCCCCTGCAGAAAGGAAATGAGGATGAGACTGCACAGACCCCCCTCCACACTCAAAAGGCTAGAGATCAAAGCCCTTCCACCAGCAAGCACTTGCTTATAGAAAGTGAGCAAGTGGTACCCCAAACCAGCTGGAATCTGGCCTCTACCACCACCCATGCTCTTGTGTCCTTGTCTGGATTACTGTAAGACACTCACAAAGTGGCCTTTGAAGAGCTTCAACTAGTGTGGAATGCAAGTGCTTGTGTGTTGACAATGTCTAGCTATACACAGCACACTGCACCTATTTTAGCAGATGAAATTGTTGCCATTTCCTTCTGTGTCCAAGTCAAAGTGCTGGTTATTACTTTTATAACCCTAAATAACTAAGACCCAGCGTTGTGCCAAGAGAAGCCTTCTCCCAGCAAACTTCCTTAAGATCTGCAGAGAGGGCTTCACTTTGGGGAAGACCCATGTGCAAGGTGAGATGAGCTAGCACACCACAAGGCATGGCCTTCTCTGAAACAGCATCCATTCTAACTGTCTTTTTCGGTGATATCTGCCTTATGCCATCTGCATATGTCTGTTGCTGGGTGTGTTTGTGTGTGGTTTTTTTTTAAAAAACACGTTTTCATAAGCTATTTCTAATTACGTTTCCATTATTGCTCAAGTTTATTTGCCGATTTATAGTAACTTTCATCTACCATTATAGGAAACACGTTTTTAGTACAGTGGTGCCTCGCAAGACGAAATTAATTCATTCTGCGAGTTTTTTCGTCTTGCGAATTTTTCGTCTTGCGAAGCACGGTTTCCCATAGGAATGCATTGAAAACAAACTTGCAAGACGTTTTCGTCTTGCGAAGCAACTCAAAAAACCAAAAACCCTTTCGTCTTGCGAGGCATTTGTCTTGCGAGGTACCACTGTAGTATTAATTTTAGCTTCAGCAAATTTTGGAAAGCAACTGTGTTTTTACAAACGATATGCAAAGCATAATCTGAAAAAGAAGCTTCTAAAGGAATGTGCGTAGTGCAACATTTAAAATGCAATGTTCTGGCATACAGTTACTCCACTAGCTGTAATTCTTAATGTGTTATATTTCTGCTCTAATTGGGACACAGCTTAAATGTGGAGTGAGCAAGGGTATGGATGCTATAAAAATAACATCTCCCCATTTCTTAAACCTGGGCAATATCCAACGAATGTGTTCTGTCAGCACAATGATTTCTGTTTGTGCAACAGAACTTCCTCCAAATCTGTTCTAGGGGACCCCCCAAATCTTCCACAGCAGATTTACAGTGTATGGGGGTGAGTAGGAAAGGGGTGTGTGTTCCCCACTGCACAAGCAGTAATCCTTGTGCTGGCAGGACACGTTTGCTGGATACTGTTCCTGTGTTTGTGAGACCATAGCCTGAAGACTCACTATATTTTAGTAAGATCTAATTTATATATTTTAACTGCTGCTATATCTGTACTGTCCCTGTTCTACCGAACTGCAAATTTAAATGTATCCCTATTGTGTTTCATGACTTCCCTGATTTTGTATGTGAGCTGGAACTGGTCTGTGACCAAAATAATTCATTCATTCATTCATAGCCTGAAGAAGGGTCTTCAATCCACAGCAGAGAGGGTGACTCTCTGCCCTTTAGAAAGAACTCTGTAGCAGCTGGAATCCGGAGTTTATAAGAAACACATAACTAGGGAATTCTGGGGTTCCGCTGGATGAGATCAGCCTTGCATTCACGAAGGGTTCCAACATTCCTACAGCACTTGTTCCAATCATTCCTTTGCCCTGAGCTGATGGTGCTGCTTGTTCAAACCACACCAGATCCTTGCACTTACCTGTATGTGTCCGCTTGTGTCGCTGCAGTTCATCGCTGCGTGTGAAGCGCTTGCCACAGAACATCCAGGAACACACAAACGGCCGCTCTCCGGTATGCCACCGAAGGTGGGCACGCAGATGAGATGTCTTCCCATACACTTTCCCACAGCCTGGGATGTGGCAGATGTGCTGCTTCTTTTTCCCTGGATCCCCAGTGCCCCTAAAAATAGTTTCATGCATAGAATCCTTTTAGTATTTTTGGAAATACTCAGTGTATTTTCACTAGACTTATGTTTAAGTGAATAAATCCCAGTTATATTAATGTGCTTTCTCAGTCTGTTACGTCTTCTGAATCCCTTCCCAATTCTCAGTCTTTACCTTGAGACCAGCATCATGTTACATCCTGCACATCTCTAAAATGTGTGTGTCTGTTGTGTATTTCTAACCCACTTTAAACCAATACAATAATATAACAGTGATCTCCCTTTAAAATTAGATGCTCTACAGCTACACAAATAATAAGGCCAACGAGACCACTTCCTATCAAGCCTTGCAATCAGATTCCCACATTAGTGGACAGTTATTTTTCAATTCTCTCGAGCAGATTTATAGACTAGCCTGTTCTAAGAGATCAGGAAGAGAGTCAATAGCTCCTGTAACTCCAAGGAGACAATTCCCTATCTCAAATGCGTGTGATTTAAATTTTTCTTTGCTGGTTTAAGTGATGGTTATTTCAATTGCAAGCCACCTTGAGAGGCCTCTAGTGGACTGAAAGGCAAAATGCTGAACAAACATATCTAAGCAGGTGCTCTCTGCTCATCTATGGCTAATATTTTAAACAATGGCCATAAATTACCTCGTTCCCACCCCTACCTTTACTTTGCACTAATTGCTTGTGCAAGTTTCATGTCCTGAATACAGGCAGTTTATGTTTAATTGCTGCAACAAGGAAGTTGAGTTTCTGTAGCACAGTTAATTACGCTCATTCATTGGAGTGGTACAGGCAGATGCTACATTATTCGGCTCTGGAAATGTGATTTATTTCTTTTAAGCCCAGATCCATAATTGGGCAGGGAAATGTAGGAAATAAATGGGACAGCAAAATAAATGCAGATGGTAATGGAGGAATCATGCTGGATAAGAGGTGGAGGAAAGAATCCATGGGTACTGTTGGAAGGCTCCCCATTGGTTCCTAGCACCCAGAAAATGAACACCTCATTTCCCATGAGCACCAGGAGCAGCTTGATTTGGTTAGTATTGCAATGAGAAGCAAAGGCAACATAAGCCTGATTGTAGCTCCCCGTCACGTAACCCTAGCAAAACTTTGGTCTACATGGAGCTACAAGATGCACAACTTCACCTGAAACCACCGACATCGTACCCAGGCAGCTCTAAGCAATGAAATCTTGCAGCAGGGTGAATGTGGCTAAGTCACAGAAAATAAACTGGTTGAACAAATCATTCTCTCCCACCCCACCCACATGGAACCCAGGAACTGTAATTTTGGGAGGGAACAAGGAGGGCTGACTACCCTCCTGCAGATATTTCTCCTCCTCCTCAAAACAATTCCCAGTATTCTTTGAGGATGTATACTTGCTGCTATGAAAGTCCTGGATGCAAAAGGTGACCAAAGAACTCCAAACCAACTCCATCTCTCACTTGCACCACAGCGGACAACACATTAATGACACATGCTATGCCTGCACAACCTTACCTTCCTTCGTTGTCTTTGCAGTAGGGGCAAGTGCATGCTTCTCTGCGCATTCTTCGACCTTGCTGCGGCTGAGCGTCCGGGCTGGCCTCTCCTTCTTCAACGGTTGCCCCATCATCAGCCAGCCCGTCGCCACCAGTGCCGTGAAGGCTGAGGTGGGTGTTATGATCACCTGCGGGAAAACAATTTTGCTTTGTATTTCACTATCAAAATGGCAATGGTACACACAACCTACAGAAAAAGGACAATCCGGTTAAAACCAACACCACATTTGGCTTTTCAGTTTAGCTGTCTGGGTAGTTTCTCTCTCCATCCCGCCCCAAAGGAAATGAGAAAATTACTCTTTGGAGAGCAAATGGAGAGCTTTCACATTTTCCAATGAGGAACAGTTATTGCATCTCCCACAGGCAACTTCCAAAAAAATACCCATCCACATGTTGCCCAATGGTTCTTTCCCCTCCTCTCCCTTGCAGCCCCCTATGCACTCTCAAAATCTGCTATAGGGGCTTGGAGGTCCCTCCAGAGCAGATTCCGAGTGCTTGTGCAAGGAGGAAGGCAAAGTCCTGCTGTGTGCACAGTGCTTCTCTGTTTTGACTAACTGCAGTTCATCATTAAGCTCGAAACTGTGGTTCATCTTAACTATGGTTTGTTGAAAGCTAGCTACCTTCATTTAAACCACAGCTGAGATTAACCACAGCTTGTCGGGATCAGAAGACACAAACTGCTGCTGATCCAAAACGAAGTGAACACTGTAGCCACCCTGGAGGACAAAGCAGTACTTACTCAGTACTGTTGTCTAAGAATATGAAAAATATCTGAAGCTACTAAATCCCCACCACTACAGTAGGTTGCACTGGGGCCTAGATTCTTTTGAAGTGTAAAGTTTTTACCTTATGTATTACACATTACAGCTTTGTTCAAGTTTCTTTGTTTGGGAACTTACAAAGTGCTGGGCTTAACAGAAAGATTTTTTAAAGTATCCGTTTAACGGGAAATGATTGTAGTAGCACCCGGGGAGCTAATCTGCAAAACAGATGCGAACCATCCCAATAATAGAGAGAGAAAAGGCAATAAATACAGCAGGCTGGGAGAGAGAATAGTTTAAGTAGTGCTTCTCCTAAGGAAGATATCAGGGGTTTTTTTTCCTGGGAGCCTGCTAGCTGGCTAATTACTATGATCACAGAAAGCATACATAAAGTTGAAAAATCATCTGTTAACAGCCCATGCACCATATTCTCTCCTCCTCTCTCTCAAAAGCCAATATCCAATTACAAAAACCATAGGAATTATAGCACAACACTGATGAGTTTTCAAATGCAGGCAAGGATATAAAACATTTTGTAAAGGGAGGGGAACCCTGAATGAGTGGGACACTTTCAAGCCTATCAATTTTAGTTTCCATTTTATTGGGCCATTCTTATGCTGTCATCTAATTGCTTCTTCCATAACTTCCCGCTACACTTCCCAAATAGTTTATTTTCCTACAAGCTTCGCTGCTTGATTATTTTCACGCGTTGGGGGGAGTGAGGCGGGGAGAGGAATATCACGCAAATCGTAACAGATGCAAAACGCAGCAGGCTGAGCAATCTGTTTTCAGAGGCAATTAGCATATGCCAGTAGTATGGTCCAGCTCACTCATTTCCATCGGACCAAGGCATACATAAAGCCGTTAGGAGTCTGCAATACAAATTGCGCAGTTAGCTCTGCAACGCGGCTTCCATTTAAAAGAAGATCCACAATCGCTCCTTAAAGCCATTGCTGTCAATCAACCTGCAATGCATATGCCATCGCAGTACTCAAGAGTATGGGACAAAAATGCACCGTTGTCTAAGGTGGGTGTGATTCTCAGGTAATACTGGGGTGTGTGTGTGTGACTATGCCATAGGGGTTATCTAGTAAAACGCGCACACACTCTGGTCCCAGGTTAGACACTCAGCATTTTATATAGTGCTTTGAAGTTTTCAAAGTATTTCACATGAATTATCTTGATAATCTTGTAACAGCACAGGCCAAGCCTAGTATATTATTCTACACTGAATAGAGGGTGGAGGGCTGAACACCCTCACAAACAACTGGTGCATTATACGATTGAGAACTAGGCGTTAGGACACTCATCTCCACTGCCAGCTATCAGCAGCTACCTCTGACAACCCTTTGTTGTGGAACAACAGAAAGAGAAGGCTGCTGGCCTCATGGCCGGGCATCTGAGCTTACTAGAGACATCTAGTTGGCCACTGTGAGGAACAGGATGCTGGCCTGCATAGATCTTTGATCTGACCCAGCAAGGAGTATTTGTTTATGCCTGGGTTGCTGTTTTTTTTGAGGGAGGGGGGATTTACTGAATACAAGGGTGTGTTGGAAACATAGAACTGTAGCGTTGGAAAGGATCCCCTGAGGGTGATCTAGTCCAACCACCTGCACAAAGCAGGAATCCTGCGCGCAGCCATCCCTGGGTGGACTCGAACCACCAACTTTCTGGTTAGTACCCAGAGACACTGACCTATTGCACCACTGGAATTATTTTATCTCTTCACTGCATTTTGGTCTAAGTAATATGTTCTCGCCTCCCTATTAACAAGCTTATGTGTTGCCCTGAGTAGTCACATGCCGAACAAGGAAGTTCTCACATTGGAAACACCGGATAGTTGCGCAAACATGAGACCTGCTAAACCAGTATGTCTGAATTGTAAACTGGACCTAATTACAACTCCCAAGTTTTTGTTTATTAGCTCACCACACTAAAGAAAAATCTGGTTCCAGGCGGAAATTTAAAAATGGTACAATAGCAGGACTGTAAGCAAAGAGACATGGAATAAATGTGAGGAAATGACGCATTAAAATAAATGAAGTACTGGTGATGAGGCACAAGATTTACATTAATATACTATTTTAAGAAGAGGCAAGTGTATGAAAGAAATAATTATTGCTGTGTAAAACTTTATTCTGTTTACTTTGTGTTTCAAGTTAATGAATAGTAATAATGAGCTTCAAATCTAGTTTGATTCATGTGCCAAGCAAATTGCAATATTAGGTACTGGGATCCAACACGAGTTAAAATGTGCCCATTCTTTTTTATTTGCTGTTTCTTGTAGCCATAGAAACATCTGACAAAACTAGTGGAGCTGGTTCTGAGTAAGATTACTTCACTTTAGTTACTGAACCTTTTTTGAGGACTACACTGAGATTTGAGACCTACTGAAGACAGTGACATTGGCATACACCAGTCTTCAAAATCTGTCCTGGGGTTCTAGCTCTCAGTAAAACTTATATGTGTCCAGATGCCTGACTTAATTTGCTTGCAGTTGGGACTATGAAGTTACTCAAGATTGTGTATCTTATTTCTAACACCAGGGGAGAGTTTGGGGAGGCGGGAATCTATGGAATATGAGAACCTGACGCTGGCTTCTAGGAATCTGAATTCTGCCCTCCAGCGTCTGTTGCTGTACACTTATAAACAAGTTGCATTTTAAGGCTTATTTGCCTTGCCTTTTGTCCCCACATTACCTTACGTTAGAGGCAGGAACCTTTTTCAACTTGAGGGCTGTATTTCCTTGTGGGTTACTTGGGGGGAGTGCATGCCAGTGGTGGACGGGCAGGGCCAGAATAAAGGCTGCATTCCGGCCACAGATGTTTCTACACACCTCTCCATCCAGGCAAGCAAAGCACTTAAGGAGGGCTGGTAGCAGATATGGATTGGAGAGAATCCTAAATGCCACATACAGAATTGTGGAGGGCCATGCCTGTCGCCTGCTCTTGCACCTAAGGTTCTCAATCCATGCTTTTGGTGCAGATGGTAGTTGTTTCTTGACAAATCCTCACTCATCTCTGGGCAAATTGCTCCTGGATTGTCTCTTTCTTTAATTCTTATTTTGTTGAGAGTTTATCTTCAAGTCAAAACCGGCAATGCCCTCTAGCAGCCAAGGGATAAAGTGCAGTCTCTGCACAAGCCCTGGCATGCCCCAACTCCTGTTTCAATTTCCAAGCCTCAAAATAAGATACGCAAAGAGGGGTATGGAAAATTCTAGATTCCAATTATGTGACGACCTTACAGCACTAAAGTAGACGTCACAGGTGTTCTCTTATCAGGCATTTGCTCTTCTGCTTTTCACCTGGAATGCCTGTGTACACCTGCACATTAATACACCTCACTTCCTTAAGGTTCCCTATAACAGCTCACAATCTAGATCCAATTCATCGCAAGTAGCAGAGATGATGGCTGAAGAAAAAATATGAAAGCAAGCTTTAAACTGCAGATTAATCAAAGCTTTGGCTGGTTCATCTGCAGGGGCAATTCTAAACAAAGTGAGGCTGAGAGTTAAGGGCACACACATTTTTATTTCTTAAGGCTATTTCCATTACAATACAAGATCACTAAATAGAATGGAGACAATATTATGCCCTCCACTCAAAAACTATGTGATATTCTTTGCTTGTAAAGTCCCCAGTTCCCTTTCTTTTTAATATCTCAAAAAGAACCTATATTGAAGTCTGACTTGTAAGAGGTAGATGACAGATCAGTTAATTTTTTCCCCACATGACAGCTCTACGGAAAAACTCCATAGTTTATAATCAATGAGAACAAGAGAAGCTACCAAGTCAATTCATGGACTTTTCAAAACCCTCTGTAGAATTCTGTGACAGCCAGAATACTCTGATGGCAGCAGATTTTCTACACCCATCAACCTTGAATCACCTGCACCATCAAGGCAAAATGAGTGGGTACCACAGTTTGCCACCCAGAAACATTTAAAGAATAAAGAAGCTAGGAAGTGCCCACATGGCTATCAATTACAGGCCGACCCTTCCAACAATGTCATGGATAGTTTTTGGCCAAAGTTGTAGCAAATGGCTAATTGGACAGAAATCAGATTCAATGCAACTGGAGCTGGAAGAGAAGCAGGATGCCCTAGGGAATTCTGAACTCTAACCTCTTAGGGTGAGGTGGGGCTACGGTTAAATCCAACAAGGGCATCTCTAGAGTTGGCCACGGTGCAGGGAGGGCTGCAACTCAAGGCCTTCAAAGGCTACAGCTGCTAGCTTGGGGAGGTCAGGAACAAGCAACTTCCCCAGTCACTGAGGCCACTTCTCTTGTTAGGCAAGCTGACACCAGCTAATCCCCAAAACCAAGAAGCCTAATTCAGCTATCCTCCCTCTCTCATGGTGTCTTTCCTGCTTATCATCCACTGAGTAGAGAACTGAAAGGAGAAAATGTGGGCATGCTGCAGAGGGCAGTTCTTGCCCAAGAATCCTCTGGTCAAAGTTCGCAAAGTTGCTAAAACACCAATCTCTCTACTTTATTGCATGCACACACAAAATTAACACTTTCTTCATTCTGCATGAAGTGCTAAACTCGAAGCTTAAAAGTTTGCAGAGTCATCAATAAGAAAAATTTGGTAACTTGGGACTAAAAGCCAAAAACCTGTCAACGCTGTGTCAAATGACTAGATGTTCTGAGAACCTCTCCTCCAAACAAAGTGAGTTTTGCTCAACTGCTTTATTTTAGTATTGGTGCCAGCACACGTGTTCACAAAGCAGACTGGAGTGTTACAACAGCAAAAGAAGCCAGTATTGCCCCATACTTCAAGTATGAGTTAAGGAAGAATATAAGAGGAAGGATTAAAATGTGTCAGGTTGTTGTTGTTTTTACTATGTGTTACCAGGATTCCTTTAACTTTTTGTTTAATGCGGTGATCACGGCCAGGCGTTTTGGAAAGTTTGCCATGAGCAAGACAGCACGAATTCAGTGCTTGCTGTGTTATATACGAACTCCCCCCCGCCAACTGCCATCCAAGACATCAGGAGAGTAAGGTAAAGGTAAAGGGATCCCTGACCATTAGGTCTAGTCGCGGACGACTCTGGCGTTGTGGCGCTCATTTTGCTTTATTGTCCGAGGGAGCTGGAATACAGCTTCCGGGTCATGTGGTCAGCATGACTAAGCCACTTCTGGTGAACCAGAGCAGTGCGCAGAAACGCCGTTTACCTTCCCGCCGGAGCGGTACCTATTTATCTACTTCCACTTTGACGTGCTTTCAAACTGCTAGGTTGGCAGGAGCAGGGACCAAGCAACGGGAGCTCACCCCGTTGCGGGGATTCGAACTGCAACTTTCTGATCGGCAAGCCCTAGGCTCTGTGGTTTAACCCGCAGCGCCACCTATCAGGAGAGCAGGTGGGGGCAATTGTGTGTCAATGCAAAGCTCCTGGGTCTCTCTCCTGCACTCCAATCCAAGGGAACCATGTGGCTTCCCATTGATGAAATCACCCAAAGCACATCCCTTACAGAAAGCATAGAATCATAGTGTTGGAATTGACCCTGAGGATCATCTAGCCCAACCCGATATGCAGCTGTTTCATATGGGGATCAAATCTGCGACCTTGGTGTTATCAGAACTATGCTCTGACCCAGAGGTATTCAACCTTTTTTGAGTCCACAGCTCCCTTTACCAACTGCATTCTTTCTGTGGCAACCCTATGGGGCTCAGGAGCCCAGTTATGTCACCCCTTGCCTGCACAGCTGGCAGCCTCCCACCCTTTCTCAAACACCCTCCCTTGTGGAGTGTTCCCTCTGCCTCCTCTCCCCTTTCCTTGGGAGTCCTCTTGGCAGCTGCTGCCCCTGGTCTCTGAACTGCACCCCTACCCCCACCCCAAAGAGAGGTGCCTCCCAGAGACACCATTCGTCTGTGGAGCTTATAGCCAGGGCTGCTGCAATAAACAGCTGTGCAAGCCTTTGGGAGGCAGAGATGTGAGAAGGCATCAGAAGAGGGAGGGAAGGAAACAGGGACAGAGGCCAGTGTTGCCCGTGGCACCCCTGACCATCATTCAATGCACCCCAGGGTGCCACGGCACACTGGTTAAAAACCACTGGTCTAACCAACTTAGCTATCCAGCTGTGAAGAAATATCTATGCCAAGATAACTTTTTAAAGTCTCACCCCTTGCACAACAGTTTTACAAATAAATGTCTTCCACTGGACTATCAACACGATCAAATGCCAACATTAGTTTATGGGAGTTGTAGTCCAATAACATCTGGAGGGTCACAGATTCCTAGTCACCTTTGGGTTGAAAGGAAGCAAGCACCCAAACTAGAACACAGTCATGCAATTTGCCTTAGTGCCTTGTTCATGGCCTAACGGCACAATGAACGTTTGTGCAGAGCCACTGAAAGAACAGAGTTGTCTTCGGGCCTAGACATTCTGTGTACTCAAACGCTCTTTCCTTATTTAAAAAACACTTCACTTATTAAATATCTTGTGCACTAAAAGAGGCAAGAGCCCCACATCTCGCCACAGAGAAGTTGAAAGTTGCACTGTTCGCTCCAGAACAAACAACTTGATTTCAGAAGCTTAACTTTCTAGTTTGCTTTATTTGAAGAACCATGCCAGAAAGAATTAGGACACAACGCATATGTGTTGTGATCTGCAAAACTTACTTATTATTTCACAAGCATGATGAACTGCAGCTCATATATATGCTCCCTTTGATAATTGTTCTAAACCTCACACATGGCTACCATGAATTATCCCTTGGAATACATTTGCTCTCTAGTTGAGCAGAATGAATTAAATATAATTTTCGCCTTTTGGCTCACTGCTCTTTCTTTAACCGACATCCTTGTCTCTCTTCAAACTTGCCATTCAGTGTGTTTTAATTTCGCAAACTAGCTCAGTGTTGGCTAATCATCATGCTGAATATTAGTAAGCCATACTCAATGTGGGGTTCTATCACCGGAAGTGGCCTGGATTACACTAAAACAGTAGTTTGACTAGTCTCACCTACATGATGAATCACACCTTAAGATGGCCAAAAGTGACAGGTGGATGGGACCCCAAATTTGGGTCTCCAGCTGTTTTTGGACTACAATTCCAATCATCCCTGCTAGCTACGGATGATGGGAGTTGTGGTCCAAAAACAGCTGGAAACCCAAGTTGAGAAACCCTGCATCAGGGCAATAGGATACTGGCAACTCCAAGGGAAGTCAGAGAAGAGGAAAGGAAATGAACGGCTAAAAGCAGCTATAATATGAAAGACTGTGTCAAAACAAGCATTCAAAGAAACTAAAATAAGGCACGTACTGGAGGCACGACAACCATGCCCTGTTCTCAACTACCCCATATTCCACCATCACATTCAGTAGGCTCAAAATGGGCTGTGCACATGCAGGAATGAAGAAAAGTGGCAATGGGCATTGAATTCAGCTTTGTAGGGAGCTGAGCCCCCCCCCCTTTTTATAAAAAAAAAGGGTGTTTTAATCTACCCCTTGCGGCTGTGAAGATATGTTTGAAGTGTGTGGGCAATGCCTGCAGAAATCTCAGCAGCCAGACGAATTGCTCAATAAGGCTTCCTGTGGTCAGAAGGCAGAACTTTACTGCCCTGGAAACATCCTTGCCCATGATTTACAGAATGAGAAACTGTTAATCAAAAATAAATTAAGTAAATATGCCATTTTTGTGGGCTACAGAATTTCACTTTCCTTGGTGCAGAGTTCAGACTGCCTCAACATATTTTTGAGGACACAATATTCTTATAATAATCTGAATGTGATCTAGCCCTCTCAGCATGAAAATCTGATACACCACAATGTGAGAGAAGCAGGATGTACACTAAACCATGACTACTAATGAGGGACACATTTGCAAACAAGCAGCTATGTGGAAAGATGCCAAGAACAAAAACCTCACCTGCAGTTCTGCACGTTACAAAGTTTCCCCAAAGCAGCTTAATTACCCTTTGTGAAAGAAAGAGAAGCTAAACTCGGCAACACTTTAAAATCATTCTCTGGTTCTCCAACTCACTGGAGAGACTTCTTTTCAAATGCACTACTTAATGTTTAAACACGCACCATTCCCAGAAACCAATGCAAAATAGGAGCAAGAACAAACAAGACAGGCTTTCCAAACAGAATTGCTTTTTCCAAGCAGTATTAGATCTCTTTCAAAACAAGGCTGCACATTTTGAGTGCCAACAGCTAGTTTTAGAGTACCTTTATACAAATCTATGGTCTTGTTTTTAATCTACTGTCTTAAGAGTAGACTGTTTGCAACAGAATCATGCTTTTTGCTCACCAGTGGCCCTTTGTAACAAATGGCAGCCTTTGTGCCATTCTGAATGCTACACATTTCAATAGTGATATCATAGCCATACTGCATCCTTTCTTTGTCTTTCTAAATATACACTCAAACTACCTCCACACTGTATAGCTGCGTAAAAACCTCCTTTATCCTATTTATTTACTTACAGCATTTGTACCCCATACCCTACCCACAAGCTTACAATAAAAAAGTGACACTAAAGGGAAGAGGGACAGGGAGGGAAGAGGAAAATCTAAACCTGAACTAAGGCACCAATTATTAAAGAGTTGTTCCTATGATGACCAGCTGTCAGTTCAGGGGCAGGAGGCGCCTGATGGAGCTGGTCTCTCACCCCAGAACTGATGGAGTGAGCAAGGAGGCCTGATGGAGTTGGCCTGTTCAATATGGTTCTGGGGCTGACAGGAACTGTAGTTTGAAATATCCGGATGGCACCCAGTTGGCAAAGGCTGCTGTATGCAATGCCCTGTCTTTGCTGGACTGATTATGAATCTGAATGGTTAATGTCACCAATTGGTGAGGGTCAGTTATGAGTTCCTAGTTCAAATCTCAACTTAGCTCACACAACTATCCTTTTACAGATAGGTAGCCGTGTTGGTTAGCCGTTTTCACCTTCTCACCCCTTGCTTTTTCCTGTAAGACCTATTGCAGTCGTTAAGAGTCGTCAACAGGCTCATCACAGCTATCTGCCAATCACCCATTCCCACCACCCTTCTGAGTAATACCCCTCCCCACCTTCTCACTATATAGAAGGATCTGGCAACTTCTGTTTCAGTGTATCTGAAGAAGTGTGCATGCACACGAAAGCTCATACCAAGAACTAACTTAGTTGGTCTTTAAGGTGCTACTGGAAGGAATTTTTTTTGTTACAACTATCCTTTGTCCAATTGCCTAAGAGACTTGTAGGAGAAAGAGATGGAAACTGCACAGCTCAGGACCAGTGGTGTCCAAACTTTTTAAAAAGAGGGCCAGATTTGATGAAGTGAAGGGCTCTGAGGGCCAATCAAAGTTTTTGACCTTTTTTTTAGGGTTGAAGTTGTCGATGGTTTTTTAGGATTTTACCCCAGGAAATAAACTGCCACAGGAAACAGATTAAACTGACTGGTGGCCAGATTAGGCCCCCTCGAAACAGACTTTGAACATGCCTGTACTACTGGAAAACTTAAGGTCAGACACTTCAATGGTGGCCAAACCTGGCCCTCTAGCTGTTTTTGGACTAGAACTCCCATCATCCCTAGCTAACAGGACCAGTGACCAGGGGTTATGGGAATTGTAGTCCCAAAACAGCTGAAGGGCCAAGTTTGGCCACCACTGCTTTAGGTTTTCTTTTTACTACAACCAAAAGGGCTAAAACACTTTATTCTCATTTTTAAGAAATGCAAATGCAAAACAAGGGTTGTATTTGCAGATAATGTGACACAAAAACCCAGTTATTACCCACAACCTGACACCTATCATATGTAACAGGCAGGCTGAGGCGGGGCTGCATTGCAACCAAGTGTTATATCCACATCTGCATTCATGAGGGCAATGCACCTACCAGCTACATCTTAGCAATAGCAACCTTCCTTGATTTCCGTGCATGTTTCAGAGCAAGTCTATAGAACCTTTGGCCCTCCAGATGTTACTGGGCTCCAGCTCCAATCAGCACTAGCCAGAATGGCTAACAAGTCAGTGGCGATGTAAATTGGGAGACCAGAAACATCTGCAGATGAAATGATTCCCCATCCCTGTTTAAGCATTGCAGATCCTGTGAGTAGCCATGGCCAAGGACAATGAGCTGTTGGTTCACACATTATTTTGCTTCTATGATTGAAGACATAGGTCAGACATCTACAACAACAAAGAGCGTCACAGTGACATGTGGTCTATCCTTGGACTATCTGACTATCAAGGTCTGGTGAAGGACATAATCTTTTTTTGGTAAAAGCAGCACTGCCCTCCAACCGTCTCCCTGGAGCTCCTCCTCCTCCTCACAGAGAGGAAAACTTTTTGGATTAAACCACAAGTTTTTCCACTTATAATCAACAGCAGCTGAGGTGTGTGAGTAATATCTGAGTAGCACTAAGGCAGGCATCCCCAAACTCAGCCCTCCTGCTGTTTTGGGACTACAACTCCCATCATCCCTAGCTAACAGGACTAGTGGTCAGGGATGATGGGAACTGTAGTCCCAAAACATTTGGACGACCTAGTTTGGGGGTGCCTGCACTAAGGGACATGGGAGATTATATCTCCCTCTCAGCAGCCCATACCTCAGACTTTAGAAAAGGGGAATTATGTTAGGAACTCTAAATACTAAGCTTCACTGTAACATGCAGTTTAGCCCTGTGTCAACAGCATACAATTTATTCATTTTAAGAGACACAATTCTGCTGCTTCCAAGTCCCAGAGGTCTCATCCTAAAGTTAATGTAATAAATATCTATTATCTTATGGTTTCAGATCTTTTGAATTCGACATCACGTCACAAGAATGAATGTAACACAGCTAGGCTACAACCCTGGACACACTTATTTGAGGGATACTCTGAGCTCATTGGCATTTGTGACTCAACACAGCATGTTTATTCTTTTCCCCCACCCATCCTCTTCAGCTTCTGGAATTTCTCTTATTCCTCTTCCATATGTGCAATCCTGAATTCCCAGGCCACAAGGGTTTTACTTGCACATTCTTTGCCATCCACTGATATCACTGAGCAAGGGAGGGGTTAACAATGCATAAAGCATCCTCAGTGAACTTTGGAAACAGTGATCTCAGAATGCGGGAACACAGTGACTGGATCCCTAACCAGTGGCTGTATACATCTTGTGTTATACTGTTACGTTACATGAACAAAAGGAGGGAAATTCCACATTTAAATGACTGTTTGTACACAGGGAGCCTCAAAAAGAATAAATAAACCACAGCTTGGTTAATGCAACCAGGCGGAGAGCCAATCACTTATGGCATCAATTTCTCCCCATGCCCTCAGACCCTCCAAACATGGCAAAGCCTAAGAGTTCAGCCATCTCTGTAGCCCTTGAGGGCAAGGGTTTGCTTTAGGACATTTTCTGCAGCTGGGTGGAAGGTGTTTCCCTGTAGCACTACTTAATCATGCTGTGGTGTGTTTGTGTGTGTGCGCGCGCTGCAGCTTTGTGGATCCAGCCAAACTTGAGGGTCTTTTCCATCTGGTCATCACTCCACCAGGAAGGAGGGAAGTGACTGGATGGAAAAGATCTAGGTGTTGGGTTCAGATTTGGTATTTACACATTTTGCAGCTACATGAGATCATACTACACAAAAGCAGCTTCTGTGGAGAAATAAATAAGAGAAGCATTTTTTTTACACTCCTCCACAACTCCATTATTTCAAAAATGGTTGCTGGGAGTGTGCCAGGTCAGCTTTGCCCCTTGACTGGTCACTCCAGAAATGGCCAGCTCTCTACATAGTCACAAGCATTATAAAGTATATTTATAGGCAGGCAGCCATCATAGCATTAACAGCCATCTAAATCTACCTAGAATATTACTGGGGAAACCCAGCCAGATGGGCAGGGTATAAAGAATTATTATTATTATTATTATTATTATTATTATTATTATTATTATTATTGAAAGAAAATGAGAAGTAATAAATAGTCTGCATGGAAGGTCCCAACATAAATTTATGATGTTATTATAAATGGCATTAGTGCCATGGCAAGATATGGACATTCTACATTTTTAAAACTTTCTGAAACGGTGGCCCTCAAATATGACACAACCCTCAACTGGGCACTGTAATAATACGGCAAAGCCTTGAAAATTCTGATACACTGAATTGGACATTTTCAGAACTGGAAAGGCAACTGTACGTTTTGTAGTTTGTGTCCTCATTTGCAATCTTCAGCATGTTTGCACTGACACTTCCAATGCATTTCCACTAGCAATGAAGGGAAGAAACTTGCCCTTCTAAAATAGAAACTGATCTCAACCCCAACCATATGCCTTGCTAAAATGTCCCACTTACCTGTGGCATTTGTTATAGTGAGTGGAAGCCCTTGCAGCTGATGAAGCTGGATCCCAGATCCCAGGGCCCCCAGGTTAATGGTCTGAAGGCCTGGCATAGAGGAAAGCTGAGCGGCATTTACAGTGACGGTGCCACTGGGCAGAGAGGCAGAAGCGATGGGGGTCAGTGTTGTGTTGGTGCTCCCTGTCTGCCCCAGGGAGACTCCTTGCACGGGAGCCAAGGCGATTGTCTGAGCTTGAGGGTTCTGAACCTGGAGATTCTGCAGCTGAATCGTCTGCCAGCTCACCTGCCCGTTTGGCCCCATAGTGGGTGTTCGAATAAAGATTGGACCAGCATTGGGGAGAGCCTGGATCTGCAGGTTCTGCAAGGCATCTTGGGTAGTAAAAGTCTGGCCAGCTTGCCCTCCTTGAACAAGCTGAGGCTGCACCAGGATCTGCTGCTGCTGCTGCTGCTGCTGCTGGTTTTGATCAGCATCTTTCTGCTGCCCTTGCTGGACTGTCACTCCAGCCAACTGCAGAGCATCAGTATTTTGAGCACTTCCTGTCCTCTGAGGCGCCTGCACCTGAACGTTTGTTCCCAGAGTGCCACTGGTGGAAAAATTCATGATGCTCAAATTACCTGTTGTGGTAGTGGTATTGTAGCTGTTGGCATTGGTAAAGAAAGCGGCAGAATTGGCCTGGGACACAGCCGTGCTGGAGGAACTGACAGAGGCGCCAGATGTTGCTGGTTGAGAGCCACTCTCGCTAGAGCCAGAGGTGCTTAGAGTAACCGACTGAGAAGTGGGTGCCAAACTGGCTGCAATGCTATTGACAGGCAACAAAGTGATATTGCCATTCAAAGCCAGTGGCACATTAGTGACATACTGAGTCTGCCCTGACAGGGCATTCACTCCCTGAATGGGGACAGCCTGCTGCAGAAGATTTGGCATGGCAGCCAGGATATTGCCTGTCCCCGACTGATTTGCAATGAGCTGCTGGTTCGTCCCAGGGATGATCTGCAATTGGCCATTGGCATCCTGTTGGACGCTGACTTGGGTAGGGGTGGTGGCAAACTGCAACTGTTGGCCATCCACAGTTTGAAACTGGGGAATCACCCGGTACTGAATACTGGGTATCATTCCTGGCAAGCCCGTGAGGACTTGCTGGCCCTGCATGTTAGGGGTGGTAGTAACCACATACTGCCCTGTGGTAGCAGGTCGGTTTTTGGATGACGAATCATTCTCATCATTGCTTGTGTTCCCTTGGTCTTTGGGGGAGTCAGAAGTCCCAGAGGAAGTAGAAATTAGTTGCCAACCATTTGCATTCTGGGAGATATGAGTTGCAGCAGTGAGGTCCAGTTCATTTGAGCCTCCTTGTTGTCCCTGTGATCCATCAGCATTCTCATTGGGAGATTCAATCCTGCTGCATGTTGCAGCCAGCAGAGCCAGAGGGGAAGGCTGGGACTCCTATCAGGGAACACAAGACAGAGAGAGGAGGAGTCAGGCACTTGCCTCACTTTCCGGGGGTTTGTACAAAACAAGGAAAAGCTAAGGAGGAGCATGCAAGCAAGACAGCCTATTGGAAGCTGTTGAACCACCCACTACAAGCAGCAGAGACTGCAAACATCGGACTCACAAGCACAGTACAGATCAGCTGCAGGGAGAACAGCTTTCACCTCCAAGAAGATTTCTAACAAATACATCCTTCACCACAGTGTGACTTTCAATCGCAAACAGCCTTCAAAACCCACAGAAGGCAGTGATGGCCATCAACCTAGATGGCTTTAAAAGAGGATTAGGCAGATTCATGGAGGATAGGACTATCAAAGGCTACTAGCCAAGATGGCTATGCTTTGCCTCCACAGTTGGAGGCAGCAATACTTCTAAATACCAGATGCTGGAATCCATCTTCTTGTGCTCAAATCCCGCTTGCTGGTCTCCCACAGGCCTCTGATCAGACACTGAACCCACAAACCAAAGGCACCCTGGGTAAGACAGCTGCACAGTCCAACCATTCTTAAATGAGGAAGTTCAAATTTTAAAGCTCACAGGGGCACTCCTAGAATTTGGAGGAGCAGCCTTTAATTAACCCACCATCTTCTATGACTGCAAACACTGCTCTCTCTATTTCCCCCCTACACAGTCTCCAAGCACAAAAGGCTGCAAGAATTCTAACATTTTAGAGAATGTTCATGAGGAATGCAAATGAAACTGTTACATCCAATGAAACTAAAAACGAGAACGTTTCATCATAATATTCATCAAAGCTCCCCGCATACACACAGAAACCATTGCCTATTTTAGAACCCACACTTACCTGGCCCTCACAGTTCCGTCCATCATTACTGCAGCTTTCTTCTACCTTCTCAGTTTTGACAATAACCATTTCTTCTGAAATATCATGGTCTGCATGGGAATTGGGGGTGCAGGAAGGAAAAAAGAAAAGAGTGAAGACAGAATGGTCAAACACGTACTACAAAGCAAGCAGGTTATTCCTCTACCAGGAGGAAGGACACAGTTTGAAAATACAGATTTAAAAAATGGGGACTGAGCATTCTAAGTATGTAGTTACTGTTAAGTAATTCACTTCACTGCAGACAACTCAAAAGTATTATGGTTACCTTGCCTTTGGAAAATATGCTGAAAAGCATCTAGCACCCTGAAGAGCTAACCTTGAGTTAAGGTCTGGGGGCGGGGGAGCAGAAGGAAGGAGTGTGTTGTGGGGCAGATGTTAGAGAAAACAGAGAGCACTAGTGTAGTGAACAGTGCTGGGATTGGACCAGGAAGACCCATACTCCAATTCCTGCTTAGCTACGAAGTTTATGAGCATCCCTGAGCAAGTCTCAGCTTGACACACCTCACAGAACTGTTCAGAGGATGAGAAGGAATGATATCATGAACTCCTTCAAGAAAGGGCAGGGTACAAATGCAACAATAACATCTCAGTTAGCCTTTAAAGGGCACCAACCAACATACCAGAAGGGGGTGATATGCATCATGTATCATCAATGAAAAATTAAGTCAGATGGCGGTGGCTGGGTAGTGGGAGGAGGAGCTGCTGTCACATATGTGAAAATAAGATGGCCTCTCCTCACTGAACCAAGCTGTTGTTAATCATAATTGTTGCTCTACAAACTCACAACCACCACATAAAGCAGGCTAGGCAAAGAAATGGTGACTCAAGGATTGTCACATCTCTTGCACCACAAGGATCACTTCCTCCTCACTACTGGTATAGAAGCAATTTTTCAAGCTCTAGAGACGCACATTAAATAGCAAATCTGGCAAACAACTCAGGCTGAAAGCCAGGTGGAAAACCATCTTCTTAGCAGCTCCAATAGACTCTGTGCTCCCATACTACCATATACAACATGAACAACTTTTTCCATGTTTCAGTATTTAAAACTCAGCTGGGAATACCACCCAGTATTCTCAGCGTGCCCTTTACATTTGCATATTGGGGGGGGGGGTTTGCCCCCACAGGGAATTATCAAGCCTATTTTTAACAGCCTTCCTCACAACCTGTCACTAAAGTTTTAATTTTCGGTGGCATGACGCTATAAGAAAAAAGGTATCCTCCTTGCTGAAACACACTTCTTTATTTGGTAGTGATGTATCAAGATACCCTGGAATCCCCTTCATACCTTTCAGGTATGAAGCCATTAAAAAAAAAAAATCATCATCTGTCTGGACCTGGGGAAGCAGCTGCATGAGTCAGTCCCAAGTGGTGTAGGAGTTATGCAAACTTCTGACTTGCAGTTGACCCAACAAGGAGCTCTGCACTGCTCTAAGCCTTGCATACTCTTAGTGTATAGCAAAGCTTGCCAAGCAAAGTTTCAAGTCCCAATCACTGAGGAGTTCCAAGTGAATACAGCCTTATTTTAAGGCCCCAAACAGTTTATGGAAAAGACAGAACAGGAGAAATTATCTGGGAAATCCAAGTGTGCGTGGGTTTGTTTTAAAAAAGAACCAGCAGTAAGTTCCTGAAGACTGCCTTCCTATATTTAGGAGATGTGTGTCTGGCATACGGGCCTAGGCCTCTCTTGAGTTTCTGTCAACCAAATCGCAGAGTTGGAAGGGACCACGAGGCTCTCCAGCCCAAACCCCATTGCAATGCGGTAATCTTTCGCCCAACGTGGGGATCGAACCCACCGCCCTCATGCTCCACCTCGGAAGCAAAGTGCTTAGCCCAGCTATACTTACTCCTGCCGCCCTCCCCCCGCCCCATGCGGGCAACCTCGTGAGGGAAAGCAACTCTGCACATGCTCAGGAACGCTCCGCCGCTCCTTCACTAACCTCGGTTATTCTGAGAACTACCGCAGCCTGAGCCCCAGCTCAAGTCGCGCAGTGAAGAAGGAAACCTATTTCCCCTTTCCTTTAAACACAAGACAAGCGCCTGCTTCTGCCTCACGGCTTTGGGCCGCACGGCGACGGAGGCTCCTCCGGTGGTGGTGGTGGAGCGGCGGCGGCGGAGGCTGCTCCTTCCTTCCCGCCGGGAAATTCCCACCCCCAGCCGTATTCCTGCCCCCACCTGGTCCCGCCCTGGACACCCCCCCCCCGGCACACCCGCGCGCTGGGCCCGGCCCTGGTCCCTGAGGCGACTTGCCGCCCTCCTCCTCCTGCGCTTCCTCCACCCCCCAATGCACTAGCCCCGCTCCCCTTCCCGCGGGCCCCTCCCCGAAGGGCTTCCCCTGCCCTCGGCGGCTCCCGCCCGGCTTGCCCTCCCCTCAGCCGGGCTCGTTACCCCTCCCCCGCCCGGGTCCCTCCGCCCGGGGGGCTGGGCGGGGCGGGGCGCGGGGAGGGAGGCGGCGCCCCCCGCCCGCCCGCGATGGTCCCGTCCTTACCGCTCATGTTGGCCGACGGGGGGAGGCGAACCCAAGTGGCGCCAGAGGGGTGGGCGGGGCGGGGGGCAGCGAAGTCGGTGACGAGGCAGCCTAACCCCACCGGTGACCGCCAAAGGGTTGGCGAGGGGAGGGAGCTGGCGCCGACACGGCCCCGAACTCGAGGGCACGCCTCCCGCCGCGGCGCCCAATCACGGAGCCAGGAGGGGACGGCGGGAGGCGGGGGTTAGCCGTGAGTGGCGGGACGCCCGGCCATTAGGGCGGAAACGAGGCGGGGTTTCGGGGCGGGAGGGGGAAGTGAGATGAGCAGGAGTAAGTTACGAAAAGCTCCGCGGCGGTAGGCCTTTCGGGAAACGCCTCTACGTGAGGCCCCACCCAATGGCGGGAGGGCGTGGGAGGCGGGGCTTGGCCGAAAGCTCTTCTGAACTAGCTGTTCCGAGTGGGGCGGGCAGGAGGCAAAGCTAATAACAGGCGGCGCCGACGGCCAATCGCGGGAAGGGGGGTTCTGAGGCCTGAACGGGCGTGATGAAATTGTGCGGCTTAACTCGTGATTGAATTGCCTGTAATCCAATCACGGCTGAGGCTCTCCCCTCCGCCCACAAGACCGTTTCGCAAAGTGGGTTTGGGGAGGCCTGGGATAATGCGGGGAATGACACGGAATGTAGCCAATCATCTTCCGCAGAGAGAATGGTGAGGGAAAGACGCGTTTCAGAGTGATGGAACGCTTAGCCAAACAGCGCCAAGAAGAGACAGGAGAAAAACAGTCTGCCCCAATGAGGAAGAGGGGCCTCCTTAAATTGGCCAATGGGCGAGGCAGTCCCTGCGGTGTGTGGTTGTTTTTTAAGGAAAAGGTGACGGATGTTGGCGCCATTTTAGCTCAGGCGCAGAGGGCGACATCCTGCCTTTTTCCTCCATTTAATGAAGCGGTTATGTAACGAGAAGTGACGCGAGTGGGTTTTTTTTTTCTTCCTGGGAATTGGCGAAAGGTCTCACGTCCGGTCCTAACTTGAGTGGCTGGGCGAGACAGTTAAATTTTTTTTGCGCTAATTGCCAGCGAAAAGAAGATGGAGACCCGGGGAGGAGGAAGGGTCAGGTGTTGTTCTTTTCTCACGTGTTGCGCATAACACGCTTTTTAGAGCAGCAGCCACAGAAATTAGAAACGGCGCCCTTCAGAAGAGGAGCGGGTCACTCTGCACGTGCTCAGAGGCACGTGAGTTTAAGGGCTCAGAGGCAGGGTGAGTTTAAGGGCCAGGCGGATCTGTTCCGTATTATTTTTGTTACCAAGACCAGTAGTTAAAGGTGTTCGTTTTCCCCACAGCCTCTTTTTCTCCTGGTTTCATACCTGTGCTGGTCTAAACTGAAACCCCACTGTTGTCAGTGGAAGCTGAATTTCAGTTCCACACATGTTTACCCAAATACCCAGTGGGTCAGTTACAGGTGACACTTAATATTTCTTACAACATGCAGTTGTAAGAAATCAATCTTGTAGTGTGGCAGCACCTAAACTTTGGAACTCGCTGCCGGTTGACATCAGGCAGGCACCTGCTAAAAGTATTTTTGGTTAGACAAACCCGCATCGCAGGGGGTTGGACTAGATGACCGTCAGGATCCCTTCGAGCTCTACAGCTGCTTCTACACAGATGTCTGTTTTGTTTTGATTTTAGTTTATCACCGAATGTTGTTCTGAATAGCTGTTTTTAACTGTTTTGCCAATAATTCATTTTATTTGAGGTTTACAGTCAAGTCACATCCAATCAGAGCTACCTTGTGCAATAGTTTCCTTTTGGTCTTAACTTTGGCTAATGCAAACTGGTCAGTGTAGGGTGAAAAGGTCAGCAAAATGAAATCCATCTAAGCAAGTGTTTAGATAACCAGACTCTCAAGGATTGCACAGAGTTTTCCATATAATAGGAACAATATCTTTCCCTAAAACTTTAGGTGTTGGTCAGATAACTCATGTCTGAATCCTGTTATCTCACCTTAAGAATGTAAAAAAGCTGCTGCTGGACCAAAGACCCACCCTGTTCTCAGTGGCCAGCCAGGAGTCTATAGGAAGCCCATGAGCAGGACCTGAGTGGAATAGCACCCTCTCTACTTGTAATTCCCAGCAATTTTTGTCCAGAGATTGCCTCTGGCACTAGACATAGAGCTATCATGATGAGTAGTCATTGATAGCTTTATCCTCCATGAATTTGTTTGATCCTCTTTTAAAGCAGTGTTTCCCAACCGGTGTTCCGCGGCACACTAATGTGCCGCGAGACCTTGCCTGGTGTGCCGTGGGAGGGAGTCGGGCGGCGAGAGGCGGGGCGGCGGCGGCGAGGATCCGCGTCGAGCCGGGGGCGGCTCCGCGGTGGTGGTGCCGAGGTTTCTCTCTCCATTCTCCCCTCACACACACACACAGGAAATAACACAGGATCAGCTGACAGGACCCGGCCAATGGGGCGGCGGCGGGGCAGCGCGCGCAAAAGGGAGGAGCGCGAGACAGCGGACGAGGAGGAGGCCGGCATGTCCGGGCAGTAGCAGCAACAACAGCAGCAGCAACTCCCGGCGACGGCTCCTCAAGCCCCGGGCAACCCTACTCCCTCACCGGCCTCGGCCGCCCTCCTGCTCCACCCTCCGCCGCCTCCCCCGCCGCCGCCGGCCACCTCGGCCCCGCCGCCGCCCCCTCCTCCGCCCGCTATCGCCGCCACCCCCACAACAGCCGCCGCCGCCTCAGCTGGGCCCATGCCTGCTGGGAGCGGCGGCGGCAGCAGCAGCAGCAGCGCCCCGGCGCCCTTCCCTCACGGCAGCAACCCGGCCCTGAACGAGCAGGAGAAGGAGCTCGTGCGTCCCTCCCGGCGTGACGCTGCGCGCTGACGTCACGGGGCTGTAATGGTGGTGTGCCTCGATATTTTTTTCATCAAACAAGTGTGCCTTTGCCCAAAAAAGGTTGGGAAACACTGTTTTAAAGCCATCGGAGCTGGTGGCCACCACATCTCATGGAAGCAAACTCTATCTATGCACTGTGAAAAAGTACCTTCTTTTGTCTCCTATATCCATACCATGTATTGTCTTACAGACTTCTATCATGTCCCACCCCCTGTTGTTTTCCAAACTAATATGTTGCAACCTTTCCTTGTAGGGAAGTTGCTCCAGCACTCCCCCCCCCCCCTTTTCTGAACCTGGTAATCCCTTCTTCCTCCAAATTGAAAGGAGGATCTGACCATGTGTCCTGCATTAATCTGTAGCTGGGATTTCCCTGGTTGGACCCACTTTGCCTTCCTCTTCCATTCCAGGGATGGATAAATCATTTCACATGGACCTAGAGAAACTTTGTATACCATAAGGTCAAATATTTTCATCCCTAGATAAGTTAAGGGAGGAAATGTTGAGCTAAGAAATAAGTATCCATGCAGGCCTTCATTTGCACCCGTGTGAACCAAATGTAAAAAGACGGTGTTAATGTAAAAACAAAATAAAAGTGAGGCTCTGGTGCCCTGCAGCAAAAAGAAATATAAGCAGGATAGTTACTGCTTCATAAACTTTATAACGCAGATGAAGTGAAGTTATTTTTCCCCTTGTAAGTGTTGGAAGCTTCAGGAAAGACGCAAAGGATAGGACAAAATTCTGCTATTCTTTCAGTGTTGTACTGGATATCCTCTTGGAGAAAGCCCAAATTGCAGCGTGAGAGCAGCTGCTGTCTATGTTAAACCAGCAGCTGGAAAATTCTGCCTCTACCAAGTATGACCTCACGCCCCCATTCCCATCCGAGGGAATTGTTTTCATTTCACTTCTGGAGATCAGAGGGCAACCAAAATAACAGTGTTTCTTAGTCAACCATTCAAGTTTTGAAGAGAAGGAAAAGGCCCTAGACAGAAATGCAGAGGATGCAGAACCCATAAAAGCAAAGAAACAGCAGCTACAAAAAAACAATATGGAAACTTCTGCTGCTGCCTAGTTTCATATCTAAGTGCTTTGAAGAGTTGCGAGGGGCACAGCTATAGTTGCTGATCCAGAGACATCGAATAGCTCTGCAGCAGGAACTGGAGCCACTGGTTAAGTGGCTATAAGCAGATCTGCTTGAGCTGCAGGCCAGCGTGATATTCAGGATCCACTTTACCTGGGTTGGTTTCCTGGGTAGAGGGCCCTGTGGCGCAGTTCTACTGTCCCTAGTTTGTCATGTTAAGATTACCCAGCCCTCCGTAATGTATAAGCAAAGCAGAGGAGTCAAGTCAGTCAAGTTCCCAATTCACAACCAGAAGAAAGGCTTGTGTCTCACACAGTGACAGCCCCTACCTCCTGGCATTGTCACCCTTCTTGCTTCATCCCTGAGCGCCCCCTGGACATCTTCCTGAATAGGTGACTGCCTGGAAAATGACACCTGTCAATCAGCACCCACCTGGGCCATGAAAGTCACTGATTACCGAAATACCCATATTCTGGTACTGTGTTTTATTTCAGTTTTTATCTACATACTTGCTATTTCTCCCCATCTTCCTTATTACCTATACTTTTGAATAAACTGATGGATTGGATTCTTGGGGTGTACTGGTTTCTGGACACACTCAAGAGCTGGTTGTCCTCCCACATTCCTTAGACATCTTGGGCTATGTAACGTAGTCACACAATGCTGGGAGAGCAGGAGGGGAAGCAGACTGAAGTTGCTAAGCAGGAGATTTGGAATTCAGCTGTCTGTTAACCTACCATAACCCCTTGCTGTGTGTGACACATAAGCAGGTAGTGGCAGTAGCAAGAATATGATGGGCTACCCAGTGCCACTAGGCTACCTTGCAGGGTTGGTGCTGGAGCGGTACCAGCCTACCATTACAGCACAAACACAATGAGCACTCAAGTTGGTTGGCCAGCTGGCATCCCATTACCATGCAACTCTGGTTCAAGTAACTGATCTTGCTAAACTTGTGTCTGACAGACTTCAAAATGGATGATTTCTTGCAAAGGGACTTGATTGCTTTTCTTTATTAGCTTACTTTGGACTCCCAGCTTTCTGGTAGGATTGCAGTTTTAAAAAGATTTGGTAGAATGCTTGTGCCAAAAACAGCATTGCAGGCAAAAAAGAACAACAGCTTTTCCTGGCATTGCATGAGGAAGAGGGAGTTCAATTTCATGTTGGTCTCTCATGCAGCTTTTAAAGGCACAGGACCCTTGTTTTTGGAAGGAGATTGCCAAGATGGTTTGTAACACTTCAGGACTACTGCCACAAGAACTATTGAACCAGTTGCTGCATAATCCCGGGCTGAGGCCTAACCCAGGCAGCTACCTAGAAGCAGGTGTGCTTTTGTCCCAGAGCTTCCTGTGGGTACAGAAAGGAATATAATATCATCCAAGAACTGGAATGGAAGATGAGGATCTAGAAATTGGAAATGCCTTGTATAAATAATATTTCTTCTGCCCTTGCCTTGTCAAAATGGCAAAGAGTTCAGCACTTCAAGCACCTAGAATGATGAATGTACACCCTAGGTCCAATACCTGGTATGGCTGCCTATGGCCCTAGCTTGGACTGGCCTGGATCTCGACCAAAGTAACTTCTATCCAAGTTTCACTGGCTGCAACTAGATTTTTGCTTGTTTCATAAGAAGAGCCCCACTGGATCAGACCAAATTCCAGTCAAGTCCGGCATACCTTCCTCAGATGAAAATAGGGACATTCTATTCTCCATCGGTAATACTCATGGCATCCTGTTCTTATGGTGGCCAACCAGATATGTACATCAGTTGTTCCCAAACTCCCCTTTCCCCACAAGCCACCTGAAAATGGCTGAAGGTCTTGGCGAACCACTTAATGGTTTTCCTGCTTGTCATAGCAATTGCAATGTGCTCTGCTAGACGCTGCATGATTTTTAATTGTCTTTTAGCGGACATGCTGCAAACCACGCAAATGAAGCTCATGAAACACCAGCAGACCACAGTTTGAGAACCCTTCACCGATGGGAAGCCTGCAAAGCAGAACATGAGCACAACAGCACTCTCCCTGCTTGGGATCTCCCAGCAACTGGTATTCAACAATATAGCAAGCAGCAGAAGGCATGAGAACAGATCATTCAAGCATCATCTGAGCACCAGGACTGGTGGGGCCTGCTGCTATCTCTTGTCTCTGGGTCAGATCTTGTAATTCTGCTGTAGAACTGCCCCATTGACAATTCCAGCTTGGGAATGAGACGCTGAAAGAACATTTTGTCATCTAGCTTGCAGTTAAGTAGCTTTTATATTAGTCTGGAGCCAATGAGTCATAATTACAACTAATTGCCTGTTTACTGAAAATGCAGATTTTACTCAGCATCTTCTTCAGCAACTAGTTCTCACCGGGGAGGCGGTTCAGAAACTTAACTGATTTTAGCTATCTTCCTCTGTTATTATTACATTAAATAAATATAATTGAGGAAAGGAAGGATGCCGTCTGTGTAAAAGAAATGGGAATCAGCGGACCACATCCTGTTCATTTTGATAGAGGTAAGAGGGATACACATGTATCCATTTTTATTTAAGTTGTACTGTATACCAACTTTGTATTTCAAGAAATCACAAAGCAATTTACATCTCAACAAAAACCAAAGTAGGTTACATATATAAAAATACAAATTCTACGCAGCAGATGGCAATAATAACAAAAACAGCATTATACATTTTAAGTAACAAAATTGAGCAATAAATCTCTAAACATTGGGCTGTATCCAACATTTTCTGTGCACTAGCATGGATAGGTGAGTTTTAATGTTCTGCTGGTGGAAACTTGTTGTGCAACAGATTGCACAATTTATTGTGCAACAAACTTAACAGCAAACTGCTTATGCGGTCTCTTGCACAACACCATTCTGCTGGCGCAAAAATCCATAGAACACGTTTACCATTAAGTGACTTTAATGTAGCACTAGATTGGAGACAACCCAATATTCATGAGTATGCACGTAAAATGAACGCAGAAGTGAATCATACCAAATAAAGAAGCAAGAGCGTACAACATAATCATAATATATAGCTTTTAAAAGTCCCTGAATATTGCAAATAACCACCCTCACATTTAATAATACAAATCAGGAATTCAAGAACCATGGCAAGAACCCACTCATTAAACAATAACCTTCCACCCACTCACATTTTATTCACTTATTTATCGCTCCTCTCGATTCTCACTTCAGCAAACCTCTCAAAGATTCAACAGCCAATGAGGATGCCCAAATCCAACAGGTGAAAACAACTCTCACCTAGGGAGATCAGGAGCCCTTCCTCCTTCAACCCACTGTCACCCCAGGAGGATTTAGGCGTGGCCAGCAAGAAACTTGTGGGTCACAAGCTCATGAGGAGCATTTCAGTTGATCCAACAGCAATAAAGCATGTCTCTCTTCAAAGAACAATAGTGCCCCAAGGAAAAAAGACATTGGCAAAGGACAAATCCTAGCAGAACTAATCTTCACGCCATTTCTAATCCTTTAATCTTGTCTATGACTAGAGACTGAGGGACGCGGGTGGCGCTGTGGGTAAAAGCCTCAGCGCCTAGGGCTTGCCGATCGAAAGGTCGGCGGTTCGAATCCCCGCGGCGGGGTGCGCTCCCGCTGCTCGGTCCCAGCGCCTGCCAACCTAGCAGTTCGAAAGCACCCCCGGGTGCAGGTAGATAAATAGGGACCGCTTACTAGCGGGAAGGTAAACGGCGTTTCCGTGTGTGGCTCTGGCTCGCCAGAGCAGCGATGTCACGCTGGCCACGTGGCCCGGAAGTGTCTCCGGACAGCGCTGGCCCCCAGCCTCTTGAGTGAGATGGGTGCACACCCCTAGAGTCTGTCAAGACTGGCCCGTACGGGCAGGGGTACCTTTACCTTTATGACTAGAGACTGGCTGTGGTTGTACTAACACAAAAGCTACTTGTAAAAATTAATGGAAAATACAGAACTACATTTATTTAATTGTAAATAAACGTACAGTGGTACCTCGGGTTAAGAACTTAATTCGTTCCAGAGGTCCGTTCTTAACCTGAAACTGTTCTTAACCTGAAGCACCACTTTAGCTAATGGGGCCTCCTGCTGCCGCCGCGCCGCCGCCGCACGATTTCTGTTCTCATCCTGAAGCAAAGTTCTTAACCCGAGGTAAGATTTCAGGGTTAGCGGAGTCTGTAACCTGAAGTGTATGTAACCTGAAGCATCTGTAACTCGAGGTACCATTGTAATTGCAACTTGAATTATCCTATTATTTTTGCTTAAATGATAACATGTGGGTGTCTATACCGGTACTGGATCTCACCGCATACAACTCCAGCATCTTCCCAGCTCCTGAATCTAACCCAGATTTTCTTCTTTCACAGTGTGGTTATGCAGGGTCATTAAATAAGAATAAACAATGTGACGTGCGTCTGGGTGAGAGAGAGACCTGTACTGTGAAGTGGTTAAGTGAATACCCCACTAAAAATTATGAGAACAGCTTCAGAATTTAATACTCATTTCATTTATTCATCTTAGGACCGGTACACAACTTTTCATTTTTTTAAAAATGAAGACTGAAAATATACTTTAAATTCTTAGTTATGGTTTTACTTCATAGCAATCACCCCCCTATGAGATAGGTCACTGATATTCCCATTTCACAGATACGTGAGGTTGAGAACCAGTTGTGGTGTAGAGGTTAAGAGTGTTGGACTAGGACTAGAGAGACCAGGATTCAAATCCCTGCCCAGCCGTGGAACTGACTGGGTGTTCTTAGGGCCAGTCGCAGTCTCTCTGCCTAGCCCACCTCACAGGGTTGTTGAGGGGATTAAAATGGGAAGAGAACCATGTCACACACCACCTTGAGCCTGGAGGAAAGGTGGGCTAGGGATGCAATAAAGAAACAAACAAAAGATGACCTAACCTAACCTGGGGAGGAAACAGCAAAGACCTGATGAAGAGAGCACAGTAGAGGTTATATTTTCTGAGAATCCTCTGGGAAAACAATCTCTCAAAGGACCTGTTGATGGCATTTTACCATTGCATTGTGGAGAGTGTATTAACTTATGGTCTGTGTGTGTGGTTTGGGAGCTGCATGGCCAGGGGGAAAACAATGCTGTCCAGGGTTGTAAAGACTGCAGAGAGAATAATTGGGTGCACTCTTCCCACCTTAGATCAAATCTATGCTGCCAGGTGCCATAAGAAAGCGGCAGAGATAGCGCAGGATAGTACGCACCCCGGAAATGATCTCTTTCAGCTTCTGCCTTCTGGAAGAAGGTATAGGGTTATAAAGGTCAGGACTAGCCGCCTGAGAAACAGTTTCTACGCAAATGCAATTCTGGTTCTAAACGCAGCATAAGGGGTCTCTATAGTATAGTGTATTTTAAAATGGGGTTTCAGAGTTTTTAGGCGGTTTTGAATGTTTTGTGTAGTTTTTCAATTTCATTGTTCTGCATGGGACAATGACAATAAAGACATCGTATATCATTTATGAGTATGCCCATTAAATACCAAAGACAGAATTCATCCCATGACAAGCCTAGCGTGAGGATCTTTATCAGAAAAATGTCACCTGGGCAGGTTGGGAGTGGGTGAGGGAGTAATGCTGCACTTAAGCCCCTCTGCCTATGGTGTTCCATGCCTTAACTATTAACAGCAGTGATGTGGGATGAATCTGGGGCTTTTTTTCAGCCACAACTCGAACTCCTTTCTGGCACCTCTTAGGTGGGCACTATTGCCATTATAGGAGAGCAAGGGAGGCGTTCATGGTGAGTTCCGTCACCTAGAAAAATAGCACTGGATCAATCAATGGAAAAAGCAGCTCTCACAGCACCCTTGTGAAGTTTTAAATAGTTTGTTGCTTAGGGCAGCACAATAGCCCCCCTTCCCATCATCCATGCAATCAGTGGCCATTGTCAGGTATCCTGGCAGACAGGATTTCTGCTGTAGACCACCTTCTCTGTTGTAGATCACCTTCTTCTGTGATGTATGCATGATGTTTTAGGGGGGTGGTCTTGGGCTACAAGGTGGGCAGTTTCAAAAGTCTATATAAGGGCTATATAAGTGTGAGGACCCTGTTGCAACAGTTTAATAAAGATCAGGCTTACTAGCCGTTTTGCTTCTCAATATACAGTCACACCTTGGAAGTCGAACGGAATCTGTTCCAGAAGTCCATTTGACTTCCAAAACATTCGGAAACCAGAACGCGGCTTCTGATTGCAGCCAGTCAGAAGCCACGTCAGACATTCGGCTTCCAAAAATAGTTCACAAACCGGAACACTCACTTCCGGATTTGCGGCATTTGGTAGCCAAAACGTTTGAGAACTAAGCTGTTTGAAAACCAAGGTATGACTGTACTCTGGTTGGCCTCTGTTGTTTTCTCCTACAGATAGGGGAGCCACTATATGAGCTCTTGGATACCCCATAAGGGCAAGGAGCAGTTTCCCCCGCTTATAACACATGCATTGACTGAACGGGAAGCAGCATCACATCCACTGACCCCATCCCTGACCGCCACGCATTCATCAGAAGGTGAGGTTCTATATGTGCACATCTGTCCATGCGCAGAATCCTCTGTTTTGCCACATTCCACTTGTGTAGAGATGGGACAAGACAGTGGACAAAGTCTATTCCAGTATACCTGAAGGGGCGTCTCCAGCTCCATCGTTCTGCCCGGACACTGAGGTCCAGTGCTGAAGGCCTTCTGGCGGTTCCGTCGCCGCGAGAAGCCAAGTTACAGGGAACCAGGCAGAGGGCCTTCTCGGTAGTGGCACCCGCCCTGTGGAACGCCCTCCCACCAGATGTCAAAGAGAAAAATAACTACCAAACTTTTAGAAGACATCTGAAGGCAGCCCTGTTTAGGGAAGCTTTTAATGTTTCATAGGTTATTGTATTTTAGTGTTTTGTTGGAAGCCGCCCAGAGTGGCTGGGGAAACCCAGCCAGATATGTATAAATAAATCATTTATTATTATTATTATTATTATTATTATTATTATTACACCTCCATGCGTGATGACAGAATTGGAGAAGACTAAGTTGTCTGCTTTTGAGGTGGCACTTGTACCCAGATCTTTCAGATACGAGCCCAGCTTCCTGCGTCTTCTCAGATCCTAGAGAAACAAATTCTAAATTCTCCCCAGTCCAAGGGAACACAAACCAAGCTGCTGGCTTCTCCCTGTGAAGAGCCTGTAATTTAAACCAGCAGTTCAGATCTATGGCAATTCTCTTCTCAGGAAGAAAACAAACCCATGTCAAAGCAGAGCCAGCCCACAGAGAGGAGGGCGGCCTCGTTTAAGGGTTGAGCTTTCTCAGTAAGCTACCTTGGTGTGCCCTGAGTTGCGCTTAGGAACTTCCCTCTGGGGTGTGGCTTGTTTGCCCGATCTGCTCCAACTTGCCCAGAGAGAGGCTTGCAGATGCGGGCCGGCAGCTACTGGGTGGCCTAGGAGCTATTTTAGGGAGGCTGTTTTGTTAATGTTACCTTTCAGAATGAGGGAAGGGTGTAGACAGCACGCCAACCCCAGCAAAATGCAGGCATAGAATGTGCTTGGCAGCCAAGCTCGGATTCCTATCTGACAGGCATAGGCTTGTGTTTGTCCCCATCCACTAGACTAAAGTTACCAGATCAACAATTTGAAATAAGGGAAGTTAGCGAGCTGCGGCAGCGCCGTGACCCAGAGTAGCATTGCAGGAGAGGTTCTTTAGGCAGCAGTCCTGACCCCACTTCCCTCGGAGTTAGTCTCCTTGAATTCAGTGGAATTTCCTTCTGAGTAGGGCACGTACCCTTAACTCCGACTGGGAATCATTGGGGTTCGGCCTGCAACAATTCCATGAGGGCTGCAAGCTAACAGAGGCACGTGAAAAGTCACAGGCTTTTTCACTTTGTGTGGAATAACTTTTCTGCTCGCCTTAATCACACATACCGCAGACCCACCCGCTTGTATTGGCTCCAGGGCCAAGTAAAACAACGCTTGCCTCCTTGACTCTGGCCCCTGACTCCAAGGGCTACGTTTCTGAAACGAAGACCCAGCTGCCGTACTAGCAGCGGTGGGTTAGCAGTCAGGGGGTGGAGAGTGCAGGTGGAACCCCCATGGCCTGGGGAAGGGGCTTGGGCTGGGCTGGCAGGGGAACTTGATGCACTCAATTTTAGCTCACTGGTAGAGCATGTTTTTCACACAGTAGGTACCAGGTTCAATTCCTGGCATCTTCAAGTAGGGCTGAGATGGACTTACATTGTTAATCAAAATAGGAGAAGATTTGCTGACTATTTGGTTGGAAATTGGAATACTGAAGGGGAAGCATGAGGAAGTCGGGGAAGTAAGGTACAAGAAAATGAGATATGAAATTATACATGTTATTTTTCTTTTGTTTGTTGTGATTGTTTTGTTGTGTTTTGTTTTTGTTCTTATAGAAATGCTTAATAAAAATTTATTAAAAAAAAACACAGAGGTACTTTCCTCACACGAACACCTGAAAAAAGAAAAAAAGGAGGGGAAAAAAGAAAAAAAGGAAAAAAAAAGAGATGGACTTACATTGTGCTTTTCAGAATTGTTCACGTTTTGAACCAATGCTGTTTTTAACACAGTATCCTACTTACCGTATTTTTCCGTCTACAAGACGCCCCCTATTTTTGGGGACTCCAATTTAAGAAAATGGGGGGGGGGAGATACTATCCGTGTTTAAGACGAGCCCAGATTCTGAACGTTATTTTAGAGTAAAAGAACATAGTCTTATACACGGAAAGGTACGGTAATTGTTTTTTAAAAATATTTACAACTGGTGTGTTTTTAGTTCTTAAAAAGGTAAAGGGACCCCTGACCATTAGGTCCAGTTGTGGCCCGCTCTGGGGTTGTGGTGCTCATCTCGCTTTATTGGCCGAGGGAGCCAGCATACAGCTTCCGGGTCATGTGGCCAGCATGACTAAGCCGCTTCTGGCGAAGCAGAGCAGCGCACGGAAACGCCGTTTACCTTCCTGCCAGAGTGGTACCTATTTATCTACTTGCACTTTGATGTGCTTTTGAACTGCTAGGTTGGCAGGAGCAGGGACCGAGCAACGGGAGCTCACCCTGTCGCGGGGATTCGAACCGCCAACCTTATCGGCAAGTCCTAGCCTCTGTGGTTTAACCCACAGCACCACCCGCGTTTTAGTTCTTACCTGTTTTTAATTCAGGTTGTCAGGCACCTTGGGTCCTGCACAGGGAGAAAGGCAGGATGTAAATAAAAAAACACCCAAAAGCACATACATACTGAAAATGCAGGTTTTCAGCATTTTAATGCTGGGCTCGTCTTAAACACGGATAGTATCTCCCCCCCATTTTCTTAAATTGGAGTCCCCAATTTAAAAAAGAAAACTGGTTTGAAAATTGTGGGGAAATGCACTGATGCCGTTGGGAAATGTATGTGGGACAAGCAACTAAGAGGAAGTCTATATATAAACACCCTGCAAGCAAATCAGAATGAATGCTCAGTAAACAGGTCATCAATGGTGCTTTAGCCAAAGGCTTACAGAAATGACCCATGTTGTTTTCGAGGGAGTAACTTATCAAAAGAGAAGTGCTGGGGTTCAGGCTGCATGGACTCAGGTGCACCCTGACTGCTTCGAGGTGGGCTTCACTCCCAGTCTCCTCCTGCTCCCAGTTCAGGCAGGGCATTTGACTGGAGTTCAATCTCAGCTTAAGGGATGTTGCTGATGGGTCCCAGGGCATCCCCTCTTCTGGAGCTGTGATATTTTGTGGGTTGGCCGCTTCACTGCGGTTTGTTGCTCAGGAGCCCCTGACATCAACCACTCTGACAACTTTCTCGATCACTGGCGCCTCGCTTTATAGCTCTCTCAGCAACTCCTCTCTCCTGTTAATCAGCAGCAGGAAGGGCAGGCAAGAGAACGGATCCAGCGGTCTTATCTTCCCCCAGCACAGGACCCAGGGTGTGGCGTGGACTTCCCCCTAGGCTGAACATGCCCTCCCCCTGGCCTGAAGAGAAGGAACCAGGAAGGCTGGCTCAGATGTGCTGTTCCTTCTTCTGCACTCTGAAAAATGGCGAGGCCTGCTCACGCTCCCTGCTGGATTTCAGAATCTTTAGCGCTGTTGCTCTGCCCAAACATCAGGCTCTCTGTCCTTGAAGCTTGGGTGCTTGAGCCGGAAAGGGGAGTGCAGGTGCCCAGGACAAAAGCACTCCAGGCATGCTCAGAGGAGCTGGTTTGCTTAGTGCAACTTTTTAAATTATTATTACATTTTTCAAGGCTGCTCCTAAGATTGGAAAAGAGGCGTGGTGGTTTTCCAGCAGAACTCCTTCTTTGCATACCTCAGCTTCAGCTGCAAAACGGAAAGCTAGGCAGGCTTTGGGAAGGTGGCAGGAGGGCTCTTGGACCCTGTCAGAGCATCGCACATCCCTCCGGGAGCTGGACAGAAGCTTCCTGGGCTTTGGGAAGGAGGTGCCAGGGGAATGTTTAGGGGACTAGGCTAGTCCCCCTAGTCCACTGCCTGCACACCACTGTTTTAAAGGATGGTATGCAAAGTGGAGTTTATTGTATGGGGGCAAGAGACATTCCATGAGGTTTAGTTACCAAAAGGTTACAGAGTACACCCTAAGGCAGGTGTACTTTATAAGGTGTACTAAGACGCGCTGTGGTCTAAACCACAGAGCCTTGGGCTTGCTGATCAGAAGAACAGTACAGTGGTACCTCGCAAGACGAATTCCTCGCAAGACAAAAAACCCGCAAGACGAAAGGGTTTTTGGTTTTTTGAGTTGCTTCGCAAGACGATTTTCCCTATGGGCTTGCTTCGCAAGACGAAAACGTCTTGCAAGTTTGTTTCCTTTTTCTTAAAACCGTTAATACAGTTGCGACTTGACTTCGAGGAGCAACTCATAGAACGCGGTGTGGTAGCCTTTTTTGAGGTTTTTGAAGACTTTGGTGATTTTTGAAGCTTTTCCAAAACTTTTCCGAAACCGTGCTTCGCAAGATGAAAAAATCGCAAGACGAAAAAACTCGCGGAACAAATTAATTTCATCTTGCGAGGCACCACTGTAGTTCGAATCCCTGCAACGGGGTGAGCTCCCGTTGCTTGGTCCCAGCTCCAGCCAACTTAGCAGTTCGAAAGCACGTCAAAGTGCAAGCAGATAAATAGGTACCACTCCGTCGGGAAGGTAAATGGCGTTTCTGTGTGCTGCTCTGGTTTGCCAGAAGCGGCTTAGTCATGCTGGCCACATGACCCGGAAGCTGTACGCTGGTTCCCTCGGCCAATAAAGCGAGATGAGCGCCGCAACCCCAGAGTCGGTCACGACTGGACCTAATGGTCAGGGGTCCCTTTACCTTTACCTTTTTATGCAAAGTGGAGTGGATTGTATGGTGGCAAGAGACATTCCATGAGGTTTAGTTACCAAAAGGTTATAGAGTACACCCTAAGGCAGGTGTACTTTATAAGGTGTACTAAGATGCGGGTGGCGCTGTGGTCTAAACCACAGAGCCTTGGGCTTGCCGCTCAGTAGGTCAGCAGTTCGAATCCCCGCGACGGGGTGAGTTCCCATTGTTCGGTCCCAGCTCCTGCCAACCTAGCAGTTCGAAAGCACGTCAAAGTGCATGTAGATAAATAGGTACCACTCCGGCGGGAAGGTAAACAGTGTTTCCATGCGCTGCTCTGGTTCACCAGAAGCGGCTTACTCATGCTGGCCACATGACCCAGAAAAACTGTGGACAAATGCCGGCTCCCTTGGCCAGTAAAGCAAGATGAGCGCCGCAACCCCAGAGTCGTCTGTGACTGGACTTAACGGTCAGGGGTCCCTTTACCTTTAAAGCCAGGGTAGCCAATATGGTAGCTTGGAGATGTTTTGAATTACCACTTCTATTTGCCCCATTCACCATGACCAATGATCAGGGGTGTCTGGAGGGCAACATGCCCTGAAGCAAGGTAACAGGCAGGCTTCAGGTTTGCAGGACCTACTTTACTTTTTTGCTAGAAACCACCAAATCCGACAACTGGAGCCAGGCTCCTTGGCTACACCCCTCACCCAACAAAGGAACTGTAGACCTGCTCCATCCAACATCTTTAAGAAAAGAGGTCTTTCCACTTTGAATGACAGACTATTATTATTATTATTATTATTATTATTATTATTATTATTATTAATCACCTCCCCTTATTTCCATTTTGCAGCTTCCGAGCAAAAAATCCTTTAACTCGCTCCCAAATCTCTGTTCTCTGGATGCCAGCCATTCCTCTTCCTCCCCCAATTCCATGTCCTCTCCAAAACAGTAATCATTGTTTGCGACCATGGAATGCCAGGTGGCCTGATTTGTTCTGCCCTGCGAATGCTCACACAAAGCTAGACTCTAGTTGAAGCCACCACAGAGTTCCTGGTCTGGAGCATCAGTGCGTTGATGGGGATCTCTCTGGATGGGTGGTGATGGCAGGGGAAGCAAGTTCAATGCGAAAAGGATGAGTCTCCCGCTTTGATCTCTCGCCAGAGTTGTAAAGCATCTGGGGCTGCCTTGTCAGCTCCCTCCTCTCCCCCTGCCATTTTTTGTGTGGCTCTGTTCAGTCTCAACTTAGTTTTGTAGCCACAAACATGCTGGCAATATCAGGGGAAGTTGCCCTGGGACTGAACCACGTGTGACGGCCTTGGCAGACCTGTTGTGTGTCTACATCAGTTAACGCTCAGTAATGAGGGGGTTTCATTTAAAGAACAGAAGGGGGACATTGAGTTCTTGAGTTAAGGGGGGGGGGGCAGAAGTGACCTGACTCCCTTATTTTTTTTGCAGTGGTACCATCAGGGCAGGAGTTTGGAGCAGACGTCCAAGGCAGAATAACAGGAGGGCCCCCCAAACACAGCAGAGCTGGCTTAACATTACCATCTAAAGAGGGTAGCCCTACAGGATAATTAGAAAACAGCGGTTATCACTGTTCCCATAGGCGCCAGGGTATTCATGAGCACCTCCTACGGCGCCCGCAAAATGTTTCAGTAAATATCCTCTCAAAAATCCACAATGCCATACCCCACAACATTTCTCCAATGAAAATTGGGACATCCTATTCAATCACCACCACCACTACCATCATTATTACCCTGCCCATCTGACTGGGCTGCCCAAGCCACTCCGGGCAGCTTCCAACATACAGTGGTACCTTGGGTTACATACACTTCAGGTTACATACGCTTCAGGTTACAGACTCCACTAACCCAGAAATAGTACCTCGGGTTAAGAACTTTGCTTCAGGATGAGAACAGAAATCGTGCTCCAGCGGTGCAGCGGCAGCAGGAGGCCCCATTAGCTAAAGTGGTACCTCAGGTTAAGAACAGTTTCAGGTTAAGAACGGACCTCTGGAACGAATTAAGTACTTAACCCGAGGTACCACTATATATAAAAACATAATAAAGCATTAAGCATTAAGAAACTTCCATACACAGGGCTCTCTTCAGATGTCTTCTAAAGGTTGTATAATGTATCTCCTTGGCTCAGGGGTCACATAACTCCATACCTTCCAACTTTTCTCCAATGAAAACGGGAAAGTGGGGCATTCTGAGATCCAATCAGAAACTGGGATGGCTTCTGTAAATCCAGGACTGTTCCTGGAAAATAGGGGCACTTGAGGGTCTGCAATGCATGAGAGACTGTTCGCTCTTCCTGTACAGTTTCTGTTAGCTTAGCAGCAACTCGGTCTCTCCTGCATTGAACATGCTCCCTTAAACACGGCCACATTCCACTGGGTGCCATGATTGGACACCCACCTTCTGAACAGACGAGAGGCACAAAGAGCTTCTCTCTGTGAGCAAGCGTGGTGATAGCTGATGTCGGTGCCCTTCTCTGCATTGGTTGGTGGGGGAATGTGACCATACAATATTGTGGCCTTGTCACTTCTTTGGCTCTTTTTAGATGTGGCATTCATTTTGTGTTATGCCACAACCTCCACAGCAGCCATTTTGTGACTTGCTCCCATGGCACATCCCCCAAATTATATATGTCGCCATTGGCCCAAAAGAAGGTTGGTGACCAGTGGTCTGAAAGATCACTACTGGTATGGCTTTCAAAAGCTACAAGGGAGCCACGATTTGGACAAAATTGCAGGAACGATGCTTGTAGATTTAATTATAATTTGAATACAGGACACGTGGGTGAGAGCTTCTGAAGAAATGCAGTCCATTAGGGCAAACAGGGCACTGTCCCATAACCTCAGACAGCCTCCACATGCCTGCCTTCTTATTTACCAATCCAGAGGAAGAATCTGTCTTGCTTCACCCATAGGCTGTGTCCATACCACACCTTTGCAGCACATTCAAAACACTTTCTTTCCTTCAGAGAATTCTGGGCACTGTAGTTTGCTGCCGGGAATTGTAGCTCTGCGAGGCGTAAACTACAGCATCCAGAAATATTTGAGGGGAATAATGAGCTTTGAATGTGCTTTAAATGTACAGTGGTACCCCGGGTTACATATGCTTCAGGTTACATATGCTTCAGGTGACAGACTCCGCTAACCCAGAAATAGTGCTTCAGGTTAAGAACTTTGCTCCAGGATGAGAACAGAAATAGTGTTCCGTCAGCGCGGCAGCAGCAGGAGGCCCCATTAGCCAAAGTGTTGCTTCAGGTTAAGAACAGTTTCAGGTTAAGAATGGACCTCCGGAACGAATTAAGTACTTAACCCGAGGTACCACTGTATAGTGAGTACACAGTCTCAGCCTCATCATACCCATTGTCCTCTAAACCAGTGTTTCCCAACCTTGGGCCTCCAGCTGTTTTTGGACTACAACTCCCATCATCCCTAGCTAGCAAGACCAGTGGTCAGGGATGATGGGAATTGTAGTTCAAAAACAGCTGAAGGCCCAAGGTTGGGAAACACTGCTCTAAACATCAAAGCTAAGAACACAAAGTTCATACCACATGAGTAATGTAGGTTGCAATCCTAATTGTGCTTATTGGCGAGGAAGCCCCAGTGGATTCAATAACACTTAGCTGTGTGTAGTCGTGATTAGCATTTCACTGTTACTTATAAAGGTAAAGGTAAAGGTACCCCTGCCCGTACGGGCCAGTCTTGACAGACTCTGGGGTTGTGCGCCCATCTCACTTAAGAGGCCGGGGGCCAGCGCTGTCCGAAGACACTTCCGGGTCACGTGGCCAGCGTGACAAGCTGCATCTGGCGAGCCAGCGCAGCACACGGAAACACTGTTTACCTTCCCGCTAGTAAGCGGTCCCTATTTATCTACTTGCACCCGGGGGTGCTTTCGAACTGCTAGGTTGGCAGGCACTGGGACCGAGCAACGGGAGCGCACCCCGCCGCGGGGATTCGAACCGCTGACCTTTCGATCGGCAAGTCCTAGGCACTGAGGCTTTAACCCACAGCGCCACCCACGTCCCTCACTGTTACTTATACATGCACTTAAAATAATAATAATAATAGGAGCACACCAATTCTCATGCGCTATTAACATCTCCTAAAAATAGCAGCTGCAAGATTATTACCGGTAAATGACACCCTCATTCATCAGCTGAACACATCCCTCAGTTAAACCCTCCCTCCTAAAAAGGGAAGCCAACACATTTCCAAATAGCTGTTAAATAGATATGTCATTCTTCAGGTAGCCACATGCCCGCATTCTAATTTCCACGTATAGCCAATACAGTGGTGCCTCGCAAGACGAAATTAATTCGTTCCGCGAGTTTTTTCGTTCCGCGAGTTTTTTCGTCTTGCGAAGCACAGTTTCGGAAAAGTTTTGGAAAAACTTCAAAAATCACCAAAGTCTTCAAAAACCTCAAAAAAGGCTACCACACCGCGTGCTATGAGTTGCTCCTCGAAGTCAAGTCGCAACTGTATTAACGGTGTTAAGAAAAAGGAAACAAACTTGCAAGACGTTTCCGTCTTGCAAAGCAAGCCCATAGGGAAAATCGTCTTGCGAAGCAACTCAAAAAACCAAAAACCCTTTCGTCTTGCGGGTTTTTTGTCTTGCGAGGCATTCGTCTTGCGAGGTACCACTGTAAAGGTAAAAGTAAAGGGACCCCTGAGCATTAGGTCCAGTCGTGACCGACTCTGGGGTTGCGGCGCTCATCTTGTTTTATTGACCGAGGGAGCCGGCGTACAGCTTCCAGGTCATGTGGCCAGCATGACTAATCCGCTTCTGGCGAACCAGAGCAGCACACGGAAACGCCGTTTACCTTCCCGCCGGAGCAGTACCTATTTATCTATTTATCTTTAACGTGCTTTCGAACTGCTAGGTTGGCAGGAGCAGGGACCGAGCAACAGGAGCTAACCCCGTCGCAGGGATTCGAACCACCAACCTTCTGATCGGCAAGTCCTAGGCTCTGTGGTTTAACCCACAGCGCCACCCGCGTCCCTTACGTATAGCCAATAGATTGCTGTTAGTTCAGCATCTAAAAAGTGTGTGTGTGGTTATATTCCATATGCTCAGTTGTGGGGTGTCAAAACATACATACATACAGGGCTTTTTTCAGCTGGAACTCACCGGAACTCAGTCCTGGCACCTCTCAGGTGGGTGCCATTGCCATTCTAAGAGAAGGGAGGCGTTCAGGGTGAGTTCCAGCACCTCTTTTTTTCTAGAAAAATAGCACTGCATACATATTAGTTGCCCCACAAGATGCATACTATAGAATCTACTCACATTTTTTCCTTGTTAACTGCATTATGAAATAATCTAATCCATGGGTAGGCAAACTAAGGCCCAGGGGATGGATGCAGCCCAATTGCCTTCTAAATTCGGCCCGTGGACGGTCCGGGAATCAGCGTGTTTTTACATGAGTAGAATGTGTCCTTTTATTTAAAATGCACCTCTGGGTTATTTGTGGGGCCTGCCTGGTGTTTTTACAGGAGTAGAATGTGTGCTTTTATTTAAAATGCATCTCTGGGTTATTTGTGGGGCACAGGAATTCGTTCATCCCCCCCCCCAAAAAATGTAGTCCGGCCCCCCACAAGGTCTGAGGGACAGTGGACCGGCCCCCTGCTGAAAAAGTTTGCTGACCCCTTAGCTAATCTGTGTTCTACAGGAATAATGCTCCAGGGCTGAAAACTAATTTCCCCCTCCCACATTGGTAAAGCGTAAATTCAATTAACTGTGGGTGTAGCCATGAAAACACGCAATTTAAATGTTTGGTCACACCTTGAAACCCGGCAAATGGGTCAGCTGAGCCCGCAATTATTTTCGTCCAATGAGAGGAAGCCTCAAGGTTTAGTGGCTGGCACCCTAGGAAGGGACGCAGAAGATTTGTCTCCTGCACTGAAGTGCTGGATGGCCTGGGGCTTTCCTCCTCCTCCGCTTATGCTTCTCACTGCTTTTATATTTGTCACTTCAGCTCTGCTTTCGCAAAGTAAACAGGCTGCAGATTCATGAAGCTTAATCCAAACAGCTCTGTTGAAGACAGAACTGAGTTAATGGTTATCCACAGTCTTTCTGGTCCATGATTTAAAGCACCGTATCCAAGCGCTTCACCCTTCTCTCTCCTTCCTTCCTTCCTTCCTTCCTTCCTTCCTTCCTTCCTTCCTTCCCTCCCTCCCTCCCTCCCTCCCTCCCTCCCTCTCTCTCTCTCTCTGGAGCTTTCCCCCCCAAAACCCACTCTCTAAAGCTCAAAGTTCACATCAATCCACGGAAAACCCGAATAGACGTTTGCTCCGATTCAGCTTTAAAGAGCAGATTTTTGCAGGGAATGCTCAGGGCAGCAAACCACACGCTCGGACATGGAGTGTTAAAGTGCAGGCCCCTGCCTGGAAAGAGAGGGGCAAATGGTTAGTGTGAACAAGCTCCCTCTCCTAGGCATGAAATGATTTGCTGCCACCTCTGCTACTGTACGTTGCTGTCATAGGCTGGCCCCTTCTGGTGCCTGGCATTTGTGTATGGCTAATGCTCCCTTCCAGAACAGGCTGAGTGTGGGGAAGCTTGCAGGAAGAAAGCATCATCACCCAACCATATTTATAGCGTGTCCTTCATACGACAATCACAGGGCAGAAATACATAAGAACAAAGCAAAATGGTAGTACTATTAAAACATGCATAGTAAACATGAATTCCATACAAAACAGCATCAGGAATAAAAAAAGAACCCAACAGTCCAATATACCTCACCCTTCCCCTATGCATGCATGCCTCTTTGTCATTTGCATTTATCCTTGTTTTGTTGTTCCTATGGTTTTGTTAGCTGCCTTGAAGCACTGCCTAGCCTGCCTAGATGTGAATGTAAATTTCTATAAAGAACAGTTAACAGCTTAGATCCTAAGCAATTTTAGGAGAAACAATCAAAGAACCTTACAGACTAACAAATTTTGTTGCCTAACCTTTGGGAGACTTAAGCCCAGGCATAGAAAGGAGGTGGGAGTTGAATGGCAATGAGATGCAAAAATTACAGCCGGTGATCATTAGAGCTTAAAGCTATGTTAAATAGGTCCACCTTTGACCTTTTAGGTTGGCTGATAAGGGATGATTGTTTACATGGTTGTATTAACACTTGTCTGGGGGACGCGGGTGGCGCTGTGGGTAAAAGCCTCAGCGCCTAGGGCTTGCTGATCGAAAGGTCGGCGGTTCGAATCCCCGCGGCGGGGTGCGCTCCCGTTGTTCGGTCCCAGCGCCTGCCAACCTAGCAGTTCGAAAGCACCCCCGGGTGCAAGTAGATAAATAGGGACCGCTTACTAGCGGGAAGGTAAACGGCGTTTCCGTGTGTGGCTCTGGCTCGCCAGAGCAGCGATGTCACGCTGGCCACGTGACCCGGAAGTGTCTCCGGACAGCGCTGGCCCCCGGCCTCTTAAGTGAGATGGGCGCACAACCCTAGAGTCTGTCAAGACTGGCCCGTACGGGCAGGGGTACCTTTACCTTTACCTATTAACACTTGTAAGGGATCAGGTAACCATCTACAGGAAGCAGTCATAGATAGCAAAATGCTGACTGGGTCAATCTCATTTTTCCACCAGGACCAAGTTTGAAGGGGCTGTGGACAAAGTGTCCTCCATGAGCTCCTTGCTAGTTGGTTCTCGCCACCAGAGATGGGCTTCCCTAGCTGCAGCAATGGGGCAGCTACAAGCATCTATTTAAATGAGAGAGGGAGAGGAGAAGAAGAAGAAGAAGAAGAGGAGGAGGAGGAGAGTTTGGATTTGATATCCCACTTTATCACAATGTCAAACCTAGACAACATCTTGAAAAGCAGAGACATCACCTTGCCAACAAAGGTCTGGATAGTTAAAGCTATGGTTCTCCCAGGAGTGATGTATGGAAGCGAGAGCTGGACCATAAAGAAGGCTGATCGCCAAAGAATTGATGCTTTTGAATTCTGGTGCTGGAGGAGACTCTTGAGAGTCCCATGGACTGCAAGAAGATCAAACCTCTCCATTCTTAAGGAAATCAGCCCTGAGTGCTCACTGGAAGGACAGATCCTGAAGCTGAGGCTCCAATACTTTGGCCACCTCATGAGAAGAGAAGACTCCCTGGAAAAGACCCTGATGTTGGGAAAGATGGAGGGCACAAGGAGAAGGGCACGGCAGAGGACGAGATGGGTGGACAGTGTTCTCAAAGCTACCAGCATGAGTTTGACTAAACTGCGGGAGGCAGCAGAAGACAGGAGTGCCTGGTGTGCTCTGGTCCATGGGGTCACGAAGAGTCGGACATGACTAAACAACAACAAAAGGAGTCTCAAAGCGGCTAACAATCTCCTTTCCCTTCCTCCCCCACAACAAACACTCTGTGAGGTGAGTGAAGCTGAGAGACTTCAAAGAAGTGTGACTAGCCCAAGGTCATCCAGCAGCTGCATGTGGAGGAGCAGAGACGCGAACCCGGTTCACCAGATTACGAGTCTACTGCTCTTAACCACTGCACCACTCCTTCATGACCTGCACCTTAGTACACAGACACAGAGGAAAGACTCAGGCGACAGCGTCCCTTGGCATGTCTCCTTTTTGTGGACCCAGGAGTGAAGATGCTCTGTGCTGATCTGGAGATCAGTGGAACAGGGCAGCTGTAGCACACAAGAGGTCTTGGTTTTGACCCCTGGCTATGGTCTCCCAGAATGTGCACACCTGAGACAAGGCAGTGTGATGACAGCCCATCTCCCTAGAGGCCTGGTATGGAAGCAGTAGAGTAGACTTTCAAAGACATCAACTGGAGTGTTTATGCTAGGAAGATCCAACCCTTTGGGGTCCAGGGTCATATTTGGGAATCAAAGAAACTGTCATGCATGAGCATAACCAGGATTTATGATGGGGAGGGGACGGGACAGGACACCCGCCCGTCATCATCCTCTGTCTGGCTCTGCCTAGCAGATTCGGAATGAAATGTCTCAGCGACGGTTGTTTTAAATTGCTTTCTTTTGACCCCAAGTGCTCAGAAAAATCTGTCAAAATCTTTCTACAATTTCTACTTTAGTTAAGTATTTTTAGTTACTCACTTGATTTAGTGGGGGCAGCTGTCCCCCATTCCCTCCTCCCCCCAGCTATGGCCATGCTGTCATGGACAGCACAGAACACATGTTTCAGAGAAGAAAATCAGGCGATGCTCAGAACCCCACCTCCCCCCCCCAAAAAAAAACCCCCAAGCAAAACACCTCTACCCAACAAATAAAACACAGGCAAAGAAGTGGGCAGTACCTGACAAGAAACAGAGTTCCCCAAACAAGCAACCAAAAAGGGGAAATTGCTCATTTTTTTAAAAAAATGTTGAGCAGGTGTTGTAAATAAAAATATGCCCTTTCCCCTTATGGGGTATCCAAGAGCCCATATAGAGTCCTTACATAGGTTCCCTATTGGTAGGAGAGAATAACAGAGGCCAAGCAGAGAATATTGAGAAGCAAAGCAGCTAGTAAGCTTGATCTTTATTGATCTGTTGCAACAGGGTGCTCCCCTCACCCGCAGGAGAGAGGAGGAACCCAGAAAAGTGGTGTGCAAGGCCTTATAAAGACTTTTGAAATTCCCATCCTGTAGATCAAGACCACCCCCCAGAAACATCATGCATACATCACAGAAGGGGTGTAACCTAAAACCACCCCTCAGATACATCACACCTTCACAAAAACAAGCTGTCTAAAACAGAACATTTGCATGTTGTTTTTCTCCTGTCGCAGTTTATCTCCTGTCTGGCAAGTTACTTGATTGGATTGCCATGGGAGCCTGGCCATTCTTTTGTGGTGGTAAAATACTTATTTCCTGGGCCAGGTCACAGGCTCACACCCTATTCATATCTTAAAGGTAAAGGTACCCCTGCCCGTACAGGCCAGTCTTGACAGACTCTAGGGTTGTGCGCTCATCTCACTCTATAGGCCAGGAGCCAGCGCTGTCCGCAGACACTTCCGGGTCACGTGGACAGCGTGACATCGCTGCTCTGGCAAGCCAGAGCCGCACACGGAAACGCCGTTTACCTTCCCGCTAGTAAGCGGTCCCTATTTATCTACTTGCACCCGGGGGTGCTTTCGAACTGCTAGGTTGGCAGGCGCTGGGACCAAGCAGCGGGAGCGCACCCCGCCATGGGGATTCGAACCGCCGACCTTTCGATCGGCAAGCCCTAGGCGCTGAGGCTTTTACCCACAGCGCCACACAATGGGGAGACTTTTCCAGTTTGACCTTGCAGAGAAAACATTTGGTCAGTTTAGGAATCAAAATGGTTCCAGGTTGGCCTTCCTGTGCTGATCTATGTACGTGCGGTTATGAATATTGCCATATATCTAAGACCATAAAATTCCTATCACACAGGAAAGCAAACATATAGTAGCCAACCCCTCGGGGCTGAAGTCTCACTCCACCCATAAAATGTTTGAGGTGGCTGCCCCCCAAAGTTGATGGGCACTGCCATTCCAGTGGCGTGTGTGCAGTGTCTTGCAATCAATTACGTGAGGCAGGGCTTACCTGCCCCGCATACTTTATTACAAGTTGGCACCTCTGAAAGCAGATATCGCTAGGCACCAATTAGGGGGCATCTGCGGGTGCCATTGTGCCCACAGGCACCACGCTGGGGATCCTCAATTCAAGTTGTGCCTCTGCCTCACCTGTATTTTTGTAAATAAACTCAAAAGTTACAAAATGCCCGTAAGCCTCCCGTGAGCGAACTCCTTCCAAAGGGAACCGAACCTGGGTGAATGTGACAACTTCTTGGGGCTTGGAGATGTGGGGTGCACATAACTATATGCCAAAGGTTTCTTCTGAAATCTGTGGGACTTAAAAGCGCTTAATATGGGCTGGATCATGCGCTATGAGGAATTGTGTTTCTGCTATGAACAGATTTGGCCAGAGGCTTGTGTTTTCCTTCAAAGCTGAGAGGGAGGGGTGCCTCCCACTCTTCTCCCCCTGTTAATTTGAGGAGGGCATGTGCGCATATATATTTGCATTGTTTGATCTCTAGTGTCATCCATTTTTTAGTGTTATCCACTTCATCTCAGAAAATCCTCCCCCCTCCGACCAAAGAGTTTTGGAAGAATTCTTTGAAAGCCGCTTGCTTGAGCTCCCAGACACTCCTCCCCAAAGCTGGCAGGGGGATCAATGAGCTACTCAGCCCTGCCAGATCGATGGTTGCATTCATGTGTCAGTGCTGGGACGGAGGCCCACTTGCACTTGGCTCACAGAGTGGCGCCACAGATGGATCCTCCTTCAGAGCTGTCTGCGCACAGCCAGTGTTTATGAAAGAAGGGGGGAAAGTCTCCTGGAAATTGTGCAGAAAATGAATTTGGCGCAAGAGGATGTGCCACCGTTCTTCTTCCAGGCCAATCCCTGGCTCGCATACAAAGTGGGCAGTGCGGTGCTATCCTCCAAATTGCCAGGGCAACCCATAAATTCATTGGCGGGAAGAGAATTGAGCACCTGCCTGTGTCTCCCTCACTTTCCAAAATGCTGACCAAGTTCAGGAGAGAAAGAAACTAAACATAGGAAAGGCAGGTCAACAGAGCAGCGATATTCCTCATGCGACAAAATGGCAGCTGTCATACAACAGCTTGGTTGTGCAAAATGGCTGTCACAGATAAGCCCTCCTGGGCAGAGTTTTCTTATCAGGGCAAACGTATTCGCTTTATTTGTCCTAAAGATCTAAGGAGAGTCCACCCGGCCGGAATAAAACTTAGTCTAGTCCTGTTTTCTACCAGTGGGCCACCAGACAAGGGTTTCTGGACAGCTTACAAGCAGGACATAAAGGCAGCTGGTCCCCCCTGTTATTTGTCTCTTGTGCCTGGTATTCTTCTCTTGAGCATGGAGGTTCTACACCATGAGGCCAGTCACTGTAGCATAGCGACTGGAAATAGCTGGGTCCAAATCTGGACTCAGCATCCATGAAGCACTCGCAGGAAGTCATTATCTGCCTGAGCCACCATGCTACGCTTCATCCTTTTCCTGTTAAACAGAGAGATGGAATCTGTGACCTTCCAGCTGTTGTTAAACTCCAGCTCCTATCCGCCTCAGCTAGCATGGCCAATGGTCAGTCATGGGAGGTTGGACGGCCATCTGTCATGTATGATCCTGCTGAGATTCCTGCATTGCAGTGGGTAGGACCCTGAAGACCCCTCTACAAGTCTATCTTGAATTTGTAGTCTAGCAATGTGCAGAGGGCTACAGGTTCTCACTCCCTGCTGTTAACGTCTGGGGCCGTCTCTAAAAGGGTTTGCTCTGCCAGATTCCACAATGTCACAGAAGACTACAGTGGTACCTCGGGTTACATACGCTTCAGGCTACATACTCTGCAAGTGCCTGCCTGGTCTTCTGCTGAGGACTTTGCTTCAGGATAAGAACAGAAATTGTGCTCCAGCGGCGCGGCAGCAGCAGGAGGCCCCATTAGCTAAAGTGGTGCTTCAGCCTCTTGAATTGTATCTTCCTATATGGAAAGCTTCTGGTGTAAGTCCAGTACAGTGGTACCTCTGGTTGCGAACGGGATCCGTTCCGGAGGCCGGTTCGCAACATGAAAAGAGCGCAACCCACAGCAGCGCATCTGCACCCACGCAGGTTGCGATTCACCACTTCTGTGCATGTGTGAGCGGCGAAACCTGGAAGTAACCCTTTCCAGTACTTCCGGGTCACCGCGGGACATAACCTGAAAGAACGTAACATGAAGCAGACATAACATGAGGTATGACTGTAGACTGTTGTGGCTGTTTTGCTTTTAACCATTTGATACTCGATCAAAAAACACCTGCCACCAAAGGGCGGCATAATCATTGCTATTTTGAAGAAAGAGAGTAATGAACGTAGTCGAATGGGTTTCTGAAGACTGTACAGTGGTACCTCTGGTTAAGAACTTAATTCGTTCTGGAGGTCCGTTCTTAACCGAAACTGTTCTTAACCTGAGGTACCACTTTAGCTAATGGGGCCTCCCGCTGCTGCAGCACCGCCAGAGCATGATTTCTGTTCTCATCCTGAGGTAAAGTTCTTAACCCAAGGTACTACTTCCAGGTTAGCGGAGTCTGTAACCTGAAGCGTTTGTAACTCGAAGCGTTTGTAACCCGAGGTACCACTGTATTTTGTTATGCGTCACATTGACGGCAGCCTTGCCTTCAGATCAGTAAAATTTGGCAACCAGACGCCAACATGCGTCCTAAATGCGGTGCTGTTCAGTGGTAGAAGCAAATAACATTTGACTCACACTGCGTTGGGCAGAGGAAACAGCAGTGCATTTGAAACAAAAACAAAAGCAAGGTCTGGTGGGGAAATATTATTTTCTAGCCATATCCCATGGTTTCGGTGACATCTACTGGTCAGGTCTAAAACTGGCTCTGAACAATTGAACGTATCTGAAATTCCTTTTTTTTTTAATCCATTGTGGAACTCGAGTCAAGAAAAATAAAGGGATGGGGGAAAGAAACAGAGAGCGCCTGAGACAGAAGGCCAGCATTTGTTTTTGTTTTTAGTAAGACATTTTTGGGAACAGTTTATTAAAGAAACCAAGAGGAAATAAGCTGAACACTCCTGGAAATAAAGTGATGCAAGACAAGCCAGCAGTTTGCTTTCCTGTCCTTCAGGATAACCCACTTTAGACAAATGTTTTTTCTTCCTTTCCTTTTAGCCTCAAGGACTAAACCAAGAGATGGAAGAAAGAGGGAACCAAAAGTGGTTTCAGACACAGGTAAAAAGGCACAAACATTTTAAGGATAAACTGGAAGAGGTTATGGGGAGAAGCTAGAGGTGATCTTCAGCTGCTCAGAACCATCCGCACCAACTCTTCATAGTGAATGCAGCCATTGCTGTCTTCTTGGCCGGCCGCAAGCATCTCTACTTCTTCCTCGGTCATCTTCTAGGGTGACAAGCACATGGCGTATCTCTGCTCCCATGACCGTCCTGTTGCCCTCCTGGTCAAAGACCCTCAGCCCCTCCACATAGTCCTCAAAGCAGCCTTGATCCTTGTTCTTGGCAATGGTTTGCATCATGGGCAGGTGAAATATACTCGGGAGTCGAGTGTGGATTTCATGCTCTTTATCCAGCTCATAGTAGTGAGGAATGGAAGTTTCCCCGAACTGTCTGCTTTATATACATTATTTACACAATGGGCCCCACGTGATTGGCTAATTCCGGGATTCTCCTGTAGGCCAATCAGGTTGCGGATTCACTTCCACCTGGAGTTGGATTGGGTGGTTCCTGCTGCATTCTGGATCCTATTGCTCTAGGACCAATCAGACTGCTGCATTCTGGATCCTATTGTTCTAGGACCAATCAGACTGCTGCATTTTGAAACCTATTGTTCTAGGACCAATCAGACTGCTGCAGTTTGGATCCTATTCAACTCAGTACATAACAGCAGGAATTGCTCGAAGCTCAGGGTCTTCACATTCATTTCATCACTCTTAGGGTTCCCCAGAACCTTCATGACTTCAGCTCTCATGACATCACCAAACTGGCTGTACAGGATCTTGCCATCTTCAGTTCTGTCACAGAGCTGGAAAGCCGCCTTGAGCTCAGCGGTCTGATCTTCCGAGAAGTCACACATAATTCCAGCTGCTCGCAGTTCTCTCAGCCTGGTGCTCTGACACTTCCCTGATTTCGTGCAAAGTCTTTCTGCTGGTTGGGCTCTGAGGTCAGCACGCAGACACTCGCCCCGGATTGGCTGACGCGTAGCAAAAATGGATCGACTGAAGGTCAGCCTTTGGGTAGTCGTAGGAGAACAAAGAACACAGCAGCACAGCGCAGAGATAACACCTTCCGTTTGACATCCTGACGTCGCTGAACGCCCGGCTTCACGTTTGGCCTGAATAGTGGGGGCCCCTCAAGAAAATATTGAGGGGGCCTAAAGAGCCTCAACCCCCTGGAACTGGTGCCTATGAGCCCCCTTCACCCCCCCCCCCTGAAATCATCCCCACTGCTTTACAGCAGTTCAACACTGTCTACATTTTAAGAGACATTTCCTGTGATGGTCATGTATATTGGTTACCCAACCGAACAGCCTTTCCGACCCGGACCAATAAGACATAATTCCCCTGTGACCTGAACTAAGCATCCCTAAGCATCCCTTTCCCGCCCCGACCTGGCCACAGTGATCCATGCGATGGTCACCTCCAGGCTTGACTACTGTAATTCGCTCTACGCGGGGCTGCCCTTGAAGCTGTCCCAGAAACTCCAGTGGGTGCAGAATGCTGCAGTGAGGCTCCTCACGGGGTCTCTGCCATGGGAGCATATTCACCCAGTGCTCCCGGTGCAGTACAGGGTCAGATTTAAGGTGCTGCTTTTGACCTTTAAAGCCCTTCACGGCCTAGGACCCTCGTACCTATGGGACCACCTCTCCCGGTATGCCCCACGGAGAGCCTCAAGGTCCATAAATAGCAACACCCTAGTGGTCCCGGGCCCTAAGGAAGTTAGATTAGCCTCAACCAGAGCCAGGGCCTTTTCAGCACTGGCCCCGGCCTTGTGGAACGCTCTACCTCATGAGACCAGGATCTGATTTCTTTCCGCAGGGCCTGTAAGACAGAGTTGTTCCGCCTGGCCTTTGGCTTGGAGCCAATTTGATTCCCTCCCCCTTTTTCTTTTCTCTTTTCCTTTCTCCTCCTGCGATGAGGCTACATTTTAATATTTTAATATTTTAATGTTGTATTTTAATTTTTTTTAAGTTGTAGTCATTCAACTTGTTTTTATTATTGCTTGTTAGCTGCCCTGAATCCGGCCTTGGCTGGGGAGGGTGGGGTATAAATAAAAATTATTATTATTATTATTATTATTATTATTATTATTATTATTATTATCCCCTCATTATTTTGGGGACTACATATGAAGTGGCATTGGGAAGAGGCGCATGGCGGCCGCAAGCCTAGATGCACCTGAGAATAGGGCCCATGGGGCAAAATGGGACTTACTGCTGAGTTAGCAAGGATGGGATCAGGCTGCACAGCTTAACTATTTGGTCTGGTAAATAGAGATTTGGGTTCAAACCCCACCTCTGCCCTGGGCCTGTTAAGCGCTCTTGGGTAAATCATAGCTCCTCGGTTCCCCATCTGCGAAATGGGAATAATGGTGATCCACCTCAGAGAGAAGGTAAAAGCGATAAAGACCGCCAAGTATCTGCGGGATTAAAGGTTCTATATATAAATGGCTAGAAAGGATAGAATTATCCCAAACTTTATCCTGCCAATATTGGCAATTGGAGAATGGGTTGAAAAGTAAGCCTTTGCTGCCACCTAGTGTACAAATCCTCTTGTTTTCACTTGAGAGCATACAAGACAAGAACGAATACTTTGCAGACGTTGTTGTTGTTTAGTTTGTTTAGTCGTTTAGTCGCGTCCGACTCTTCGTGACCCCTGGACCAGAGCACGCCAGGCACTTCTGTCTTCCACTGCCTCCCACAGTTTGCTCAAACTCATGCTGGTAGCTTCGAGAACACTGTCCAACCACCTCGTCCTATGTCGTCACCTTCTCCTTGTGCCCTCCATCTTTCCCAACATCAGGGTCTTTTCCAGGGAGTCTTCTCTTCTCATGAGGTGGCCAAAGTATTGGAGCCTCAGCTTCAGGATCTATCCTTTCAGTGAGCACTCAGGGCTGATTTCCTTCAGAATGGAGAGGTTTGATCTTCTTGCAGTCCATGGGACTCTCAAGAGTCTCCTCCAGCACCATAATTCAAAAGCATCCATTCTTCGGCAATCAGCCTTCTTTATGGTCCAGCTCTCACTTCCATACATCACTACTGGGAAAACCATGGCTTTAACTATCCGGACCTTTGTTGGCAAGGTGATGTCTCTGCTTTTAAAGATGCTGTCTAGGTTTGTCATCGCTTTTCTCCCAAGAAGCAGGTGTTAGAATGTTATAATTAAACTGCTCATCATTTTGATAAGTGGAGCTTGCAGGGGAGAAAGTCCCGGGTATTACAATAATTCCTGGAGGGTTGTTGCAGTGCCTAGGAAGACACCCCAAACCCATTTGCAGACAGCTCAACAATGTCAGGGGTGGAAAGCACATTTTGCCCTTACTGCAGTGCAGTGATCTATTTACCCCCCCCCACACACACAACAAACTGATACCAGTCAATATGAGTGGCTGTACACACACCCCATATTTAAAGCACATTTAGGCTGTATGCACACTGTATCTTTAAAGCCCACTCAAAACATTCTTTCCTGCAAAGAATTCTGGGTGCTGTAGTTTGTTAAGGGCTGCTGGGAATTGGAACTCTGTCAGGGGGGATCTACAGTGCCCAGAATTCTTTGCAGGAAAGACTGGGCTTCTTTAAAGGTATATCATGTGTAGACAGCTTAAGGACAGTTCCCAGGATTTGAGGCGTGTGCTTTAAATGTATGGTATGCCATCAGAGTCGAGTCTGCTTCTTTTTACATAGCAGCACCCCAGATTCTGGTTTGCCAGAAGGTGGTGGCACGTTGTGGAAACTAGCTTTAGATAACAACCACCCTACTAGTAGTAATTGAAATACTTTATTGTCACCTGTACAACTTGTATACAGTGAGATTACACTAGCACCCCCCCCTCAGCTCTCTTAGTCTTAATTCCCCTCGTTTACTGATGCACACCCACCAAACCCGAAAGTCAGTTGCCCTGTTGTTATCTTTTCGTTCAGCAGCCTAACAGCCCACGGATAGAAGCTATTCTTTACCCTGTTAGTGCGACTAATCGTGCTTCTATATCTTCTGCCCGAGGGCAGGAGATCAAGAAAGTGCCGGCCAGGGTGTGAATCATCCCTGAGAATTTTCCTCACTCTCCTGAGGCAACGTTCTTCCGCTATTTCATCCAGTGGATTCACGGGACAGCCCATAATATCTTGTGCTGTATTCACCACCCTCTGTAGGCACTTCCTATCAGTTGATGTCAAACCAGCGTACCACACCGTGATGCAGTATGAAAGGACACTTTCTATTGTTGACCAGTAGAAGGAGATCATCAGATGTTGATTGACATTGTTCTTCCGCAAGACTCTGAGGAGATGGAGTCTCTGTTGGGCTTTCTTAACCACCTGGGTTGTATTTATTTTCCAAGTAAGGTCTTCACTGAGATAAACTCCTAGGAATTTAAAGGAGGAGACTCTTTCCTCTATAGTACTAAGTTCTATACCACCATCAACATACCTTTGCTTTACAGAGCAACATAAAGTAAAAAAATGCACGTTCCCTTGCTCCTAGGAGCTTCCAGTCTAAATTTTGCCATGAGGGAGGCAGCAGTGGCAGAGTAGGGAGATGGACAGTCAACAGTGGATATTCTGTGCACCTCTCAGTTCAACAACTGATTGACGAGGCCTCATGAAGGCCAACTTCAGGGCAATGCATGTGCCATACAGCAAACACTGGATTGCTTTTAGGGTTGCCAACTGACTGTACAAAAACAGGCCTGGCCTGTGCTTCTGTTTTTAACAGCAGCTTGATCTTGGGAGGGGGGGGGGGAATAAAAATCCACAAGACAGAGCTTTTCACAGCCTGGAAAGAAACTTTATTGCCTGCTGACATCTATAGCCATTCAGCAACTTTGAGGCAAGGAAGACGCCATTGGTAAAAGCCACACATTGTTTCAAGCAATCAGAAAGTTGACCTGGAATCCTCTTATGTGGGTCAGAGAATATGGGAGCAAGGAAGATTTCTGGGCTAATATTTATGCCTCGCCTTGCACTTCAGCATGGGCTAAATCCTGTCTGTTCCTCAGGAAGCTCAGTTCCTGACAGCAAGAAGTTAACATCTCAAGCTTCTCTTGGCTTCAGATGGTGACCAGAGAAAACAGACTGAGGTTTCTCTAGGATGTAAAGATGATCTAATAGGATTAATCCCACAGGCTTGGGGGTTATGTCACTGCTCAGCAACTGGAAGGAATTCCAAGCCGAGGCCAGAAAGATTAGGCCGCGGGGCAGATTTAGGGGAGAAATGAAGTGGCCCTTAGCCATCTCTGAGTTGTCCTCAGCAGTGGAATATGTGAAGCTTGTCGTGGTGGAAATCAGGATGCTGAGCAGGGAATTTCTCATGTCAGGACCTTGCTAAAGCTTTGCACTTTTTAAAGAAACGAGAAACTGTGGGATACAGAGCAAATGGGGTAGCTAGTTTTATTTGCTGATTTTTATGAACAGGGTGGCTAGGTGCCCCACTTTGTGTAGGACAGTCCTCTGTGTTGATGGCGCACTCCTCTGTTTGAACACACCCTCTGTTTGAGGGCTATCCAGTCCAAGTCTGTTTTAAAGATGAGGAATGATAGAAAGTGAGAGCAGGAGCCATGAAGTTGCCCGCCGACAGTAAGGCTGCGTAGACACCAGACATTTTATTCTAGAATCAATGGACACTTCTTGTTTTGTGTGTGTAGTCCACACACAATCTAGATCCATTGCGTACCCTCCAACATTTCTCCAGTGAAAACAGGGATGTCCTATTCAATAGTTATCATAATAATTTTACTCTTTATACCCCAGCCACTCTGTGTGGCTTCCAAGACATATAAAAAGATAATGAAACATTAAACACTAAAAAAGCTTCCCTAGACAGGGCTGCCTTCGGATGTCTTCTAAAGGTTGTATACTTACTTATCGCCTTGGCTCGGGGTGGGTGGGTGTCACATAACTGATATATTCTATAATTTAAAATCCAAGAATCATAGGGGATATGAGTTTTAGAGGAAGCAGCACCTATAATGGCTTTATAGAGCAAGACTGTGATGGGCTCTGCTGCCATCTGCCCTGGGGGGAGGGGAGCCCTGTCCCATAACACTAGGCTTTTCCAGGTGACCTATTTAGGGAAGGCTATAGGGACACGGTGGGACGTGGGTGGCGCTGTGGGTTAAATCACAGAGCCTAGGACTTGCTGATCAGAAGGTCGGCGGTTCAAATCCCCACGACAGGGTGAGCTCCCATTGCTTGGTCCCTGCTCCTGCCAACCTAGCAGTTCGAAAGCACGTCAAAGTGCAAGTAGATAAATAGGTACCGCTCTGGCGGGAAGGTAAACGGCGTTTCCGTGCGCTGCTCTGGTTCGCCAGAAGCGGCTTAGTCATGCTGGCCACATGACCCGGAAGCTGAACGCCGGCTCCCTTGGCCAATAAAGCGAGATGAGTGCCGCAACCCCAGAGTCGGTCACGACTGGACCTAATGGTCAGGGGTCCCTTTACCTTTATAGCTCAGGGATAGAGCACCAGGCTCCTGTTTCAATTCCTGGCATCTCCAGGTAGGGCTAAGAAAGATTTCTGCCTGAAATCCTAAAGAGCTGCTATTAGTCATTGAAAACAGTACAGACCTAGATGGACCCAGTGGCCCGACTCTGTGTAAGGGAATTCCCTATGTTATTATGTTTATAGAGCTTTCATCCTGATTTGCTTACTTGAAGGATATATGAAGCATTCCTTCCAATCTTCCCACTGTTCATCCATCCATCCCACACTTTTCGGTGTGTTTTCCCAATACTTTCAAAAAAGTCCATTTTTAATTTTTAAGTGGATTTGTTGTACTGAGGTGGCAGATCCCTTTAACCCACTTCAACTGCACAAACCTACATTTCCGGTATGTGCATGTATCCCTCCTGCAAAAATACCGGTCTTCACACGGCCTCTCAAGGGTATGGGACTGCCTGTAGTAGCTCAGTGGTCACGGGAAAGCCACTCTGCACATGCTCGGAAGTACTTTTCCTCTATGTGAAAGGAGGATCTGGTTTTCTTTCTTTCTTTACAGAAGTGGTGCGCCCGCAGATGGGACTGAGTTGTGATCAGTGGGTGTGGCTAGAGGAGGAGGGGCGGGGCTACAAGACAAAGACTGACAGCCCTTGCCAGAGATGCCTCTTACCCAACCCACTGGTTGCAGCATGCATGCATTCTGTATATATATCGCAAGGCATGCACCTCTGATTAGAGCGCTCTCTGCAGAGATTTCTCCCGCTGGCTGGCTTTGCATTAGCTATTTCCTATGCGTGTTGAATATTAGTGCCTGCCTGCCTGTGTGTGTGTGTGTGTGTGTGTGTGTGTGTGTGTTGTCGTACAAGCTTGTCCCCCTCCCTGTCGTCTCCCTGCCCAGCCCACCATCTGGCTTTGATCACCCTCCCCTCCCCGCTGGCGACGGGGGCCCTCTCCTGTGGTTTCGGATGTAGAAAATGTTCCAGGAAGTGGCTTCTCTCTTTGGATTGATTCAGGCAGCCCAATCGGAAATTGTTACAAAGGCAAAAGGGGTGCAGAGCGTGGCCTGCTTGGCGGTTCTCCCCGGCTCATGCACTCCCCATGGCTTGTGGCCTGGGCTGCTGGTCTTCCCCATTTGCCCAGGGATTGTGGCTCTGGAAAAAAAGCTATTCCCCTTGGCGTCAGTGCAAGGGAACTCAGGGGAAGGGAGCAGAGTATGGTTGCAGGACCCAGACCAAGCGTGGGGTGGGCAGCGCCAGGCGGCAGTCCTCCCTGCCCTCCCTCTTTGGGTGGTAAAGCAACACTACAAAGCCAATCTGTTCCTTTACCACGTTTGGATCTTATCGGCTACCTCCCAGAAGATCTCCGGTCAGCAATTTATTCTGCTGGCTGGCCATTTTGCATATTGTTATAGATTGAGGTGGAGATGACCCCCTAAACCAGGGGTAGGAAACCTAAGGCCTGGGGGCCAGATGCGGCCCAATCGCCTTCTCAATCCGGCCCACGGACGGTCCGGGAATCAGTGTGTTTTTACATGAGTAGAATGTGTCCTTTTATTTAAAATGCATCTCTGGGTTATTTGTGGGGCATAGGAATTTGTTCATACTTTCCCCCCAAAATATAGTCTGGCCCACCACATGGTCTGAGGGACAGTGGACCGGCCCATGGCTGAAAAAGTATGCTGACCCCTGTCCTAAATCACAGAAATTAATACAGTGGTATCTCTGTGTTATGTACTGAGTTGAATAGGATCCAAACTGCAGCAGTCTGATTGGTCCTAGAACAATAGGATCCAAACTGCAGCAGTCTGATTGGTCCTAGAACAATGCAGCAGTATGATTGGTCTGCAGGAGCCACCCAATCCAGCTCCAGATGGAAGTGAATCCACAACCTGATTGGCCTACAGGAGAATTCCAGAATTAGCCAATCACGTGCAGCCCATTGTGTAAATAATGTATATAAAGCAGATACTTTGAGGGGACTTCCATTCCTCCTCACCACTATGAGCTGAATAAAGAGCATGAAATCCACTCTCGACTCTGAGTATATTTCACTCTGGATACGAACGGGATCCATTCCGGAGCCTCGTTCGCATCCAGAAGCGAATGCAACCCGCGTTTGCGCGGGTCATGATTCTCCGCTTCCGTACATGCGTGTGACGTCATTTTGACCGTCTGTGCATGCATGAGCGGCGAAACCCGGAAGTAATGCGCTCCATTACTTCCGGGTCACCGCGGAGCGCAACCCAAAAATACTCATCCCGAAGATACTTCAACCCGAGGTATGACTGTAAATGCTAGGATTTTGAGTTTTGGGGATATGAAGGAAGGAAAGAATCTGCAGAGGAATTCCTGGGCTAGCCTATGCAAAATGACCTGGGCAAGCTAGGGCCATTAAGAGCCACTGAGGGCCATTGGCAATGCAAGAGAACTGTCCTTCCCCCTTGTCCTGAAGTATGAACAGAGACTCAGTTTGGAAGGTTGCCAAGGTGTGACGTGACAGGAAAAGACAGTTTTGAGGAAAGGTTGCTGGGAAGAAGAACGAAGAAGGTATGGGATCCATGTTGGGCAGGCTGGCTGAAGGGCTGACTGCACGGCTGTGAGGGACAAACCCCTCTTGAAATGACCACGCTGTAAGATGGTCTGTTTGTGGTCTAGGGAGCTCTCTATAATCGGTGGTCTTATGAAGCACCCATTATCCTAGGTGGCAGGATATGATAGTTCACCATGGGTATGAGAGTTCCAATGTTACAAGCCAGGCAAGTACTCTCAGAGAGTGGAATTGCTTTTTCTGATTTATAACCAAGATAGATGGTAAATGGTGAGCCAATTGCAGGTAAGTCAAGAGGAATTTGCCCACCATCAGGTTTTAGTTATAAAAGGTAACTGCAATGTGTTGAAGAGTAGCTGATTGAAACTGACTGTTTCATTGTAACAACAACAACAACAACAACAACAACAACAACAACAACAACAAGAACAACAACATGTTTTGCTATTGCTACTTCCAGCATGGATTCAGGAGTAGCTATGCTGCAGACTGCACAGGAAAGAAGATTTCCGGCTGAGTTACGTCATCAGCAAACTCCCTGGATGTAATTGTTGCTAGACTCCTTATTGCTATTGCTATTTATTATTATTATTTCTTGCCCATCCTTCTCAGTCCGGCCCAACAAATAAAGGAATAAATATACAGTGGTACCTTGGGTTACAGACGCTTCAGGTTACAGACTCTGCTAACCCAGAAATAGTACCTTGGGTTAAGAACTTTGCTTCAGGATGAGACCAGAAATCGCGTGACGGCAGCAGCGGGAGGCCCCATTAGCTAAAGTGGTACCTCAGGTTAAGAACAGTTTCAGGTTAAGAACGGACCTCCGGAACGAATTAAATTCTTAACTCGAGGTACCACTGTAGTTTATATACAAATATAATAAAGCAAAGGGATGCAGGTGGCGCTGTGGGTTAAACCACAGAGCCTAGGACTTGCCGATCAGAAGGTCAGCGGTTCGAATCCCTGTGACGGGGTGAGCTCCCGTTGCTCGGTCCCTGCTCCTGCCAACCTAGCAGTTCGAAAGCATGTCAAAGTGCAAGTAGATAAATAGGTACCGCTCCAGCGGGAAGGTAAACGGCGTTTCCGTGCGCTGCTCTGGTTCGCCAGAAGCGGCTTAGTCATGCTGGCCACATGACCTGGAAGCTGTACGCCGGCTCCCTCGGCCAATAAAGCAAGATGAGCGCCGCAACCTCAGAGTCGGCCATGACTGGACCTAATGGTCAGGGGTCCCTTTACCATAATAAAGCAATTGCAAACGAAAGCAGCAAAGTGTAGTTGAACCAAAACAGAAGTCTGCTTTTGACTGCAGGTGTCGGAGGCCAAGCAGTCAATAAATACATCATGAGATTTTGCTGATCATGTGGCTTAGGTCATGTAGCCCTCCATAAGGATTTGTTAAAATGTTTACAACAGTCCATCGAGTCCAGATTCAGCTTAGAGAAGTGTTTTCATGTGCAAGGGCTTAACATCCCGCTTACTGTTCTTTACTTTTCACACAGAAAGTCCTTTCATACTGATTGTCACGTGGATATCTAATATACACCCCGCTCCCCCATGCAGGAACGCTTCAACTGAGAGTGCTTCCAGACTGTTCCTACTTTCGGGTGGGATTAAGTAACGTACTGGCAAATGCAGGCTGCGCAAGTAGAGTTGACCGGGCCTGGGGCTCCCAGTACGTTTCCGAGCACGATTCGAAGTGTTGGTTGTTGTTGTTGTTGTTGTTGTTGTTTAGTCGTTTAGTCGTGTCCGACTCTTCGTGACCCCATGGACCAGAGCACGCCAGGCACCTCTGTCCTCCACTACCTCCCGCAGTTTGGTCAAACTCATGCTGGTAACCTCGAAAACACTATCCAACCATCTCGTCCTCTGTCGCCCCCTTCTCCTTGTGCCCTCCATCTTTCCCAGCATCAGTGTCTTCTCCAGGGAATCTTCTCTTCTCATGAGGTGGCCAAAGTACTGGAGCCTCAGCTTCACGATCTGTCCTTCCAGTGAGCACTCAGGTCTGATTTCCTTAAGAATGGATGTATTTGATCTTCTTGCCGTCCATGGGACTCTCAAGAGTCTTCTCCAGCACCATAATTCAAAAGCATCAATTCTTCGGCGATCAGCCTTCTTTATGGTCCAGCTCTCACTTCCATACATCACTACTGGGAAGACCATGGCTTTAACTAGCTTAGGTCATGTAGCCCTCCATAAGGATTTGTTAAAATGTTTACAACAGTCCATCGAGTCCAGATTCAGCTTAGAGAAGTGTTTTCATGTGCAAGGGCTTAACATCCCGCTTACTGTTCTTTACTTTTCACACAGAAAGTCCTTTCATACTGATTGTCACGTGGATATCTAATATACACCCCGCTCCCCCATGCAGGAACACTTCAACTGAGAGTGCTTCCAGACTGTTCCTACTTTCGGGTGGGATTAAGTAACGTACTGGCAAATGCAGGCTGCGCAAGTAGAGTTGACCGGGCCTGGGGCTCCCAGTACGTTTCCGAGCACGATTCGAAGTGTTGGTGCTGACCTTTAAAGCCCTAAACAGCCTCGGTCCAGTATACCTGAAGGAGCGTCTCCACCCCCATCGTTCAGCCCGGACACTGAGATCCAGTGCCGAGGGCCTTCTGGCGGTTCCCTCATTGCAAGAAGTGAGGTTACAGGGAACCAGGCAGAGGGCCTTCTCGGTAGTGGCGCCCACCCTGTGGAACGCCCTCCCACCAGATGTCAAAGAGATAAACAATTACCTGACATTCAGAAGACACCTTAAGGCAGCCCTGTTCAGGGAAGTTTTTAATATGTAACGCTGTACTGTTTTTAACACATTGATTGGGAGCCACCCAGAGTGGCTGGGGAAATTCAGCCAGATGGGCGGGGTATTAATAATAATAATAATAATAATTATTATTATTATTATTATTGTGATCTTGCGCAACAAACCCACTTCCCCCAAAGACCGGACTTTTTGCGATAAAGGAAAGAGGCAGAAGAATGCGCCGGAAATTGTGGTGTTGCGCTTGCTTCGATGGGACATCAGTTGACTTCCTTGCAAACAAATCAGAATGGGATGGTAGCTCAGAGGCAGAGCAGAAGGCCCCAGGTTCCATCCCTGGTGGCTGGGTACCGATACTTGCCCTACCTGAAATCCCAGAGGGCTGCTGTCAGTCAGAGTAGACCTACTGAGCTAGGTGGACCAATGGTCAGATGGATGAATGCTCAATAAAGAGGATGTTTGGAAGCGCCCTGACTGTGGCTTGCAGGCCTGCGACCAGTGCATGCACTTGAAGAGAAGAAAAGGTCCCTGGTGTTTGTTCCTGCATTGCAGGCGTTTGGACTAGATGACCCTTGGGGTCCTTTCCAGCTTTATCATTCTATGAGTCTATCTCTAGGTAGGACTGGGACTGCTGCTGCCAGCCAGTGTCAGAAGACAATACTGGGCAACAGAGACCAGGGGAGTGACTTAGTCTATGCAAGACAGTTCTTTTTTTAAAATCACACACACAAACCAAATAGTATGGGAAACAGCCCTACTAGAAAAATTAACCAATAAACTGAAACTGACACGGGGACAAACAGAAGAAGACGCCTTCACCCCGGTATGGCTCCCCTTTATCACATACACAGCCCAACAGGACAATGACAATAATCCACCAACAGCATACAAATCAATATGGCTAACCTGATCCAAAACACCCACCCACCCCACTCACACACGAAAACAAAGATCACCACAGCCAATCACAAGCAAACAATCACACCCTAGGCCAACCCCAACCTCTCTCACCACCAAAGGAACACAAGTGAACAACACAGGCAACGCTGACACCAAACTCTACATATATTAAGCATAATAGAAACACCGCCACCCGACCCCACCCCCATCCATCTTCCCTCCCTCCACCCCCTTTCTTTTTCTTTCTTTCTTTTTTTTTCCTTCTCCCCCTAATGCCTCAACAAATGAAGCGGATTTGTAAAAATGTTACATGGGGGGGGGGGGGGGAAATACGAGGCATTACACCTACCTCTGTAAAACAAGAAAATCCTTAATAAAATATTTTAAAACACACACACACACACACACACACACACACACACAAAACAACCTTTTTTAAATTGAGTTTCACATTGCACATTTAAATTCAAACATTAAACATCATCATCATCATTTAGGATTCCCTCCGCCCTTCCACAGTTACCATTTCCAATCTTTTTCAACTGCTTCACATATTTTCTCTGTTTTTCTTAAATAATCAATTTTTCCTTAGTTTTCAGTTCATTACAAGCGTTACTCAAATCCTGCCAAAGTTTTTAGCTGTTTACAGTGTTCTCTTAAGTACATTGTAAATTTTCCCCATTCCTTCTTAAAGTTCCTCTCTTCCTGGTTTCGGATTTTCCCGGTCATTTTCTCCATTTCAGCGTAGTCCATCACCTTCATCAGCCATTCGTCTCTGGTCGGGACGATCTTCTTTCCGTCTCTGGGCCAGTAGTATCCACGCTGCTGTTGGCGCATACATAAATACAGTCATACCTCATGTTACGTTTGCTTCATGATACGTTTTTTCAGGTTGCGTCCCGCGGCATCCCAGAAGTACCGGAAAGGGTTACTTCCGGGTTTTGCTGCTTGCGCATGTGCAGAAGCGCTAAATCTTGCTTTGTGCATGCGCACAAGCGCCAAATCACGCCGCGCACCTGCGCAGATACGGCGCTTCAGGTTGTGGGCTTTTCATGTTGCAAATGCACCTCCGGAACGGATCCTGTTCACAACCAGAGGTACCACTGCAATTGCTTCTGCTCCTTTGGTATCTCTGCACCTAAAAAGGCATCTGGTTTTTCCACAAACGTTATTTTAAACATTGTTTTCAACTCATTGTATATCATTTCCCAGAATGCTTTTGTTATCTTGCACGTCCACCACATGCGGTAGAACATGTATGCAAGGCAGTTCTTAAGCTCTTGATAGCTTTGCATCTGCAGTGCCCAAAGGAAGGAACTCTTAGCTTTCTTGGTCTAGCTAAGCGCATAAAGAAAGAAGGAGCATGCGCATACCAGCCAATCCCCCACAGAGGTGCATCACTCACAATCACTCAATTTTAGGCTGTTAACCTATGACCCTCCAACTCCCATCAGGCCTGGCCAGCATGGCCAATAGCTGGGGGGAGTTGTCATTCGATGGGAGTTGTCATTCGACAGCTTAGTAGCCACCCTTAACTCACAGAATATACCTGCACAGCTGGAGAGGCTGTTTGCACTTGTGTGCCCCTGAGCTCCTTCTCTGGTGCTGCAAGGAGAGGCAAACAGAGGAGGATTCGCTGTTGCAAACTGGGGGACCCTTTCCCGTTATTTGAAAAGGAGCCTGGGGGGTGGGAGGGAGGGAGGGAGGGAGAATGCCTGGTACCAGGGCTGTAACCACCAAAGGCTGGGCCGTGGGCAAGGCAGCGCCATTGGGCTCCGCCACTTGGTTCCAGCAATTTTGGTTAGAACCACAGAAATGCAGTTCCTGGATATATCAAGAGTCAGAACCCCTCCCCTGTGCTGCTGTTGGCAAGAGTTTCGCAGGGGGGTGCGGAGAGAGGCAGCCCTGAACCCAGTCACTTTAACTTTCTCTCTCGTGAGCACAGAGAGAGGACAAGGCCTCTCGCACATCTGGAGACCAAAGAACCGTCTAGAGAGGGGACACCTCTCCCAGGTTGGAGGCCCGCGGGAGGAATAGTCACTGTTGCTGCACAAGCAATGGAATTTAGATATGTGCATCTTTAAAAGGACGGAGGGGAGATAGCTCTGCTGGTTAGTGTGTGGTGCTGATAATGGCAAGGTTGCAGGTTCGATACCTGTATGGGACAGCTGCATATTGTTGCATTGGACTAGATGACCCTCCAGGTCCCTTCTAGTGCTACAAAAACAGCACTAATTATTATTATGGCATAGGACGTTCCTATTTCCATTGGAGGAATATTGGAGGGTGCAGTCAAACCTCGGTTCCCGAGTGCCTCCATTATCGTACGCTTCGGCACCCGAACACCGAAAGCCTGGAAGTAAATGCTCCGGTTTTCAAACGTTTTTCAGAACCTGAATGTCCGACGCGGCTTCCGCTTGAGGGCAAGAAGCTCTTGCAACCAATCGGAAGCCACGCCTCGGTTGTCGAATGTTTTGGAAGTCGAACGGTCTTCCAGAACATACAGTGGACGCTCAGGTTGCGAACGTGATCCGTGCGGCATGCACGTTCGCAACCCGCAGCGTTCACAACCCGCAGTGGCGTGTCTGCGCATGCGCGGGTTGCGATTCGGGGCTTCTGCGCTTCTGCGCTTCTGCACATGCGCAAAGTGCGATTTAGTGCTTCTGCACATGCGCGACCGCCAAAACCCGGAAGTAACCTGTTCCAGTACTTCCGGGTTTCGGCGGGTCCGTAACCCACAAAAAACGCAACCTGAAGCGTCTGTAACCTGAGGTGTGACTGTATTACATTGGACAACCGAGGTTTGACTGTACAGTGGTACCTTGGGTTACATACGCTTCAGGTTACAGACTCCACCAACCCAGAAATATTGCTTCAGGGTAAGAACTTTGCTTCAGGGTGAGAACAGAAATCGCGCTCCGGCGGCGCGGCAGCAGCAGAAGGCCCCATTAGCTAAAGTGGTGCTTCAGGTTAAGAACAGTTTCAGGTTAAGAACGGACCTCCGGAACGAATTAAGTACTTAACCTGAGGTATGACTGTATGCTGAAATGGCCTTCTTCCTGCAAAGTTAGCTGAGCACTTTGCTGCTGAGATCTCGCCATGCACGCTCCCTCCTCTTCCTCTTCCTCCTCACCCCACACCATCACTGACAGGCCCATCTTGGCGGCTTGAAAAGCTGGGAAATGTGCTTCCTTGAATGTGAAAGCTGAGATTCTTGGGATACTGGGTTTTGCACGCCTCCGCACCCCCCCCCCGAAGCCCAGTTCCTCCTGGGAAGGGGCCTGGCTCTCACTGGCAGGCTCACAGAAGCAGCCCATTGTCAGAAGAAAGGGTGGAAAGCTGCCAAGGGAATGCTATCTTGCGAAAGGAAAGTTGCAAAGCGTTGGGATTAACACGCCGGAGAGGGACACGCACGTGCGGGAGTCTCTGCCTGTCAGCATGTGGCTTATAATTGCAGGCTTCGCTCTCTTCCTGACATCGGCACTCCTCTTAGCCGAACCCTTCAGGCTGGCTCTCGATCCGATGTGTTACAGCGCGAGCGTGCCTCAGCTGGCGAAGGCAGCTTCGGATGAGAAGGGTGTCAAGCCTTTGATCGCATGGCATTCGTAAATAAATGCGGCGGCACTGCAGAGGGGCTAGAGAGGCTCAGGGGATTGCCACAGTCAGGGCCGGCCCTACCGTTAGGTAGAGTGAGGCAGTCGCCTCAGGCAGCAGATGCTGCAGGGGGAGCAGAAATGGGGAGACACCTGAGCACGTCACACAGACAACCATAATCTAGCCAGCATCTCTCGGGTGTAGCGGAAGACGCTGCCCCTTCGACGGCGTTGAAGTACGACACAGCTGCTTGGCTTTTGCATATGGACTAGGGTTATCTTGCCCTGCGCCTCAGGCGGCAAAATGTCTTGGGCTGTGGGGAATTGGTGGTATGAAGAGGCATATATAATGTCTGATAAAGAGTCCCTACGGCCGGCTGAAGGTATTTTGTCGCCTGAGGTGGAAAAACACATGCCTTCCCTGAGTTTAGGTGCATATTATAATGTGCACCTAAACTCAGGGAAGGCATGTGATTATAGATGGCTATTATTTCTGACCCCAGAATTAGGGCATGATGACTGTGGCATACTTTTCAAGCCTTTTATATAGATATATTTGCATTTGCTTATTTAATGAGCAAATAATAAAGCTATAAGCTATCGTGTTCTAATCACAATCATGTGTATGTATGCATAAAGAAATAAATAAATCTAAGAACTGGGAGGACAGATCCTGAAGCTGAGGCTCCAGTACTTTGGCCACCTCATGAGAAGAGAAGACTCCCTGGAAAAGACCCTGACGTTGGGAAAGATTGAGGGCACAAGGAGAAGGGGATGACGGAGGACGAGATGGGTGGACAGTGTTCTTGAAGCTACCAGCATGAGTTTGACCAAACTGCGGGAGGCAGTGGAAGACAGGAGTGCCTGGTGTGCTCTGGTCCAGGGGGTCATGAAGAGTCGGACACGACTAAACGACTAAACAAGAGAACTAGTAGCTGATCAAAGCAGAAATTGCAGAACATCAGTCAGCCTTCCTGCAGCAATAGGAGTCTTTTGTTGTCTGATTGTCTTAAGGGAATGGTGGGCTCTCTGGAGTTCACGGCTCTCCAATAACATATGCAAAATAATTGGTGCCCATGTATTGGTATTGTGCATACGCCTCTCATTTGAGAAAGCTTTTTGGTGCTTAGTCTTGATAGGGAGATAGAACGGTAGACACAGGATGAATCACAACAGCAAGAGTATAAGAGAACCCAACCATTTAATGTACCTACACCGTCTAGATGAGGAGTGAATAAGCTTTGGCCCTCTGGATATTGCTGAACTACAACTCCCATCTGATGGGAGTTGTAGTTCAGTAACATCCATGAAATATACTTGGGAGTCGAGAGTGGATTTCATGCTCTTTATTCAGCTCATAGTGGTGAGGAGGAATGGAAGTTCCCCCAGAATGTCTGCTTTATATACATAATTTACACAATGGGCTCCACGTGATTGGCTAATTCCGGGATTCTCCTGTAGGCCAATCAGGTTGCGGATTCACTTCCACCTGGAGCTGGATTGGGTGGCTCCTGTGGACCAATCAGACTCCTGCATATTGTTCTAGGGCCAATCAGACTGCTGCATTCTGAATCCTATTCAACTCAGTACATAACAATCCAGAAGGCTAATGCTTCCCTGCTCCTCATCTAGATGGTGTAGGTTCAAAGCCATGTGGTGCAGATTCAAAACTAGCTGGTCCTGTACATGTATATGCAAAAAAAAATTCCCAATCTACGCTTTATGTGCACTTCTGCCCTCTAGAGGAAGATATTACACTAGCTCAGCTGGGTGCAAAGGAAGCAGGCAAGCAAGCACCAATGCGAGAAACAGTGCTTTTGTGCGTGGGAGTGGACGTTTAATTTTTTTTGGAACAAATAAGGGTCCGTCCGCCCCCCCAATGAGGATGCTGTGATAGGAATTTTATGGTCTTAGATATATGGTAATGTTCATAACTGCACATACATAGATCAACACAGGAAGACCAACCTGGAACCATTTTGATTCCTAAACTGACCAAATCCTTTCTCTGCAAGGTTAAACTGGAAAAGCCTCCCCATTGTCTCTTTCCTCACAAATCCTGTCTCAAGGATATGTCTGTTTGAATAAGGTGTGAGCCTGTGACCTGGCCCAGGAAAGAAGTATTTTACCACTACAAAAGAATGGCCAGGCACCCCAGGAAATCCAATCAAGTAACTTGCCAGACAGGAGATAAACTGTGACAGGAGAAAAACAACATTTAAATTTCTGTGAACAACATTTAAATTTCTGTGATGTAGGTGGGATGGATCTGAGGGGTGGTCTTAGGTTACACCCCTTCTGTGATGTATGCATAATGTTTCTGGGGGTGGTCTTGATCTACAGGGTGGCAATTTCAAAAGTCTTTATAAGGTCTTGCACACCATCTTTCTGGGTCCTCCTCCTCTCCTGCGTGTGAGGGGAGCACCCTGTTGCAACAGATCAATAAAGATCAAGCTTACTAGCTGCTTTGCTTCTCAATATTCTCTGGTTGGTCTCTGTTATTTTCTCCTACCAATAGGGAACCTATGTAAGGACTCTATATGGGCTCTTGGATACCCCATAAGGGAAAAGGGCATAATTTTATTTACAACAATGCAGTGTCCCTTTATGCGGGTAGTCCTGGCTCCCCATGCAATAGTTTGCTAAAATGAGCCTGGGTGTGCCTGGTCACATGGGGTAGGACAAAAGGCTGTAGATTCAGGAAACATTGTGTGCACCTGGGCAGGTGTGCAGAAGCCAGTGAGAGGCTTGCTCTCCCCGCCCTGCCCCGCCCCCCCTGCAGCAACAGGCCCAGGACCCAAATACAGTGGTACCTCGGGTTACATACGCTTCAGGTTACATACGCCCAGAAATATTACCTCGGGTTAAGAACTATGCTTCAGGATGAGAACAGAAATCGTGCTCTGGCGGCACGGCGGCAGCAGGAGGCCCCCTTAGCTAAAGTGGTGCTTCAGGTTAAGAACAGTTTCAGGTTAAGAACGGACCTCCGGAACAAATTAAGTACTTAACCCGAGGTACCACTGTACAGTAGGAGCAGAGCCAGGGCAAGACAAGAGGCAGGAAGAGGGAAAGTGGCGTTGAATGCGAAACACCCGTGCCAAGAGGAAATGATTTGATTTGTGCAGCTTAGGGAAAGCTTCACATTTTGCCAGGGTAACTGACTAGCATGCGCACAGAAGCACTCATTTCTTTATAGCTACTCTACGCGCTCCAAGATACAGTGCGTCTTGCTCTAGTGAGAAAGGCAGCGAACAAACGACCTCCGTCGGTCGCTCAGGCGCCATTGATGGGCAACCTCAAGATCTCCCTGTTCTCTCTTTGTATGCTGTTGATATTTTAACTGGACGTGGACTACTTAGGCAGCCCTTGAAAGGGAGGAAAGCAGGGCTACTCTACCTTCCTTGCAAACTGTTATGTACTGAGTTGAATAGGATCCAAAATGCAGCAGTCTGATTGGTCCTAGAACAATAGGATCCAAAATGCAGCAGTCTGATAGGTCCTAGAACAATAGGATTCAGAATACAGCAGTCTGATTGGTCCTAGAACAATGCAGCAGTATGATTGGTCTGCAGCAGCCACCCAATCCAGCTACAGATGGAAGTGAATCCACAACCTGATTGGCCTACAGGAGAATTCCGGAATTAGCCAATCACGTGCAGCGCACTGTGTAAATAATGTATATAAAGCAGATACTTTGGGGAAACATTCATTCCTCCTCCCACTATGAGCTGAATAAAGACTAGAAATCCACTCTCGACTCTGAGTATATTTCACAAACATAAAAAAAAGCCCAGAAAAACTGCAGGGAGAGAAAGTTCTGTCTCAGCCCTTTTGCTTACTTGCTTTTCTATCTGCAGAGCATTTTTAACCTGGTGGGGAATTAAAACAGGGTGAAGCAGTACCACCCGTTCTGCCAGCTCAGCACTTTGCCATGTTGTCGGCTTTGCTGCTGATATTGTGGCAGTTTAATGTATTTGTTTCATTTAAAGTTGTGATTGTTACCTCCTTGCCACGGAGGACGTCCAGTCCATCAGTGCCAGATTAAACCCTGTGGAGGCCCCTAGGCTAAGGTTACCAGACGTCCCCGTTTCCCCCATCCCCAGATTTACAAATCAGTCCCCATAGAAAATCCATTGAAGTTGAAAAGTTTCCCCGGATTCATTGAAAAAAATCTGGTAACCTCACCCTAGGCAGCTGAAATCTCAGGAGAGTGGGGCTTGCAAATTATCTCCTAATATGTTTTTTTTTAACCAACCAATAATAAAATAAACCAATTTCATTACACAAAACAAACATTAACAACCATTAATGTTATTAAACAAATTGAATTACAGTGGTACCTCAGAAGTCAAATGGAATCCGTTCCAGAAGTCCGTTTGACTTCCAAAACCAAGGCGCGGCTTCTGATTGGCTGCAGGATCACAGGGTCTGGGTTGGTTCATATGGGGAGAGGCAGTCTTTGAGGTTGTGTGGTCTTGAGCCATTTAAGTCTTTATAGGGTAGAATCTACACACTACAAGTTACAGGGAACCAGGCAGAGGGCCTTCTCGGTGGTGGCACCAGCCCTGTGGAACGCCCTCCCACCAGATGTCAAAGAGAACAACTACCAGACTTTTAGAAGACATCTGAAGGCAGCGCAGCCCTGTTTAAGGAAGCTTTTAATGTTTGATGGACTACTGTATTTTAATATTTTGTTGGAAGCCGCCTTGAGTGGCCAGGGAAACCCAGCCAGATTCTGTGATAATGCTTTTTAAAATTCTGTGTTAATGCTTTTTTTAAAAAAAGTTTTGAAAAATGCATTAAATTTGGCACAGCTCACTTTCGCCATCTAGTGTCACATTTGTATACTGCACTCTACAACACATTTTATTTGCAGCTGTGTAGCTGAGTCCTAGGCATAGCTGTCAACTTTTCCCTTTTTTAAGGGAAATTCCCTTATTCTGAATAGGATTCCTCGCAAGAAAAGGGAAAAGTTGACAGCTATGGTCCTAGGTCAAAAACAGCACTTTGAATTGGGCCCAGAAACTAACTGGCAGACAGTGCAGTTGGGCCAGGATCAGCGTAATACGCTCCGACTGTCTTGCCCCTGTGAGCAACCAGACTGCTGAATTCTGCACCAGCTGAAGTTTCTGAACCGTCTTCAGAGGCAGCCCTACATATAACGTGTTGCACCAATCTAACCTTGAGGTTACCAAAGTGTAGACAACAGTAGTTAGGCTATCCCTGTCCAGATACTTTCCACATGCTTTTACAAAGAAGCTGTTACAGTGGTGCCCCGCAAGACGAATGCCTCGCAAGACGAAAAACTCGCTAGACGAAAGGGTTTTCCGGTTTTTGAGTCGTTCCACAAGACGAATTTCCCTATGTGCTTGCTTCGCAAGACGAAACGTCTTGCGAGTTCTTGCGAGTTTGTTTCCTTTTTCTTAAAGCCGCTAAGCTGCTAATAGCCGTGCTTCGCAAGACAAAAAACCGCAAGACGAAGAGGCTCGCGGAACGGATTAATTTCGTCTTGCGAGGCACCACTGTACAAGAATTCTAAGGTCAAATATAAATGAAATGTTCATAAATGTACAAGGCAAATACATACATAAGTATATAAACCATGTGTCTGAAATAGTATAGGAGAGCAATCCTGAAGCCATTTTGACTCTCCCAGTGACGTCAAATATTCCTCTGCAGTAAGGGAGGAAAATGGGGAAAGCCTTCCCATTGTCTTTTCACTTACAAATCCTGTCTTAAGGGCATATTTGTTTATGAATAGGGTGAGCCTGTGACCTGGATTCAGGAGCTAAAGTATTCACCATCACAAAAGAATGGCCAGGCTGCCCAGGTAAAGCAATCAGTGACCATTGTCAGGTATCCTGGCAGACGGGATTTCTGCTGTAGACAGCCTCTTTCTGTGGTGTATGTATGATGTTTTAGGGGGGTGGTCTTGAGCTACAGGGTGGGCAATTTCAAAAGTCTATATAAGGGCTTGCACACCATTGTTCTGGGTTCTCTCCTTCCTCCTGCCTGTGGGGAGTGTGGACCCTGTTGCAGCAGTAATAATAATAATAATAATAATAATAATAATAATAATAATAATAATTTATATCCCACCCATGTGGCTGAGTTTCTCCAGCCACTCTGGGCGGCTCCCAATCGAGTGTTAAAAACAATATAGCATTAAATATTAAAAACTTCCCTAAACAGGGCTGCCTTCAAATGTCTTTTAAAGATAGGATAGCTGCTTATTTCCTTCACATCTGAAGGGAGGGTGTTCCACAGGGCGGGTGCCACTACTGAGAAGGCCCTCTGCCTGGTTCCCTGTAACCTGACTTCTCGCAGGGAGGGAACCGCCAGAAGGCCCTAAGCGCTGGACCTCAGTATCCAGGCTGAATGATGGGGGTGGAGATGCTCCTTCAGGTATACAGGACCGAGGCCGTTTAGGGCTTTAAAGGTCAGCACCAATACTTTGAATTGTGCTCGGAAACGTACTAGAAGCCAGTGTAGGTCTTTCAAGACCAGTGTTATATGGTCTTGGCGGCCGCTCCCAGTCACCAGTCTAGCTGCCGCATTCTGGATTAGTTGCAGTTTCCAGGTCACCTTCAAAGGTAGCCCCACGTAGAGCGCATTGCAGTAGTCCAAGCGGGAGATAAACAGAGCATGCACCACTCTGGTGAGACAGTCTGCGGGCAGGTAGGGTCTCAGCCTGCGTACCAGGTGGAGCTGGTAGACTGCTGCCCTGGACACAGAATTATCCTGAGCCTCCATGGACAGCTGTGAGTCCAGAATGACTCCCAGGCTGCGCACCTGGTCCTTCAGGGGCACAGTTACCCCATTCAGGACCAGGGAATCCCCCCCACCCGCCCGCCCCCTGTCCCCCCACAACAGTACTTCTGTCTTGTCAGGATTCAACCTCAATCTGTTAGCTGCCATCCATCCTCCAACCACCTCCAGACACTCACACAGGACCGTCACCACCTTCACTGGTTCTGATTTAAAGGAGAGGTAGAGCTGGGTATCATCCGCATACTGATGAACACCCAGCCCAAACCCCCTGATGATCTCTCCCCGCGGCTTCATATAGATATTAAAAAGCATGGGGGAGAGGACGGAACCCTGAGGCACCCCACAAGTGAGAGCCCAGGGGTCTGAACACTCATCCCCCAACACCACTTTCTGGACACGGCCCAGGAGAAAGGAGCGGAACCACCGTATAACAGTGCCCCCAGCTCCCAGCCCCTCTAGATGGTCCAGAAGGATGTTATAACAAAGCGACAGCGGCAGATAATCCCAGTTCCTAAGAATGCGGATGGCAGTAGGTCTTTTAACCCTTTCAACTGAGCTGCTTGGATGTTGTAGTCATCTCTCTCTCTCTCAACCCCCGCCCACCCCAGTTCCCCCTCTGCTGCGTATGCAGCTTGTTGTGCACGGGGACTTTGATGAGGTCTCGCAACCACAGCTCAATCACTGCCACATGACGTCTGCGATGGGGGTGGGGTGGGGGCAGCGAGCCAGACCCGGAGAGCCTCCGCTTACCCCGGTGTCGCTTCTCATGTGGCTTGCAGAAGCCTGGCCCGGCCGCCTCTCTTTGGAGCCTGCAATTAGGGAACCATTCTCAGCATGCGGTGAACCCTGATATGGGGCTGAATGAGTGTGGCTTGGAAGCCTTTTTTGGGTGGTGGGGGGGGAGAGAGATTGCCTCAGCTCTAACTGACATGATCTCACTTCTGCTCCCCCCTGTGTGTTCGCACCTTTTGGAAGTCAATGGTCCTAAGTGTCGCACGCACAAAAGAATTGCAGCGCATTTAAAATCTGTAGCTGGTTTGTGAGAGATGGGGATGCAGTGCAGACCCTCCAACTTTTATCTGATGAAAACAGGGACATCCTATTCCATAATAATAATAATAATAATAATAATAATAATAATAATATTATTATTTATACCCAAACCATCTCACTGGGTGACCCCAGCCACTCTAGGCAGCTTCCAACATATATATATATATTAAAAACACATATTAAAAACTTCTTTTTACAGGGCTGCCTTCGGATGACTCAGGGGTCCATATCCTCCAACATTTATCCAATGAAAATAGGAACATCCTAAGGAAAAGTGAGGGATGCGGGTGGTGCTGTGGGTTAAACTACAGAGCCTAGGACTTGCCGATCAGAAGGTCGGTGGTTCGAATCCCCGCGACGGGGTGAGCTCCCGTTGCTCGGTCCCTGCTCCTGCCAACCTAGCAGTTCGAAAGCACATCAAAGTGCAAGTAGATAAATAGGTACCACTCCGGCGGGAAGGTATACAGCGTTTCTGTGGACTGCTCTGGTTTGCCAGAAGCGGCTTCGTCATGCTGGCCACATGACCCGGAAGCTGTACGCCGGCTCCCTCGGCCAATAAAGCAAGATGAGCACCGCAACCCCAGAGTCGTTTGTGACTGGACCTAATGGTCAGGGGTCCCTTTACTTTTAAGGAAAAGTGGGACATTCTGGAATCAACTCAGAAACCGGGACGGCTTCTGTAAATCCGGAACTGTCCCTGGAAAACAGGGACACTTGGAGGGTCTGTCAGTGGAGTCAAACCCCCACCCTTCTAATGTAGGGCTTCTCAGGAGAAAGAGCAGCTCTAAGGTGTCTTTTCAGGGGCACCTTTCGTGAAATAAATTTTGGGAGGGAAATTAGTCTTCTGTGTAAGGTAAAGGTACCCCTGCCCATACGGGCCAGTCTTGACAGACTCTGGGGTTGTGCGCCCATCTCACTCAAGAGGCCGGGGGCCAGCGCTGTCCGGAGACACTTCCGGGTCACGTGGCCAGCGTGACAAAGCTGCATCTGGCGAGCCAGCGCAGCACACGGAACGCCGTTTACCTTCCCGCTGGTAAGCGGTCCCTATTTATCTACTTGCACCTGAAGGTGCTTTCGAACTGCTAGGTTGGCAGGCGCTGGGACCGAGCAGCGGGAGCGCACCCCGCCGCGGGGATTCGAACCGCCGACCTTTCGATCGGCAAGCCCTAGGCGCTGAGGCTTTTACCCACAGCGCCACCCGCGTCCTAGTCTTCTGTGTGGATGGTGGCAAATGCCAGCCTTTTCTGGAGTTCAGTGTTTTGGGGATGTTTTTACACATATATCATTTGACTTTTCTGTACTCAGTGACTGGCGGCTGAATGTGTGAATTGACGCCACTGAAATGTATTGTACCTCAGGTGCTATGAAAGACTTTTCTGCCGTATTGGATCAGCAACAGCCAATTCATGCAAGTCATCCCCTGACGTTGGCAGATATTATTCTGTGACTTTCCCTCATTCATCCTAATTCTCCTGAGCAACCCTTTTGAATGACTCCATCATCTTGTCAGCCGGCAGCAAATGGCATATCAGGTTGTAAGCAGATCTTGATGGCTCTTCTCCTTGAAATGTTTCCATCCTGGCTTATCATTAGGACACTGTGTAACTAAGACCTTGAACCTGAGTTTGCTCGTCTCCTCCTCCCTCCCTAATCATTTTCCTTTTGTGCTGTTTTTAGATTGCGAACTTGAGAGCAGCAGCCACCTTCCTCCCTGGCAAAACTCTCTGTAGAAGGGTCTGTTGCCGAGACAGATGATTTCAGGACAGGTAAAAAGGACGGAGGAAAATAAGTATTTCTTCACACAGCGCATAGGGTGGGTGTTTGGGTTGGCAAGCAGAGTGGGGAGGGGCAGCAGCCTTTAGTTTTGTCATTAACTGTAATAATTTTATCTGTTTAATAATAGTAATAATTTATAGACTGGCTTATATGCCAAAATGCCAAAAGTTGCGTTTTGCGTTGCTGTTTGTCCCTGGGACCTTTTGGTGAAAGGCAGGTAAGAAATCTAGCTAAATAAAGAAGTGCGTTATAGCATCTTCTCCAGGAGGAAAAAGAGTTTGCTTTACTTTTTTCGTTTGGAGAAAAATATGTTTAAATAGGATAGATGTACCAAAAATTATAAAGGGTGTGGAGAAAGGGTATATATAGAAATGTGCCTCCCTCTCTCATAATACTAGGCTGTCAGGCACCCAATGAAACTAGCATGGTGAAAATCATAGAACTGTAAGTTGGAAGGGACCACGGGGATCATCTAGTCCAACCCCTTGCAATGCAGGAATCCAGAGTCTCATGCTCTGCTGACTGAGCTATCCAGTGAGCAGCAGCCGTGCGGCTGCTAACTATGAAATGCACCGCCGTAAGTTGCAGTGCTGGCCGTTGGGTGAGATGCCTTTCATAGGGCTGTCAGTTAAGCATTATGGTTTCATTGAGCCTCCATATTCAAAGGCAGTGTACACAGGGCTGCCTTAAGCATATCCGGTGCCGTGGTGCAAAGATCCCTCCGGCGCCCCCTCCCTTTCCCAGAATTTAGAACTCAGGGCCCAACTTGCGGATCACCTTGCAGCCCCAGGAGTCACCGCCCATAGAAGACGCCGCCGATGTGGTGGCCGCGGCACGGCTGGCCAGACCGCCGGAACCCTGCACTTGCTTGCGAGGCTCCGAGACGCTGCCTCCTCCTCCTCTGCCTGACAACGACAGCCCGCTGCTGGTGCTGGCGCTGCTGCCCAGCGACCTGAAGGCCCGAGGAGCAGGAGGCGGTTGCCACGCCACCGCCTGTGCCCTAGGGAGTGGTGGTGGTGGTGGGGCAGCGGGCACCGGTGACACGGAGGAGAAGAAGAAGAAGAGAAGAGTTTGGATTTGGTCTCGCGCTTTATCACTACCCGAAGGAGTCTCAAAGCGGCTAACATTCTCCTTTCCCTTCCTCCCCCACAACAAACACTCTGTGAGGTGAGTGGGGCTGAGAGACTTCAGAGAAGTGTGACTGGCCCAAGGTCACCCAGTAGCTGCATGTGGAGGAGCGGGGAAGCGAACCCGGTTCACCAGATTACGAGTCTACCGCTCTTAACCACTACACCACACTCCCGCCACTGCTGCTCCCGCCGCTTCCTCAGATGACTACGACAACAGCTCGGTGGGCAGCGGCTGAGGGGATTTCTGTGGCCGAGGGATAGGAGGTGGTGGAGGAGGCGGCCGAGGAGCTGAGGAGCGGCTCCTCATCCGCCGCTGCCTGCGCCACCGCCACAGAGCACTTGTGGGAGCAACGCCAATGCGCCTGCCCGCAGAGGGAGGCAGGCCGAGGAGGATAAGAAGGAAAGATAGTTGGCAGGGTGCAGCTGGCGGTGTGCAGGAAAAGGGGAGGCTGCCGGCAAAGCCGCGCAGCTCCTCCACTCACTGGGGTGCCCCTGAGAGGCCGGCGCCCTGGCGCAACGAGCCACTAAGCCCTATGGGAAAGCCGGCTCTGAGTGTACATCTGAATAACAGTTGCGGTTTGGGGAGGGGGTTGTTGCCTTCATACTCTGCTTACTGGCTTCCCAGAGACATTTGGCTGACCCCTGTTGGAAACAGGATGCTAGGCAAGATGGATCCTTGAGTTTGTATGTTTTCAGGAAGAACAGGCATAGAATGACAGAGGTGGTGCCATTCAAGGTGAGTTTAATCTCCACCAGCAGAATGACAGTCTGAGGTCACAGCCACACCTTACATTTATAGCGCTCTTACCACCTTAACAGTCATGACTTCCCCCAAAGAATCCTGGAAGCTATAGTTTACCCTGCACAGAACTATAATTCTCAGCACCCTTAACAAACTCCCCCCCCCCCCCCGCTTTCTTTACTGTATCAGAAAAAGGAAATTTACGAGCTCCCAAAGTAGATATATTAGTCTGGTACTTGAAAGAATCTGTATCGTTGTTATCCATAAAGGAAATAAAGTCTAAAGGAAATAAAGTTTTAAGAATGCTTTAAATGTACGATTTGGGTGTGACCCGAGTCACTTTAGCTCACTTTGGCCCCCAAAGCAGCCTGCATTGTGTTTGCTGAGGTAAATCCTCAGCTATTCCCCTGCCCCATCCATTCCTCCCTCCGTCCAAGACTGAGGAGCCAGGATGAGCTCTGCTTCTGACTTCTCCTCAGAGGGAGAGATTCTGTCTCCACGGCGGCTACGCTGAACAGCCAAGCATCTCCTCCTGTGCTGCCATCTCTCTCCCAGCTTCTAAGTCTCATAAATCTCCCTGAGCTTTATTTAAATAACTGGAAAGTGAAGCGAAGCCCTTTGTTCAGAAAATAGCTGCGTGGAGCAGCCCGGGTGCAGATAATGAGCCGGGGAGCTATATTGGTCAGTAACATTCGCCGAACTTTCCATATTTATATTCCAAAGCTAATTATGGTTTGTGTGTTCACTCAAAATGATGATTCATCTAAACCAAGCCTAGGCCACAGAGCGATGGCAGGACCAACACAGAAAAGGGACTGCCCTGGCTTCTCCACCAAAAAAAGAAACATACCCCCTGCCTCCCCTCCCCACCCACTCCCAGGTCTGCACAATAAACACACCCACTTCAACACATCCTGCTTGCCAGATTCCTTGCGCTGAAAATTAAAAGGGTCCCAGGATTTAAAGGAGGATAAGACGGATAAATAACAGCGATTCGATAACATTTTTTTGTTGGGTGCCCAAAAGAACTTGCATATATTATCTCAGTCTGTACAACAACACTGTAAGGTAGGTTTGGTGTCCGTATTATAAAGGTGAGGAGCTGAGACTAAGAAGAGCAGCAGTTTTTCAAAGATAACATGGACACCCGAGATAATATTTGGACAAGCTCTTCCCTCCCTCCCTATTTAAGCAAAATCTATATATCAGCTCAGATAAAGAGGGATAGGAATCTTTAAAAAGCCTAAATGCTAAACTGTGAGGTGCTTCCCTGCAAGTCATGTTTCTTTATCAGAAGCCTTTTCCCCGGACATTGAAACCAGATTCCAGGGTGAACCTGTGATGGGCCCTGGCTCAAAATGATAGACAAATAAATAGATAGGCAGATGATGATGATAGATAGATAGATGATAGATAGATAGATAGATAGAGATGCAGGTTTTGGTGTCCTCGGGTGTCTTCCCGTGTAAAAGTTGGGGTGTCTAGGCGACGTTTCGACGAGGTCTCACTCGTCATCTTCAGGCTGGTGCTTTCGGCTTCTTGTTACTGGAACAGAGCAGGATCTCAGTGTTTGAGTTCCTATAAATACTGTTGAGGGGTGTGGTGTATAGCCTCCAATGTTCTGGGCCGAGAGGAAGTTCCCAGGCTAGTGTGCCTTTTCTTCTTTTGTTCCTTAGTTGCTTGAGGGATATCTTGAGTGATTTCTTGAGTGATATCCTGAGTACCACTTAGGTGGGTCATTAGGTGTGGATTAGTTGCTAAAGCCTTTGTGTCTTGACCTCTTGAACTTTGTGAAGAGTTTTTCTGAGAAGATGGCTGTAGTTGTGCTCTGGCTTGGCTTCGTGTATAGGGGCGAGCTGTGGTTTTGTGGCCTGTGCCAGCCAGATCTGTGTAGGGATTGCAGGGGGGTGCAGCATCCGGAGGTGCCATCATGGTTTGGCTACTGGATGGTGTCTGTAATTTATCTGTGGAGAGGGTCTGGGTTTGGGTCTGGTGTGGTTGATTGGTGATGGCATTCTGTGTGCCTCTGGATCTGGTGTCAGTTTTTGTGGGGAGGGCTAATTTCCAGATGTCTGGCAAGCGGGATGTGTCGTCACGCTTGTTCATGTTGTGAGGGTGTTTCTCTATCTCGATGGCTTCCATGATTATTCTCTTGTGGTGATGTTCCATGTTAGAGAGCAATTTGGAATCTGCAAAATTAATTTCGTGTCCTGTTTCTTTCATGTGTTGGAAAAGAGAGGAAGTTTTTTCTTCTTTTTTGACGGCATTCTTGTGTTCTGCGATACGTGCATTTATTCGTCTGTTTGTTTGTCCAATGTACGTGGCTGGGCAGACTTTGCAGGGTATTTCATAGACCCCTTGGTTTTCCAACTGGATTTTATCCTTGGGGTTTCTGAGGATATTGGCTATCTTTTGGTTGGCGCAAAAGGCTGTTTTGATATTGTGTTTATGGAGGATTTTGCTAATTTTATCTGTAGTGCCCTTGATATAAGGAAGGATATAGATAGAGATATAGATAGATGATAGATAGATAGATAGATAGATAGATAGATAGATAGATAGATAGATAGATGATAGATAGATAGATAGATATAGATAGATGATAGATAGATGATAGATAGATAGATAGATAGATAGATAGATAGATAGATGATAGATAGATATAGATGATAGATAGAGACATTATTCCACAACTGATGTAATTTACTGCTACAAAATGTGGCACAGGATCAGGGGTTCCCGACCTATCTAGGCATGGTGGCTCATTTGACAATCAAAGAAACTGTGGACACCACAAAATACCCATTTCACAGAAGAAAGACTAACACCCACTCCTCTCCCCAAAACACAGGTAAAACAACCCCAACAACCAGGCAAGCGCCCCCAAACCAAATACAGTGGTACCTCAGTTTAAGAACAGTCTGGTTTAAGAACAATTTGGTTTACAAACTCCGCAAAACCGGAAATAGTGTCCCGGTTTGAGAACTTTACCTCAGTCTAAGAATGGAATCTGAATGGTGGAAGGGCACTGGCGGCAGGAGGCCTCATTAGGGAAAGCACGCCTCAGTTTAAGAACGGTTTCTGTTTAAGAACGGACTTGCGGAATGGATTAAGTTCGTAAACTGTAGAAAAAAACCACCTTTCAAAAATGAGGCGTGGGGGCCATGAGTACGTGGAGCTGGGTGTCTTGAGGCTGTCTTGGTGCCAAATTGGGGCTCCCAGTGCTCGAGCATGTTGCGTGTTTTTTAAAGCCTGGAACAAATTTCTTAATAGCCACAATCAGATATGGCAAAATGAAACCTCCATTGACAGAGGAAGTATGCTTCTGAATACCAGATGCGGAGAGGATGAAATAAGGGAAGAAGAATATCTTCATGCCCTGCTAACTGAGAACCCAGAGACATTGGCCTTGTTGCTGATGGGCAGATATGCTGGACTAAACGCGGGCGAGAGTGGCGAGCTGATGCTGGGAGGCGCCGCACCCAGCCTCCGTCTCTTTCCTGGCGTCCTCCAGAACTTGGTGCCCTGGTGCCCCGCACCACTTGCCTCTATGGGCAAGATGCCCCTGACTAAACGGCCTCTTAGCTTGATCTAGAAAGGCAAGTATTAACTCATCCTAAGCATCTGTTTGGAAGTCTCACGTGAAGCTTCCACATGAGAATGTCTCAGCCTTTGACTATGGGCCTGAGTGAAATGTCTCAGTGACGTCTATACTGGCTCGGTCATGTACGCAGAATGGAAGATGGGAGGATCCCCAAGGACGTGCGCTACAGGGAGCTGGCTTCAGGCACCAGGCCCGTTGGCAGGCCAACTATGCACTACAAAGATGTCTGCAAACGGGACATGAAGGCTGGCAACATGAACCCCGCTGTATGGGAATCCCTTGCAGATGACCACAGTGCCTGGAGACAGACATGCCGTGCACCCAGAGCAGTGACCATAGGCAGAATGATCAGAGAGTAGAAACGCCATGGTGCACCTGCGGCAGCACAACCCGACGCCTTCCTCTGCCCCAGCTGCAACAAAACATGTCTCTCCCATATCAGTCTCTACGGCCTCTGTAACCTTCCAACCTTACGGCAGGCGCTGCAACCTTCCAGCAGTTTGACTCCTCCATTGCCTCCTGAGACAGACAGATGCCAGCCAGCGAAAATTAATGGCAGGACAGCCAGACTCTTCATTGTTCTCAATTGATAGGATGGTTATCTCTTGTTTCCAGGGCATCGGCTGATACGCTACTGTCCTCTGCTTTGAGGCTGTGGGCAATTATCCATTCATCCATCAATCCCAGGGAAGGGATTCTCAATGGTTGCCAGCTTTTGGTTGAAGGATGGGTAGTCTGAAGTGCACCTCTTAATTCTTTTCTATCTGGGGCGGGTGGATTCTTAACTCCTTTCTATATGGAACATCTGAGGCCACTAGTACCAGAATTGGGCAGTATTTATTCCACTGTCAGCAGTAGGAATAATTTCCCATTTCCCCCCCATGGTGCATGCAGAGATGGGGTGATGGATTCCCTTGATTTCTCAAGACCATGTTTGGAGTGTGCGGGGAGAAAATGAGACACCGTCTCTTCCTGTTGTTTTCTAATAAAGAGCACTCATCCTTTTTTTTAAAGGAAGCAGAGACACTTATTCTGATGTTCTGTGTGTGTGTGTGTGTTTCTCTTGATGTTGTCAAGCTGCTTTTGAGAGTCCTGTAAAACAGTGGGAACTGTTATCCATCGATTGATATTGCTCCCGTAAGCTTGTTCACGTGTTATACTGAATATATGTGCAAGCTGTCACCACACACACAGACGTTCTTTCTTTGCACAGCTCAGCTACTGTGTACACAGGCACACAGACTGCACACTACTTAAACTTGACCTGCGAACAACTGCCCAAGTGTGCAGCTCAAGTATCTGTGTGCACAGTTTGTACGCTTACTGAACGCAACGTGGGAACGCCCTTCCGGTCAGAGCTGCGTCGTAAGGCGCACCCAGAGCTCTGCAGCCTCTGTCCATGTGCCTTCCGAACCAGGGCCGGAACCCTGCAAAACCCCAGGCTGGAGGACAGCGAGAGCCAATGCAAAGGGACAGAAATAACTTCAGTGGTGCATGGCTTTGTGGCCAACGTTTGCAATCTGCCAGGTTGGCATGGGGAGGGCTGGGCGGGTCTTGCCCACTCCCCGTGGTGACCACACAGCCTGCAAAACAAGAAAGGAACAGAGAGGAACTTGCCCAGCCCTGCGCTCAAAGGTATTTTTAGCCCCAGGCCTTGGTGCTAATTAGACAGTAGGTCAGAGGGAATCAGGGAAGGGGAGCAAACCACAAAGTTCCAAAGCCCAGCTTCCAGAACTTCAGAGGCTGCATCCAACCTACTGACGGACAAGTGTGGCAGCCTATGAAAACGCACCTCTCTGCAAAGCACAGGGAGTTGGCGAATCTGTCCTGGGTGTTGGTGGACTCTGAGGCTGTTTTTCGAGTGTGCAATGGTTTGTGCCTGACTCGGCATGCATCCTGAGCACATGAGATGCTGCAGCCCAATGAAGTGGTGGTTCAGAACAGGGAGGGGGGAGAACATAAGACTCTCAGTGTCTACTAGGCCAGCCTGGGCTCTGGAGCCTGCCTCCAAAACACCCATGGCGCTAGGGCGGTCAGCTCCCGAGAGCTGTTCAAGGCCTATCAGTTGCCCACGTTTCTACTTTTATTTCCAGAGGTTACATGGGAGAATAGGAGGCATGTAAAAAAAGGAACGCTTTTTTAAAAAGCAACAGGGCTCTGCTTGTTAATTAAAGAGGGAGTTGAGCCAGAGGTTTTGGAGAAAGATCCGAGCCAGCTCTGGCCAAACCATCTGCGGATTTGCCATGGGAGAGGCAAAAAGGGATATGTTAGTAAAAAGCAAACAAAAAGACTCAGTGTGGTCTGGTGGTCAGTCCCCCCCTGGCCCTAGGCCCCCAAAGTCCGACTTTATGGCTTTGCCCCTACCCTCCGGGTTGACTTTGGGGCTGCCTATTCTGCCTCCTGTGCCAGAGGACACACAGCCACAATTTAGGCTGTGTGTCCACCCGTACGACTTGACAAGCGCACACTGGTTTTGTGCATCAGCCATAGTCAAACCATGAGAAAGGCAAAGGCCTTTGGGGACATGGTAAAGAATGAAATAAAGGGGAAAATTGAAGTGACTTTCCCCAAGACACCAGCATCTTTCCTGATGGGGATACTGAGAGCCGGTGCACAGCTGGGAAGGGCTGCCACAGATACTAGACAGCTAAACCCCAGAGGAAGCCTTAACGTCGGTATTTATGTATGTGACTATAGTGGCAAGGGTTATTTATGCACAGAGATGGAAGGAGGAGAGAACGCCTTAAAGGAAGAATGGTTGGTGAAAATCTTGGAATAGGCAGAGATGGCAAAATTGACAGCACTGATAAAATGTAGAAACTTTTAAAGGAGACTGGAAACGCTTTCTAGTCTATCTAAAATGTTATTTTCCATATGCGAAGACCACAGTGGGGTTTGAAGCGCAAGAAAACAGCAGAATATATTACAGAGGATGAAATTAGATACGACGCAATTGTACACAATTTGAGTTATAAACATTGATGTTGGGTAAGTGGGAAGTCACAAATTTTGTTGAACTGGAATATAATCGTCGAGTAACAAATGTAACATTCTCTATGGGGGGAAAAGAATAAAATATTATTACTAAATAAATATTTAGTAAAATATTATTACTAAATAAAACTCTGTAAGGGACTACACATTAAAATGTGCATTGACTTTGCATCATCTTCATCTCAGTATCACAGAATCATAGAATTGGAACACTTGCAACTTTCTCAGGTGGAATCGCTGCAGTGCAGCGCTGGGTGGTGTTGTCATCTCCCATCAAACTGCCTTTGAAAGGTTCAAATGCTCCCAAAAGCAGATAAAGGAATTGGGGGCCCAGTGAGGTACAGGGCATAGAGCACTGAGTGGTGGGAATGCAGCCTCTGAGGCCTATCTCTCCGACCTCCATGATTCCTACCCAGGCCCCATCACCGCCCACCAACCCTTGGGTGTTTTCACCTGGCTGGAATGGATCCATGAACTCTAATAATACTTCTTGCTTGCCTGGATGGCGAACAGAGATGGCTGTGGTGGCAAGTGCAAAGAAACCAACCTACTGTTGTTGTTATTGTTTAGTCTTTTAGTCGTGTCCGCCTCTTTGTGACCCCATGGACCAGAGCACGCCAGGCACTCCTGTCTTCCACTGCCTCCCGTAGTTTGGTCAAACTCATGCTGGTGGCTTTGAGAACAATGTCCAACCATCTCGTCCTCTGTCGTCCCCTTCTCCTTGTGCCCTCCATCTTTCCCAACATCAGGGTCTTTTCCAGGGAGTCTTCTCTTCTCATGAGGTGGCCAAAGTATTGGAGCCTCAGCTTCACGATCTGTCCTTCCAGTGAGCACTCAGGGCTGATTTCCTTCAGAATGGATGGGTTTGATCTTCTTGCAGTCCATGGGACTCTCAAGAGCCTCCTCCAGCACCATAACTCAAAAGCATCAATTCTTCGGCGATCAGCCTTCTTTATGGTCCAGCTCTCACTTCCATACATCACTACTGGGAAAACCATAGCTTTTACTATACGGACCTTTGTTGGCAAGGTGATGTCTGTGCTTTTTAAAATGCTGTCTAGGTTTGTCATTGCTTTTCTCCGAAGAAGCAGGTGTCTTTTAATTTCATGACTGCTTTCACCATCTGCAGTGATCATGGAGCCCAAGAAAGTAAAATCTCTCACTGCCTCCATTTCTTCCCCAAATGGGAAAAGCCGCATTGGTTGCAGACCCTCCAAGTGCCCTATTTTCCAGGGGCAGTCCCAGGATTACAGACGTCCCAGTTTCTGATTTGATCCCGGAATGTCCTGCTTTTCCTTAGGGTGTCCCTATTTTCATCAGAGAAATGTTGGACGGTATGGAATTATGCGACCCCCGAGCCAAGGAGAGCAGTAACTATACAACCTTTAGAAGACACCGGAAGGCAGCCCTGAATAGGGAAGGTTTTTTAAAAAAATGTTTAATGTTTTTCTGTTTTAATATATGTTGGAAGCTGCCCAGAGTGGCTGGGGCAACCCAGGTATAAATAATAAAATTCTTCTTATTTTGAAACGGGACATCCCTATTTTCATCGGAGAAATGCTGGAGGGTAGATGGTTGCCACATCCATTCCCCCTCCCACCAGCCCAGGCCTGGCACGTGGCCCCTGGAAGCCAATGTGGCCCTCGGGTAAAGAATCGTCCCGCTTTAGGTTGTGAGAGGACAAAAAAAGGATGGCTTTGCGCAGCCGGTGCCTTTGAGCCTCTCTTGTGTGTGCTGTTCATGTGCACAAGTTGACGGGCTGTACCGATCTAGTCCTCTGGGTCAGAGGGCAAATGTGCGCGTCTTTGTTTACAACTTAAGCCCTGGCCCAGGGCTGTAGGTGAACCTCCTTAAGCTCCTTCAGGGATCCTGTCAGCTCCCACACGGTGCATTTGCGTGCGTCCTTGCAGGAAGCCCTTTGCGGACCGAAGTTATTCTTCCTCTCCTTCGCCTCTGGCACCCTCCCTCGCCCAGTATTTCTGTCCTTGCTCCAGCAGGGAAGAAAGCGATGGGAGGTAGCTTCCACATGCTTGTGGCCGTCCCCATCCCCTCCGCTGCTGAGCTGTCTGGAGCCCAGTGGCAGCTGGCAAAGGCAAGTGGGGCTTCGGGTGGAGCGAGCGGCCGCCACAGCCCACACACCCATTAGAGGAGCTTATTTCAGGGCCTCTGACCACAAGGGAAACATCCGGGGCTGAGGGAGGCTTCTTGGACGGCCAGGGATTGGCCTTTTTTCGGAGAAAGAGGGAGAGAGAACGCAAGAGAGCCGAAGGGGTGTGCATGAGGACAGGCAGGGAGAAGAAGATGCAGGGATTAAACAAGATGGAGGCAGCCTGCATCTCACATCGGGCAGATTTGTACGGCCATACGATGCTGGACAATTAACTACGAAACCCAAAACTTTTAGTCTAACGGCTGAACTAGGCTAGGAGTGATTTGTATGGCCAGATAAGACTTTTTAGTCTGGATAATTAACTCCCAAACCCAAAATGTTTAGTCTTAAGGGGTGGACTAGGCGTCATGTCACACACTTCTTTGTATTTAATGTGCAAGTTGTTTCCCCCTACAAATGTACGTGGGTGGGAGGGGGGAATTAATAATTGGTGGGGCTGGAGCAGGCATGGAAGGGGGAGGAATTACTCCTCCTGCTGTGGTCCGGGGGGGGGGGGAATCCCACCTCTGAATCTCGTCTTAGAATTGGGAGGAAATTCCCTGTTGACTCAGAGGCAAGCAGTCCAGAATAGCTCCATGCCTTTTAGAGTCAATCAAGTAGCAGCCACGGAGGTATTTTTTATCTGGCCTCTGATGGCCCACCCACCAAATTTTAATCACCTTTCCCCCACCCCCTCAAAAAATAAAAAGTTTGCACATAAAGAAAAGGGGGAAATGGTTCCCAGTTGTAGGAGACAGAGGCACCATCCTAATGTTCGATGTTACATCCTTCACTTGAGCTGTGTACATACGTAACCAGTTTGTAGCACAAAAATATAGGGTGTCCCGTCCAGAATTGTTCCTGCTCATCCTCAATGTGCTGCTTTCAACCTAGATTGATTCTAGATCCTGCTGTCCGCAAGGGGTGGGATAGGGTTACTGGATACACCATGGGTTGGCAAACTAAGGCCTGGGGGCTGGATGAGGCCCAATCGCCTTCTCAATCCGGCCCGCGGACTGTCTGGGAATCAGTGTGTTTTTACATGAGTAGAATGTGTCCTTTTATTTAAAATGCATCTCTGGGTTATTTGTGGGGCATAGGAATTTGTTCATCCCCCCCCCCAAAAAAATATAGTCTGGCCCCCCACAAGGTCTGAGGGACAGTGGACCGGCCCCCTGCTGAAAAAGTTTGAAAACCCTCTGATTTGTTAAGGTATCCACACTTTTCCTCCCTTTATTTGCCCTGGGTGAATGAAGAAGAAGGGAGGAGGGACTGTGGCTTTGAACAACATCACTGGGCAGGAATGGACACCCACACTGAAATATACTCGGAATCGAGAGCGGATTTCATGCTCTTTATTCAGCTCATAGTGGTGAGGAGGAATGGAAGTTCCCCCCAAATATCTGCTTTATATGCATTATTTACACAATGGGCCCCATGTGATTGGCTAATTCCGGGATTCTCCTGTAAGCCAATCAGGTTGCGGATTCACTTACACCTGGAGCAGGATTGGGTAGCTCCTGTGGACCAATCAGACTGCTGCATTCTGAATCCTATTGTTTTAGAACCAATCAGACTGCTGCATTTTGGATCCTATTCAACATCACACACACACACACACACACCTTGCTGGCATCTGTTTTCAAATGGACACACTGCAGGGGAATGCAGAATCAATCTGCAACAAACTTATATTATCAGAATGAAACCAGTTTATTGGCTCCCACAGCTCCATAGCAGATTTTCTTTGTGTGTGCTCACATGCAAAGACACACACTTCGGGGGGACAACGCTCTGTTCCCCGCCTCCGCCTAATTATTTGCTTCTCTTTGCCATATTCTCTTTCCCTGATTCTTGGGTGGGACCCATCCTGCCCAGTGCCTTTTGGCTTCCCCGCTCCCCTCTACCCACCCCAGGAGCCTTTCTTACTCCCCACCCCCAAACTCCTTCCCCTAAACACACACACACACACACACACACACACACACACACACACACAGAGCAACCTCTGCACATGGAACTCATTCTACAGTTTATTTTGCTTCCTCTTTGAAGAAGAAGCGCCTGTTCGGGCGAGGAGTACCCTCAGATCTTTAGCCCCTAGGGGTAAGATGGTTGGAGGGAGCCCCTCCTACACACACACACACACACACACACACAGAGAGAGAGAGAGAGAGAGAGAGAGAGAGAGAGAGAGAGGAATAACTCCATCATAGGCTTCCTATGATTTCTAGGATTGCTTCAACAGCATAAGGCTGCAGACATACAACAGCTCTTAAAAGAGGCATGGCATGTGATTGTTCCTCATTTATTTATAATTTTAATATTTCTTGCAAACCACTCAGAGGTGTTGCTACAATCAAGTGGCATACAATTTTATTTTTTAAAAATAAAAGTAAATATCAGGGGCATAACAGTGGCGCTGTGGGTTAAACCACAGAGCCTAGGACTTGCCAATCAGAAGGTCGGCAGTTCGAATCCCCATGATGGGTGAGCTCCCGTTGCTCGGTCCCTGCTCCTGCCAACCTAGCAGTTCAAAAGCACCTCAAAGTGCAAGTAGATAAATAGGTACCGCTCCAGCGGAAAGGTAAACGGCGTTTCTGTGCACTGCTCTGGTTTGCCAGAAGCGGCTTAGTCATGCTGGCCACATGACCCAGAAGCTGTACGCCGGCTCCATCGGCCAATAAAGCAAGATGAGCGCCGCAACCGCAGAGTTGGCCACGACTGGAACTAATGGTCAGGGATCCCTTTACCTTTACCTAAATATCAGGGGCAAGGAATTTGTGGTGTTCCAGATGTTTGCTGGACTACAGTTCTCATCATCCCTGAAGCGCCGGCCTTGCTGGCTGGGGCTGATGGGAACTGGAGTCCAACCAGAGCTGGAGGGCCTCAGGTTCCCCATTCCTGATGTAGATGCCCGTGTCCTTTGCCCTACTGTCACTTCTGGTCAAACATGTTTTCCAAGTTTTTAAAGCACCACAAAAGCCCGAAAAACCTGTTGGCCAGAGAAAACATCAAGACCAGTGTACATAAGCAGCAATGCCCACTACAGGCCCCCATCCAACTGTCTGGAGAAAGTGTTGTCTGCCTGCAACTTAAGAGCTGTATCAGCTGTGGGGAGAAGAGCTAAGATATCTGAGTGATGCGCCTGCTTGGCTACATACACCAATGTCACCCTTGTTTGGAAATCTGGTCTCCTGTGTTCATTAATCACAACTCTTGAAGGCTAAGCAGGGTCCCTAAGCCATCGGCGTTTTAGGACTTTGACCAGGGACTGGGCTGACAGTTGTGTATTTCTCAAAGTCGCTGGGAAACTGCAGATTCTGCACCAACAATTGATGCCTCCTCAGGTTTCCTAGGTAAAGGTAAAGGGACCCCTGACCATTAGGTCCAGTCGTGGCCGACCCTAGGGTTGCGGAGCTCATCTCACTTTATTGGCCGAGGGAGCCAGCGTACAACTTCTGGGTCATGTGGCCAGCATGACTAAGCCGCTTCTGGCGAACCAGAGCAGCGCACGGAAACGCCGTTTACCTTCCCGCCGGAGTAGTACCTATTTATCTACTTGCACTTTGACGGGCTTTCAAACTGCTAGGTTGGTGGGAGCAGGGACCAAGCAATGGGAGCTCACCCCGTCGTGGGGATTCGAACCGCTGACCTTCTGATCGGCAAGTCCTAGGCTCTGTGGTTTAACACACAGCGCCACCCACATCCCTTTTGTCTCCTAGTAGGCTTGCAAAAAATGTATAAATCAAAATCAAATTCATGCTGGATATGTAGAGAAAAGGAAGGGACTTTTTATCACATGTGGTGTTCCTATAAGAGAACAAAAGCCTTCTGGGAAATGAATGTTAATGAATTAAAGAAGATGATTAGGATAACTTTTTGTAATAAAAAACCCCAGCAGCTTTCCTTTTAAGGATAGTGAGTACAGAGATTCCAAAGGATCTTAAAAAATTGTTTTTGTATGCCACAACCACAGTCAGAATGGTGTTTGCCCAGAGGTGGACAAAGCATGCTGGAGCAACCAAGGAAGAATGGCTGATCAAACTAATGGATTGTGCCAAAATGGCAAAATTAACAGGTGTAATAAGAAAACAAGAGGGATTTATTTTTTTACTAAAGAATGGGGGAAATTTGTGGAATATTTGAAAAACTTAGGTATGCAAGTAATTTCATTAGTAAGTAAAGGTAAAGGTACCCCTGCCCGTACGGACCAGTCTTGACAGACTCTAGGGTTGTGTGCCCATCTCACTCAAGAGGACGGGGGCCAGCGCTGTCCGCAGACACTTCCAGGTCACGTGGCCAGCGTGACATCGCTGCTCTGGCGAACCAGAGCCGCACACGGAAACGCCGTTTACCTTCCCGCAAGTAAGCGGTCCCTATTTATCTACTTGCACTTAAGTGTGCTTTCGAACTGCTAGGTTGGCAGGCGCTGGGACCGAGCATCGGGAGCTCACCCCGCCACGGGGATTCGAACCGCCGACCTTTCGATCGGCAAGCCCTAGGCACTGAGGCTTTTACCCACAGCGCCACCCGCGTCCTATTTCATTAGTAGGATTAACTTAAAACAAGCAGTTAAAAATATAATAGAGAGAAACAGAAGATTAACTTTAAAATGGAGTAAAGTAGAAGATGCAGTGTAAAAAACTAAAATTAAGAAAGAAACCACAAAAGGGGGGAGCGAAGTCAAATATCTATTTGTATTGGATGTATGCAGTGCTTTTATCTGGGGGACGCAAGGGGACGCACACCCCTTAACCTTTTGTGAATCTTAGTTTGGCCTCGTTGAGGGGCAGTATTTCAATATGAGTAGGAAAAGGAGAGTGCCCCTAAACATTTTTTTTAAAGAAAAAAAGCACTGGATGTATGTGTTTGTAGTGTTTCTGTTTGTAAACTTATGAAAACTTATATATATCTATATATCTATGTACAGTCATACCTCAGGTTACAGATGCTTCAGGTTGCGTTTTTCCGTGTTACTGACCGCCAAAACCTGGAAGTACCGAAACAGGTTACTTCCAGGTTTCGGTGGTCATGCATGTGGAGAAGTGTTAGATTGCACTTTGCGCATGCACATAAACACCGAATCGCAACCCGCATGTGTGCAGACACGCTGCTGCAGGTTGCGGACGCTGCAGGTTGTGAATGTGCATCCCTCACAGATCATGTTTGCAACCAGAGTGTCCTATCTATCATCTATCTATCTGTCTATCTATCATCTATCTATAATGTGTTAGTGTTAGTGGCTATGACCTCTGGCCTTGCACACCACTGAAATGTGGCTGGCTCCTGGAAAGTTGTCTGCAAGGGAATGTGGTCCTTGGACTGGATAGGTTGCCAACTTGATTTAGATGGATGTGTGTTGCATCTCTCAATACAGTGGTACCTCAGGTTACATACGCTTCAGGTTACAGACTCTGCTAACCCAGAAATAGTACCTCGGGTTAAGAACTTTGCTTCAGGATGAGAACAGAAATCGCGCTCCGGCGGTGCAGCGGCAGCAGGAGGCCCCATTAGCTAAAGTGGTGCTTCAGGTTAAGAACAGTTTCAGGTTAAGAACGGACCTCCGGAACAAATTAAGAACTTAACCCGAGGTACCACTGTAATGTCATATGGGTACCACACAGTAAGTGCCTTTCACACTTCTGCAGCCACCATAGACACAGCAAGAGTCCAAGAATAAGTAAAATCCCACCTCCTGTGAAAGATGCACCCATTTACCAGCAACTTGGGTTAGCTTTTTGGGGGGGGGGTGAAGGGGCTGGTAAACAGGATATCCTCCATACATTACCACAGCCACGTGGAGCCCTGAGCACGTGGAAACGATTTTTGGTGGAAGTGATTATCGGCAGCAGCTACGCGGTTGAGATAACATTTGGATTTCCCCTCAGCTGCTTTTAATTTCCCAGTTTAAGAAGCAGAAGGAAAAGCATTCGTCGCAATCTGCTACTGTGGGTGTCTTCACAGAGGCTCTGCCAGTTTTCTCCTGCATCCCTTTTATTTCGCTCGGCTGCTGGTGTGTAGCGACATGCGAAGCCGTGACTCAGACATCATTCCTGCTGACGGGGGGCCAATGCCCAGATGTGCGTGGACTTCATTTGCCGCCTCCTCTGGGAGAGGGGCTGGAGGTACAAAAAGAACGTGCCAATGTGAAGCGTAAAATGTCGCCTGTCAGCACTGGTTTTTTTAACCAGCCCTGTTCCCATGCAGCTTGAGACACTGAAATGACTCATTCTTCCTCTGTTGCTTAGCTTATGCCCATTGCTCAGACTCAGGGGCAGGACTTCAGGGCAGAAATCCAGGACTCTACACACACAAAAAGCAAATTTCAGAAGCTGAAGAGGTAACAGGGCTTAGTGAGCTGGGAGAGTCTGTGACAGAGAACAGCCCAGAATCAGAGGCAGAAGCTGAAGAAGGAGAGTGGGTGAAGGGAGGCCAAGAGGCAGAGAGGAGTCAGGCTGGGGAAGAGGCAAGGGTATCTCTCTTTCTTGCTGCAACAAGCTCCCCTCCCCACTTGTCTCCCAGAACCAGGAGAGGCATGAAAAGGGTGGAAGAGCTGCTTGGCTGCATGTAGGCTCAGTCTCTGATTGCTTGGGGAAAGCCCCGGGAAGGTGGGGAATTTTAGTCTCGGCATCTGATTTTCATGGAGGAAGACTGCCAGTAAGGAGCTACTCTACTCATTAGGCCTGACATTAAATCAAGTCTATGGAGATCATGTTTTTGCTAATAAAAGTTAACTCCATCTTTGAACTGGGTGATTGCTGACCGACAGGCTCCTGTGACATCTAGGCAGCCAGAATCTCAGGGCTGGGGCACAAATGCAGCCCAGGGAGTGGATGGGCTCCAAGCCTTTCCAAGCCAGAGTAGAGAGGCACAATTTTTATGCCCCCTTAGTAGAGGCCAAACTGGCCAACCCTTGATATGCCCCTGCTCTCAGGCTGGAGTTTGAAACTCACTCAGCTGCTGCTTTAAACTGAAACCCTCATAATCCGGCTCCAGCTGTCCGCATTGTGTCCAATTAACACAAATATGGAGAAAGGGAAATGGAAAGGAGCATCAAAATAATATATATTTGCACACAGCTAACTAATTCATTGGGACACGGGTGGCGCTGTGGGTAAAACCTCAGTGCCTAGGACTTGCCGATCGTATGGTCAGCGGTTCGAATCCCCGCGGCGGGGTGAGCTCCCATCTTTCGGTCCCAGCTCCTGCCCACCTAGCAGTTCGAAAGCACCCCTAAGTGCAAGTAGATAAATAGGTACCGCTTTCTAGCGGGAAGGTAAACGGCGTTTCCGTGTGCTGCGCTGGTGCAGGCTCGCCAGAGCAGCTTCGTCACTCTGGCCACGTGACCCGGAAGTGTCTTCAGACAGCGCTAGCCCCCGGCCTCTTAAGCGAGATGGGTTCGCAACCCCAGAGTCGGTCATGACTGGCCCGTACGGGCAGGGGTACCTTTACCTTTAACTAATTCATTGATGAATGTGTTGGCTTTTGGGAGTCACCTACCCGCTGGTCTCTTCTCTTTCCCCTTCAGACCCTCAGAGGGGAGACAGAAAGAGAGACAGTGCATGTCTGTTCATGCTTTCCCAAGGGATCTGCATTGAATTCACATTCAGTGGAATTAGCATGAACCTTGAAAAGCGCATAGAGCTGAAAAAGGAAGCGCGAAAGTGTACCACTCTTTCAACTTCCTCCTCCTGTTCTATGTACTTTTCAAGAGAGAAAAAAATAAATAACCACCCCAGCCACCAGATGACCAAGGGGGCAGTGATGGGCAGCTGAGAAGCTTTCAGGGCACCATTGTAACCCTAAATGATCCTGATTTACAGGAATGTAAAGGTAAAGGGACCCCTGATCATTAGGTCCAGTCGTGACCGACTCTGGGGTTGCGACACTCATCTTGCTTTATTGGCCGAGGGAGCCGGCGTACAGCTTCCGGGTCGTGTGGCCAGCATGACTAAGTCGCTTCTGGCAAACCAGAGCAGCGCACAGAAACACCGTTTACCTTCCTGCCGGAGCGGTACCTATTTATCTACTTGCACTATGACGTGCTTTCGAACTGCTAGTTTGGCAGAAGCAGGGACCGAGCAACGGGAGCTCACCCCGTTGTGGGGATTCGAACTACTGACCTTCTGATCGGCAAGCCCTAGGCTCTGTGGTTTAACCCACAGTGCCACCCTTTTATAGGAACATACAAAGGTCCGTATAGTATAGTAAAAGCTATGGTTTTCCCAGTAGTGATGTATGGAAGTGAGTGCTGGACCATAAAGAAGGCTGGTCGCCGAAGAATTGATGCTTTTGAATTATGGTGCTGGAGGAGACTCTTGAGAGTCCCATGGACTGCAAGAATATCAAACCTATCCATTCTGAAGGAAATCAGCCCTGAGTGCTCACTGGAAGGACAGATCCTGAAGCTGAGGCTCCAATACTTTGGCCACCTCATGAGAAGAGAAGACTCCCTGGAAAAGACCCTGATGTTGGGAAAGATGGAGGGCACAAGGAGAAGGGGACGACAGAGGACGAGATGGTTGGACAGTGTTCTCGAAGCCACCAGCATGAGTCTGACCAAACTGCGAGAGGCAGTGGAAGACAGGAGTGCCTGGTGTGCTCTGGTCCATGGGGTCACAAAGAGTCGGACACAACTAAACGACTAAACAACAACAACAACAACACTTCGCAAAATAGAAAAATGGGGTACTGAAAATTCAAGATTCAGGTTTTTCCAAGATTGGTAGGCTGTGTTCAGCTCAGTGGGTCACAAACTTGTGCAGGAATGTTTTAAGTGTGCATTGCTAGTGGCAGCTCAGGTTGCCAGTGAGCCCTGCAGGATTATTCTGGAGCCTCCAAGAATTAAAGATTCATTTCCAGGGCCCTAATGCTACTTAGAAGAATTAAAACCAGTAGAGGGAATTCTCAGAATGAATACAAACGGAGAATCAGATCGACTTTTGTTATCAGCAAAAAAAATCTGATTGCTGCTCCGCAGCAAATTCGTCTCTGGGTCTCTTAGTCTCTGAAAGACATTTCTTCATGACACGAAACCTCTAGGAAAACATCCAAAAAACAGGGTTGCCAAGCCCAGTGGCAAAGCTGGGGATAAAGTCCAGGAATCTTCCCAACTCTCATTCTAAATATCTAAATCCCGCTTCCCTTCCAGGGCTTTACGCCATCCTGTTCTAAACCATTATACTTAGTTCCTTTCTCAGAGCTTAGAAATACAATCCCAAAATCTCTAACCACCAACTTCCACTGCACAGATATCCCGGTCCTGAACATAGTCAACAGTCTCACTGGTTTCAACAGAACTTTCTTACAAGTAAACGCAGTTTACATCAGAACAGTAAGCCAGTTTTCATTCATGGTCCTTGTTTTAATTCTGTCTCTTTGGAATCTTTCATGGAATGGGAACGATCAAAGAGTCTCTTCAGTCATTGAGCTGTAGAGCTGGAAGGGACCCCAAAGTCCATCTAGTCCAACCCCCTGCAATGTAGGAATCACAGCCCCGAGAATCCCCATTCCTGCCCTAAGTGATTCTCTGAGAGATGGTGCCTTCACTGTCCCAAGCGCTACCTATAGAATCATAGAATTCGAGACTTGGAAGGGACCCTAAGGATCATCTATTCCAACCCCCTTCAATGCAGGAATATGCAGCTGTCACATACGGGGATTGAACCTGCAACCTTGATGTTGCATGGCAAGTTCCCAACCCCGCCCCCCTCAGGTGAAAATAATGACACATGACACAATTATTAAGGTTAATGGGCTAAAAAAGGCCACAACTTTATTGGTTACGGGTGATGAATGGTATTGGCTTAGGCTAACCGACTATATCCGACTCCAGCCTGTCTGCTTGAAGTCCGGGAAGGGTTAACTACCAGTAGGGGGAGTCCTGCTGATGCACATCAACTAGGAACTCCCCCGGGGTCACCGATAGGGGGCATGCCTTAGGCCCTAAACTCCCTAGGCTTTGGACAGGGCCACGCCCCCGGAATCCTTTAGCGGAATACCCTTCAATATGCGGGGCAGGTGATGGTGCTGCCCCCCCATCCATCTACAGAACTAAACCAATGCCTAAGCGCCAATACCCAGGAAGTTGTGATGATTTGCTACGAGGTAGGCGAAAACCAAGTGGCTGGTGCCAATTTGCCAAGTGGAAAAATTCCTACCAGGCCCCTCAATGGCGACCAACCAAGGTCCATAAAAAGGTAAAGGTACCCCTGCCCGTACGGGCCAGTCTTGACAGACTCTAGGGTTGTGCGCCCATCTCACTTAAGAGGCCGGGGGCCAGCGCTGTCCGGAGACACTTCCGGGTCACGTGGCCAGCGTGACAAAGCTGCATCTGGCAAGCCAGCGCAGCACACGGAAACGCTGTTTACCTTCCCGCCAGTAAGCGGTCCCTATTTATCTACTTGCACCCGCGGGTGCTTTCGAACTGCTAGGTTGGCAGGCGCTGGGACCGAGCAACGGGAGCGCACCCCGCCACGGGGATTCGAACCGCCGACCTTTCGATCGGCAAGCCCTAGGCGCTGAGGCTTTTACCCACAGCGCCATAGCAAGGTCAAAAAGAAAACCTTATAGGGCAGGTAGCAAAGAGGGAGATCCCTGGCAGCGTTCTGCCTTTATAGGGCAGGCCCCGCCCCAGAGCCAGCCGATTGGCTGACTAGGGGGTGACACGGCCAGGAATCCCCCCAATTGCGTGGGGCCGTCGTGTGTGTGGAGGGGGCGTGAAGCCCGCAACCCCACCTCCTCCTTAGTGCAGAAGTGGCTTTATCAGCACCACACTCTAACTAACTGAGCTGTCCAGGCTTTCCGGCCTAGGCTTGCGGCGTGTGAGGAGGGATTTCTGGTTGCACGTCACTTGTGGCAAAACCCTAGAAAAACACAATGCAGAACGATGCTGGGGAATTTGTGGATCTCTATGTTCCTCGTAAATGCTCTGCTAGCAACTGGATAATTGGTGCTAAAGACCATGCCTCCATCCAGATGAATATTTCTGAGGCTGATAAAGTCACAGGCAGTGTCAATGGCCAATACAAAACGTACGCAATTTGTGGAGCAATTCGCAGAATGGGGGATTTCTGATGACTCAGTCCTGCGCCTTGCAAAGAACGATGGTATAATATCCAAGAATTTCTAAAGCATGATGAAGAAGCATGATGTGAAATTCGTTATAAAAGGTCTGTATAGTAAAAGCTATGGTTTTCCCAGTAGTGATGTATGGAAGTGAGAGCTGGACCATAAAGAAGGCTGATCGCCGAAGAATTGATGCTTTTGAATTATGGTGCTGGAGGAGACTCTTGAGAGTCCCATGGACTGCAAGAAGATCAAACCGATCCATTCTGAAGGAAATCAGACCTGAGTGCTAACTTGAAGGACAGATCCTGAAGCTGAGACTCCAATACTTTGGCCACCTCATGAGAAGAGAAGACTCCCTGGAAAAGACCCTGATGTTGGGAAAGATGGAGGGCACAAGGAGAAGGGGACGACAGAGGACGAGATGGTTGGACAGTGTTCTTGAAGCTACCAGCATGAGTTTGACCAAACTGCGAGAGGCAGTGGAAGACAGGAGTGCCTGGCATGCTCTGGTCCATGGGGTCACGAAGAGTCGGACACGACTAAACGACTAAACAACAACAACAACAAAACTGTTGGAAAGCAAAACAAACAAAAACAAAAACAAAAAACAAAAACTGAGCTGTCCAGGCTCCTGAGCTTGAAGACCAGTGGGGCGGACATGCTTAAAACCCCAGATCAGGCAGACTTGGGCCCAGCCCTGACGGAAGAGGCATGACATGGCAGCTATGCATTCTGAGAAGTGGTGCGGCTTCCCAAGCAGTGCTGCCCATGCGCCTTTTGATTGCCTTGAGCATCTCAGTCGAGGCTGAGGGAAACGCAATGGCTTCACTTCACAGCAGGGCTTGTTCCCCCCTCCCCAGATCTGCAAATGCCCCACTGAAGCCATTGCTAAATCAAACCCATCCGCCTTGCAAGCTGAGCCGGCTGGCAATTCCCACAGAATGAACATTAGAAGGTGCAGGTAATCGAGTTAGTAGCTGTCAACCCGGCGCTGTCTGCTCCAAATTGGATTCCACTAGAAATCTAATTTACAAAGTATACCCCGCACAGAACACTCCCTTCAATTATATTCCCTTCCCGCGCCACCCGCCCCCCCCGGGCCCCCTACCACCCAAAGATGTACCCTCCACAGTCCTTGCCTCCCCTGGAGAGACCGGAAATTGACAAAGAGGGAGGAAGAAAAGTCTATTCATGGTTGAAACCAGAGAGTCACATTTGGAAAAGCGGACAGAATCAGGGCATATAGATATGCACATCCCATGCATGGGTTGAAATGCCACATTTTGAAAAATAAGGGACATATCAGAGGTGATTCGGGCCTTTGTGATAAAGGAGATTCACTGAGTTGTATGAAACTGCAGAAAACCAATGGCAGAAATGTATTGTCATCTGCTAAGGGTGCAGGAATTGTAGCTCTGAGACATGTAAGCGACAGTTCCCAAGATTCCTTGGGGCAAGCCATGTGATTTAAATGGAGTAGTTGTGATCCAATTCTTGCTCTAGTGTCCTCTAACAAGCCTTGGCAGAACAGAAGCCTGGGCAATTTTGGGGGGGACTCTAGTGGTAAGAGAAGCAGCGTCACTTGCCACTCCGAAACTAGTCCCGGTCAACAAGATGTGCAATATAAACACCCACCCACACACCCTGCCTGGACAGAGCTTTGCACAGATGTAAAATTTTCATGAAAGCTGCTGCAATACATTTGTTGTTTAGTTGTGTCCGACTCTTTGTGACCCCATGGACCAAAGCACACCAGGCACTCCTGTCTTCCACTGCCTCCCACAGTTTGGTCAAACTCATGCTGGTAGCCTCGAGAACACTATCCAACCATCTCGTCCTCTGTCGTCCCCTTCTCCTTGTGCCCTCCATCTTTCCCAACATCAGGGTCTTTTCCAGGGAGTCTTCTCTTCTCATGAGGTGGCCAAAGTATTGGAGCCTCAGCTTCAGGATCTGTCCTTCCAGTGAGCACTCAGGGCTGATTTCCTTAAGAAAGGATCGGTTTGATCTTCTTGCAGTCCATGGGACTCTCAAGAGTCTCCTCCAGCACCATAATTCAAAAGCATCAATTCTTTGGCGATCAGCCTTCTTTATGGTCCAGCTCTCACTTCCATACATCACGACTGGGAAAACCATAGCTTTTACTATATGGACCTTTGTTGGCAAGGTGATGTCTCTACTTTTTAAGATGCTGCAATACATACAAGTACTTTATCCCTGTACCATTTGAAGTTCCGATGAAGATGAGTTTTTGACACGCTTTCATCTAAACCTGGGAATAAATACCCAATTCCTTATCCATGAAGGGACCTAAAAGCTCATTCGGCAGATGTGTATGTCCTTTTGTTTCTTAATTACCGGTATACTTTTCTAGTTATCCCCTTGCCGAAACGCGCCTAGAGCCACTTTATTAAAAAGAGGTGAAATAGCTCTGAAAATGTGTGCACAGCCTTGCCTTCCCATTGCTGCTCAGGATACTACCTCCCCGGTTCATCCTTGTGTTAGTCCCTTGAAGTCGATTCCTTTGGGAATGACCTTTGGCCTGACTTTGACCTCTGATACTGCTTTCTGCCTTTGGCCTGTTTCTAGTACCTGCCCAACTCTGTTGAAATTTAGGACATCGATGCATAGAATGCTTTTGATTCCAGAATGGGGCTGTTGTACCAAAAGCAGAGGAGAATTGTTATCTTTTGACTGAAAGTCTACATTTTACCCTTTCAAAAACGAGCGCTTTAAGAAATTTAAGGCAGAGGAAAAATGCAACAGTACATTTAAACCTCACTTGTGAATGTAGCCTCGTTTCTCTTGGTGGCTGCTGTGAGGATTACAGCTAGGTCTGGCAGTAAAGGGCACCCCATGTTGTTGTTGTTGTTGTTGTTGTTGTTGTTGTTGTTGACGACCTGTTTTTCGCCCCTAGTTACCAAGGTGGATTACCACCAGCTTAAAATACAATTTAGAAACAAATTTTGAAATATACTCAGAGTCCTGTAGTGATTTCATGCTCTTTATTGCAGCTTGTAAAACAGTGATTTAATTGCCCCCCAAACCTCAGGCTTTTATATACATTATTTACACAATGAGTCCCGTCTGATTGGCTGATTCTGCTTCCCTCCTGGAGCCTGATTGGTCTTCTCCTGCAGGCCAATCAGTTGTTGCATTCTACGATCCTACCAGCCTAATAGGCTGTTTAACTTCCTCCTGGAGCCTGATTGGTCTTCTCCTGCAGGCCAATCAGTTGTTGCATTCTACGATCCTACCAGCCTAATAGGCTGTTTAACTTCCTCCTGGAGCCTGATTGGTCTTTTCCTGCAAGCCAATCAGTTGTTGCATTCAAGGATCCTACTTGCCTATCGTTCTAGGATCCAAGCTTAGTACATGACAATTTTTAAAACTCATATTGTACAGACATGCTATGGTTTGGAAGCAGCAGCATGCCTTTCAAAATGAAAGTGGGGAGATAACTGCCTTGCTTGTGAGCTGCCTATCCTAGGGACATCTGGTTGGCCACTGTGAGAAATAGGATGCTGGACTGGGTGAGCTTTCAGCCTGACCCCAAGCGCTCTCCTTAGAAGGGGCATCTGGTAACCTCATCCTGTGAGTGACTGTCACTCCGTTTTTGAGACTGTCAGCCCGTTACTCTCTTTGTCTCTATTGGTTTCAGACATATTCGTCACTGCTGTCACATCTGGCCACATTTCCATTCATTCTGTGACCAGATACTTTCTCTTTTGTCTTGTGACAGAAGCAGTGCTTTGGAAGACAGAGAGAGGGGGGAGAAAGAACCAGAGGAAATCCCTGGCCCCCTCCAGACTGTTCTTTTTTGTGGATGTATTAGCAACATGCCATTGAAGCAATAGGGACGCGGGTGGCACTGTGGGTTAAACCACAGAGCCTAGGACTTGCTGATCTGAAGGTCGGCGGTTCGAATCCCCGTGATGGGGTGAGCTCCCGTTGCTCGGTCCCTGCTCCTGCCAACCTAGCAGTTCGAAAGCACGTCAAAGTGCAAGTAGATAAAGAGGTACCGCCCTGGCGGGAAGGTAAACGGTGTTCCCGTGCGCTGCTCTGGTTTTCCAGAAGCAGCTTCATCATGCTGGCCACATGACCCGGAAGCTGTACACTGGCTCCCTTGGCCAATGAAGCGAGATGAGCGCCGCAACCCCAGAGTTGGTCATGACTGGACCTAATGGTCAGGGGTCCCTTTACCTTTATTGAAGCAATAATAGTGAACTAGCGATGGATTTAGACTGCACTCTCCACACATCACTCAGCCTTATTAGTTGTTCTGCAATGCTACCCCAGTGCTATCACGTTGTCTGAAGGGGCTACAGTGCAACAAAAGCATGGCAGAAAATAAAGAATTTGGGCATAAAAATTATAGAGGATTTCAGCAGGAAGTTACAAGAGACACATTGGCCAGAAACAAAGCTGCCTCTCCGCCCTCAAACATGTTGAGAGTGGCAAGAAACCAGAAGCTTTTCTTCTAGGAAGATTAGGTGCGGAGATACTGAAGGACCAGAAAATACTGTTTATGTATGTGACCACAGCTACCCGGATGTTGTAAGCCCACAGATGGAAGGAAGATACAGTCAGGAAGAATGGCAGGTGGAAAAATTGGACTATGCTAAAATGTCAAAACTTACGGAAAGAATTATAAACCAGGAAGAATCAATTTTTCATAAAGACTGGAGAAAGTATATAATCTATTTGAAAAAATACTGTAAACAATTAAATTCATTAGCAGGATTGATTTAAAATATGTAGTTAAAATTTTGAACTAAGGAATAGTTAAAAATTGGAATTATAAAGGCGATGCAGCGGAAAAAATATAACGCAAGGATCCACAAAAGGGGGGAGGGAAGTCAAAGGGGATATGTTTATTGTTTTCTGCTTTTATTTGATGTTTGTAAAATTGAAAAATAGAACAATAAAAAAGAGAGTGGGATCACATATAACCGCTTCAGTACCTTCATGAGCACAATTAATCATGAACGCAGAACAAAAAGGACTTCCAACAGTTCCAAATATCTCTTTACTGACATGGAACAACAGTATCGAGATAACTGAGATTGGCTCCGCTCGTGGCCCTGGGAGTCAGGTCACCCAAAACACAAGATGCTAAAATAAGAGAGCAAGTTTCCTGCACAGCCAGACTGCGGCTCTGCCCTGTAATCAGCCAAAGGACCTAAATGCTGTGTTTATTTATAACCCTTTCATTTCTCCTCAGCTCACTCCCTTTGGTCGGGTGACCGCAAAACTCTGAATGGACCAAAGGGTCCCATGGGAATCGCTGTTGGTGGCGGCCATCTTGGTTGAAGTTCTAGGCGGAGGGAATGGCAAGAGGTGCTAGGGGACTTATGGAGGATAAGGGCCCGAGGTCTGATTGCCAGAGTTGTACCTAGGGGCCCTTGTGCCCTTGGCCCCCCACCCCCAGGGGGAAAAAACCCCATTTTACTGTGATAGCCACATAGTTAGGCCTTCAACACACTCTTATTTTATTGCAATATAACTAGACTGAGGGGGAAACCACACGGTAGCTGCAATTGGAAGAAAACTGCGGGAGCCTGTGGCCAAACAGCATCAACTTAAGCTTTTAGCATACACAACAGCGACTGGCCTCAGGGGTGCCAGCTTGAATGAAATATTTTTATTAAGTTTTCATTTCACAATATTTAAATACATCCTTATTATTCACATTAATTTTGCTCATACGAGCTGATCAACTTCCCTCCCTCCCGCCTCATGGTTTTCATAATTCCTTTCTAAGACATAGCATGTGTTCCTCTTCCTGTTTATCTTTCAATCATTCCAATTATCACCTTTTAAAATAAATATAAAAAGGTATAAATCATATACAAATCTTCTTAAATCAACCCTGCTAGTGTTGTTAATTGTTTGCAATTGTCCTTCAAATGTTGTACAAATTTACCCCAGTCTTTTTGGAAAGCTTGATCACGCTGGTTTCGGATTTTCCCGGTCAGTTCCGCCAATTCTGCATATTCCATCATCTTTGCCTGCCATTCTTCTAAGCTTGAATAAAATATTGGAGAGCCCAGGTAAGCCCCTCCTTGCATAGTCGATTACAAGGTGAGGTGCGTACACATCATTTGAATGGCAATGCCCGTCAACTTTGGGGGTGCCTGGCCCCTCAATATTTTATTGGGGGGGGCCAAATGGATCTCGGCCCCTAGGAGTTGGCTTCTATGACTGGCCTACTCTCGAGTGGTAGCAACTCTGAGGTAACAACTGTTTTCCTCCTTGTGGCAGAGGACTGGGAGCACCCTTCCCCATCACCTCAGGTGAGATGTGGGGGTATCAAACCTACAGGCCCTTGTGCAATGAGCCCATTTGTGTGATAATTCACGTGGCAGAGAGAGAAGCTGTGCAACCCTTTCTCTAGCTTAGGAAGGGAACATGGTGCCTGTTGTTTTTATTAGATAGTGCTTGGTGTGTGTGTGTGTGTGTGTGTGTGTGTGTGTGAGAGAGAGAGAGAGAGAGAGAGAGAGAGAGAGAGAGAGAGAGAGACCCAGCTTCTGCTACTTGATTTAATCAGTTAAACAATAAGCAAGGTGCAATGGTTGAAGGGCATTAAGATGTATCTAAAGGGGCCCCTGATGGTTAGGTCCAGTCGCGGACAACTCTGGGGTTGCGGCGCTCATCTTGCTTTACTGGCCAAGGGAGCCGGCATTTGTCTGCAGACAGCTTCCAGGTCATGTGGCCAGCATGACTAAGCCGCTTCTGGTGAACTAGCACAGCGCATGGAAACTCCGTTTATCTTTCCGCTGGAGCGGTACCTATTTATCTACTTGCACTTTGACGTGCTTTTGAACTGCTAGGTTGGCAGGAGCAGGGACCAAGCAATGGGAGCTCACCCCGTTGCAGGGATTCAAACCGCCGACCTTCTGATTGGCAAGCCCAAGGCTCAGTGGTTTAGACTACAGTGCCACCTGCGTCCCTAAGATGTAACTAGCCCAAGCTAACTTGTTCTGAGTGCGCCCCTTTAAAGTAAAGTGGCCATTCTACTTTACAGAGAGCTCAGTCCCCTGTTTGAAAGGATGTCAGTCCTCTGTTTGACAAAGACTTCTAATTGAAAAGCTACCCAGTCCAGGACCACAAGGCAGGAGAGGCCTTGAAGTTGCCCATGAACAGTAACTTAGCAGCTGGACAGCAAACTGAGCAGGGAACACAGTTCGCCTGCACAGTCTTCCTCGCTATAAGAGAGAGATGCAGTTCTAAAAACTGCATCTATGCATGTAAATTAACATATTCAAACCTGTGTCCTCTTTTTCTTTTCTTTTTCCCCATGATGCACGGCGTGTCTTCTAGCTGAAATGTTTTTTACCTGAAGGAGCAATCCTGACTTTAAAAATGAATAAGAACTTTTTTCACACCACCAGCATCCTCTGCAAGTTCCTCAAAATGCCCTTGGCTATTTGGGAGATATTCCTTTATTAGCTGCTCTGCTCCCCAACCTCCCATCCATCCTTTTGTTAAGCAGGAATGTGTCTTTGTCATGCATTTTTGCCCAAGGCCTATCTCACCTGTGGAGCCTTTTGTCTTCTACCTCCAAAACCAGGAACCTGTGAGGAGGATGGATTTTCCTCATCCAGGACCTTGTTGCCATGGCGCTAGCACAATGAAGGAGGGCATAGAAAGGGGAGGGTTTGAGTAGAAGGACCCCACAGCAAACAATGACATCAAAATGAGGTTCCTCGCAAATGTTGCCACGGGAGGTAAGGGAGTCTGTGGTTTCAACTCCTGAGGACACAACCTGAAGAGTTACACTCTCAAGCTATGTGCAGAGTAAGCATGTCTGTATTATCTTAAGCCTGGATGGATCTACCATTATCAAAGTTTGGTTTGCACTCCAAGGGTGCAACTAGAAATATAAAGGAGGAGGGTTAGTCTAAAGCTTCAAGAAGACCAGCCCCTGCAAGCTCCTTAAATCACACCCATTTAACTTGCCATCTTTGCTGTGCCCATTCTTTCAAAGTAACAATTTAGCTCCAAAAACACTCAGAACCAGAGACAAAACGGTCCCACGCCTTGCTTTCTCCACCGAGAAAATGGGCCTATTGAAAAAAGCAGAGACATCACCTTGCCAACAAAGGTCCTTATAGTTCAAGCTATGGTTTTCCCAGTAGTGATGTATGAAAGTGAGAGCTGGAGCATAAAGAAGGCTGATCGCCGAAGAATTGATGCTTTTGAATTATGGAGGAGACTCTTGAGAGTCCCATGGACTGCAAGAAGATAAAACCTACCCATTCTGAAGGAAATCAGCCCTGAGTGCTCACTGGAAGGACAGATCCTGAAGCTGAGGCTCCAGTACTTTGGCCACCTCATGAGAAGAGAAGACTCCCTGGAAAAGACCCTGATATTGTGAAAGATGGAGGGCACAAGGAGAAGGGGACGACGAAGGACGAGATGGTTGGACAGTGTTCTCAAAGCTACCAGCACGAGTTTGGCCAAACTGCAGGAGATAGTGGAAGACAGGAGTGCCTGGCGTGCTCTGGTCCATGGGGGTCACGAAGAGTCGGACACGACTAAATGACTGAACAGCAACAACTCAACAGCCATGCCTGAAGAGTCATATCAAAGGTGGACGGTTGCCAAGGAGTACACAAAGAGGGTCTGTGGAAAATCTGTTCCGCTACCTAGAGGATATTTAGAAACAGGCTTTCTGTAGCCCTGATCAGAGTCAAGTGGAGGCACACAAAGACACAAACACGTGTTTCCCAAAGCTGGTAATTTCTGCCCTCCCTTCCCCACAGGTGAGCGGGGTTTGCGGCACCCAGCGGGGCTCACCTGGGCGGGTGCCACCCTCCTGCTTGGGCTGGCCTTTGACCCACCCTCGGCCAGGGAGGACAATGGACAACCAACCGGGGGTGAGGCTAAGGCCAAAGAAAAGAGGCTGACCCTATTGTCCAAGCCTCTTTTGCTGTTCTTCCTTCCAGGATCACCCACCCACCCTCCCTCAAATTAATAATTTCTTGCCTCCATAATTTCATCCTAGGTCAGCGGTCTTCAAGTTAAAGATACTTTTCCTTACAGGCTAATATTTTGCGTTCCAGGTCAGCGGGCGCTGCTGCGGTCGTAAGATGGTTGCTGTATTCAGAACTGGGAAGGAATTTTCCCTGCATTGGCAGGTTTCACCTTCCCCGTAACATTTCGTCACAGCTTTGGCGGTTTTAGGCCTTGGCAAGGTATCCTTTAGTCTAACATCAAGTCAGGGAGGGATGCATTCATGCTCCCTCCCCATGCGGCAGCGCTTGCAGGGCCCGTTAAAGGGAAAAACCGGGAGTCCCTGGCCCTAGAGCGGTGGCATGTAGGTCAAACTCCTGGGACGAGGTTGGTGGAAGGGCATGCTGTGTAAGTTTGCTGGGCTTCAACCGCCTGCACATCCTTAGCCAGGCGGGCTGAGAGGGTTACCTGCCAAAGGCTGTGCCAAGTTTCCCACTTCTGAAGCTCAATAAAGTTGTGGCCAATTTGAACCCATGCTCTGGTCTCTTGTCTCATCATTTGGAGAAAAGGGGTGGGCACCACAGACAGGGTTTAGCGCGTGTGCCCGCAATAGTAATAATAATAATAATAATAATAATAATAATAATAATAATAATTTATTTATACCCCGCCCTCCCCAGCCAAGGCCGGGCTCAGAGCGGCTTACAAGCAATAATAAAAACAAGAAGAATGATTACAACTTAAAAACAAAAATAAAATACAACATTAAAATAATGGAACATTAAAATATTAAAATGTAGCCTCATTGCAGGAGGAGAAGGAAAAGAAACCATTAAAAGATGTAATGAATGGGATATTAAACACAGGGAGGGTGCCAGATTCTTGGAAAGACGCCTATATCACACCTATCCTGTATTTAACCCCTGGCAAAATTAGCTAAAATGTATTAAACAAGATCAACTACATGCTGGAAATGTAAGGAAAAAGGGGGCACCTTCCATAAGTGGTGGACTTGCAAATTGGTAAAAGAATTTTGGGAGATGATATACAATGAATTGGGGGGGGGGGATGTTTAAGATAACCTTTTCTAAAAAAAAAAAGCTGGAAGCCTTTCTTCTAGGAAGTGTAGGTGCTGAAATTCCAAGTGACCAGAAGAGACTTTTCATGTATGCGACCGCTGCTGCCCGGACACTATTAGCCCAGAGATGGAAAGAAGGCAAAGTCCGTACCAGAGAAGATGGAAGATTAAACTGATGGACAAAACTGGAGATGGCAAAACTGACCAGAAGAATTAGGAATCAGGTAGACCAAAATTTCAATAAGGAATGGGGGAAATATATAATTTACCTAAAGGATTAGTTGTAAACAATTGAAATTATTAGTAGGACTGGAATGACGCTTGCAGTTAAATGTTGGACGATGGTTTTATTGGAGATTTAATAGTATTGGATTAATAGAGAAGATGCAGGAGAAAAAAGTTAACATAAGGACCCACAAAGGGGAAGGAGGAAGTGCAAGGGAACTTATGGAAATTATTTTATTTGTTTGCTTGGTGATTGTTTGTAAATTTAAATGAATTTAAATGAATTTAAATGAATTTAAATGAATTTAAATGAATTTAAATGAATAAACTTTGCACTGGTTCCCTTCAAGGACTCAGCAGGGAGGAGGATGGGAACACATTTTGTTGGTTCTGCCTGTCATTGCTTCAGGCTGCACCTACCACTGGCTCTGGCGCCACCTACTGTTGGGCTCCTTGCCTTCTGCCCTAGCAGCACTGTTCGGCTTATTACACCAGCAGTAACTGGGCGGAGAGGAGGCAGAGAGGCATCAAGAGGGTACTGCCTTGCCCCAGCTACTGCACCAGTGCCAAATCTCTGGACACAGCGCAGATCCTCAGCCTGTTTTTCTTAAATATAAGAAAAAGACTGAATACCAAATAAAATATCAAAGTTATGATTGCACAGGGAAGAATAATAAAGAGTTAATGTGATTCGGCTTACATGACTTGGAACAGCTGCAGAGATATTAAATACTGGGGCAAGATTGTATTGATTATCTTCATTTTGTTCTGATGTTTACAGAATCTAATAATGATTATTATAAAGTATCGGGTACATTTTCCTGCCTTATATGGATGCCTTTTGGGAGTTTTGCCATTTCAGCAGTTTTCCAAACCTTGCATAACTGTTCTTTAATACTTAAGTTGGGAGTTTTAGATGTATCCTGTTTTGAGGCCACTGGTATATTAGATTATGTTTAAATCCCAATCAGATTGTGGTGGCCTTTTTATTTATTTATTTTTTTGCTACTCCATCCAGAAGGCCTGGTACAGGATTTGTGTGTGTGTGTGTACTCCAGTCTTAGCAGTGCCACAGTAAATCCTTGGGTTACACCAGTTGGACAAGGATATGATCGTATGCAACGTCACCTTGCGTCATACTGGCTGGGAAATAAACTATGCTGGGGTAGCCAATGGTGTTGCCTCCAGATATTGTTGGACTCCAACTCCCATCAGCCCCAGCCAGCAAGGTCAAAGGCCAAGAAATATTGATCTCCATCAACAATTCATTGTGGGCTGTCTTTCGGCTCCTTACTGAGACTTGCTTCTTGCTGGCTTTCAAAATTGTATCTGGATACTTAAACAATAGTCGACAATTTTTATACATTTTAAAAATCTGTCCGCATATACAGTCATACCTCATGTTACGTCCGCTTCATGTTACGTTCTTTCAGGTTACATCCCGCGGCGACCCGGAAGTACCGGAAAGGGTTACTTCTGAGTTTCGCTACTCGTGGATGCGCAGACGCGCAAAATGATGTCACACGCATGTGCAGAAGCGGCGAATCACAACCCGCGCATGCACAGACGCACCGCTGAGGGTTGCGCTCTTTTCATGTTGTGAATGGGCCTCCGGAATGGATCCTGTTCGCAACCAGAGGTACCACTGTACAGTGGTACCTCGGGTTACATACACTTCAGGTTACAGACGCTTCAGGTTACAGACTCCGCTAACCCAGAAATAGTACCTCGGGTTAAGAACTTTGCTTCAGGATGAGAACAGAAATCGTGCTGTGGTGGCGCAGCAGCAGCGGGAGGCCCCATTAGCTAAAGTGGTGCTTCAGGTTAAGAACAGTTTCAGGTTAAGAACGCACCTCCGGAACGAATTAAGTACGTAACCAGAGGTACCACTGTACAAAGATTTTGGAGGGTAGCTGTAGACAAAGTCAAAGAAAGGCCAGACTATAATATTCCATTTGGTCAAAAGATACCCCTTCTGTTACTGACTTTCTTTGCTAATGCTGCAATAATGTAAATCCACACAAATTCCTACAATCTCAGTTTGATTTAAAAAAAACCCCAAAACCCTGGAATATTGCTTTACCGATAAAGGAGACTTCTTTTTCAAGCAGCTACTGAAGAAAACAATTTGATTTCTTGAAAAACATTCTCTGATTACCAATCTTTGCAACGATAATTTTAAAGATAAAGTACAGGCATATGCTTTTTCCCCTACCCCATGTTGCGAATGCAGTCTGGTTTTGTCCAGTTTATTTTCTTTCTTTCTTTCTTTGTAAATGTTTGTTGCTCTCAACATTTCAACACCACCAGCAGCCCTCCTCCTTCTTTCGGGAGTTACAGGTTTTCAGTAGCAACATGACTTTGGCTAATAACTTATTTCCTTCTTTTTTACTCCTCCGTGGACTCACATGTGATATTTCCTATGAGTGTGCTTATATCATGCCAGATTGATGCTGCCACCCCAGATGTTGGAGGAAGGGGGTGCGTATTAAACCAGCAAGGCTCTGTGCTCACACACCCTTCCCCCTCCGTACTGCCCTCAGGATGGAGGAGGCAGATCAAACTGATTAGCTGGGAGATAAGCCCATGGAGGAACCAGTTTACTGTTTATCCTTACATCAGTGGATGGGGAAAGAGGTGAGAGAGCAATGGCGAGGTCTCCTTTACCCAAAGGTGCTACTGCAGCTCAGCAACTCTTCTGCGCTCTGTGCTCTTCTAAACTCAATCTTTCCAGCTCGCAACCACTTTGGGGCTGCCTTCACATGCCACCAGGGTAAGCCATAGTCAATGGTTTATTGTACATGTGCACGTGGTTCCTGGGACGCGGGTGGCGCTGCGGGTTAAACAGCAGAGCCTAGGACTTGCCGATCAGAAGGTCGGTGGTTCGAATCCCCGCGATGGGGTGAGCTCCTGTTGCTCGGTCCCTGTTCCTGCCCACCTAGCAGTTTGAAAGCACACCAGTGCAAGTAGATAAATAGGTACCGCTCTGGCAGGAAGGTAAACGGCGTTTCCGTGCGCTCCTTTGGTTTCCCAGAAGCGGCTTAGTCATGCTGGCCACATGACCCGGAAGCTGTACGCCGGCTGCCTCGGCCAGTAAAGCGAGATGAGCACCGCAACCCCAGAGTCGGTCACGACTGGACCTAATGGTCAGGGGTCCCTTTACCTTTGCCTTACATGATTCCTGCTCCAATCTTTCCCTAGCAGCAGTGGCGGGTGTGGCGTCCAGCGTGGGTGGGGGACGACAGCCGTGATGGCACCGCACCGGGATCTCGCTGCCGGGGCCGGTATGCTCCCCCTGCACTCCTCTTCCTCCACCAGTGCCTAGCAGGAGCAACAAACCATGATCCCTGGCTTATCACTACTTCCGAACCAGAAAACTCCAGAAAAACCAAAGTCAAGTGGCTGCCCTATTGTGGTTTGTTGCTTCTGCTCACACTAGGAGAGCAGCGAAACGGAAGCGACCTCCTTGATCATGGTCAAACCATTAGCCATGGTTTACTGCAGGCATCCCCAAACTCGGCCCTCCAGCTGTTTTGGGACTACAACTCCCATCATCCCTGACCACTGGTCCTGTTAGCTAGGAACGATGGGAGTTGTAGTCCCAAAACAGCTGGAGGGCTGAGTTTGGGGATGCCTGGTTTACTGTAACCTGCAAATGGGGCCTTTGTCTCTCAGGTCGCTTACAGACAATCTGTTTATTGAGCAATCCTCCTGTTTCGTTTCGTTTTTTGTGGAGAGGTTTTTACAATGCTGGCTGTAAAGGTTTTAACCGACGTGCAACAAATGAACAGTTGCAACCTGAATTTGCCGGTATGCAACTGAATTCTGCCACATAAGAGCAACAGTCTGGAAGGGGCCTTATTCCAGGACTCCTCCCTTGTCCCAGCCAGACCTGCAACTCCAAATGGAGGCTCCGTCATCCTGGATTTCAAATTCCATGCCTCCCTGCCGTCTCTGCCCTTTTTGACTCATGCAGAAAGCAAAACCAACAAAGCTAACATGTACTCAGTTGCATCCTAACATTTTTTAAATTACATGGTCCAAAGGTATCTACTTAACAGGTACAGTAATGATTTTTTTAAACTATGGAAAGGGTTGTTGTTTATAAACATGGAAGGAACTGGCCTTTCTGTGTCGTTCCGTTGCAGGTCCAGACCAGTGGATTTCATCATCAGCTGTGGGGCACACTTGCATGCTAACTGCTGCTCCCTTCCTGGAGAAAGGGGTTGCAAACAGAGGACCTTACCCATATTTATATATATATATATAAAAAGATGAGTCAACACACGAAAACTAAATAAGGAAAAATAAAAATAAAAGCCAACCCGCCAACCAGCAGCAGGAAAACTAAGCACACAGATTGAATGGGATAAATTTGCACAGCGGAAACTCATCAAGAGTCTCAGATATTTAGGCTGTAATCTTAGCCCAGTGTACCTGGGAATAAGCCCGGTTGTATCCAACAGAATTTACTTGGTTAGGATTTACATGGTTAGGATTGCACTGTAAACTGCTGTGGAAATGGCATCTTTTAAATAAGCTTTTTGTGGGGCAAGGCTCCTCCAGATAAATCAATGAATGAAAGGGTGGCCAGCAGCACCCTGCCTCTCCCCTCCCAATTCTCTCTTCGCACAATGCACAGCTGCCCAGACACAGCCTTCCCCCCCGAAGAGCCATTTCCAAAGGAAGAATTGGTCTAGTTCCTTGCAGTGGCCAGTGAGTTGTGCTATGGTCACTTCCACACTATACTTCTCTCAAAGTATCCTGGGAACTATAGTTTGTTAAGGGTACTGGGATATTGCAGCTCTGTGAGGGGTAAACTACGGTTTCCCAGGATCCTCTGGGGGAAGCCCGTGTGCTCTAAAGGTATTGCGTGGATGTGTCCTTAGTCTACGTGGATTCAAATCAGTGCTCAGTCCTGGGTAGCCTTCAGCCAGCCACCCTCGCTCAGCCTAAGCTACCTTGCAGGATTATTTTGAAGGCAAAGTGTAGGTCTTGTCTGCTGGCATCTGGGATCATTGTAGGCAGGGCAGGATTAAAATACAGTGGTACCTCAGGTTAAGTACTTAATGAGGTCCATTCTTAACCTGAAACTGTTCTTAACCTGAAGCACCACTTTAGCTAATGGGGCCTCCTGCTGCCGCTGGGCCGCCGTTGCATGATTTCTGTTCTTATCCTGAAGCAAAGTTTTTAACCCGAGGTACTATTTCTGGGTTAGCGGAGTCTGTAACCTGAAGCATATGTAACCTGAAGCGTATGTAACCTGAAGCGTATGTAACCCGAGGTACCACTGTACAGCTCAAATATATGTTGCCTTCGGTGGCCGAAGCACAAAACTTTTGTTATGTATCGAAGTTCTCACACAACTTTTATTCGGCTTTTGAGTAAACAGAACACATAATAGTTCAATTCCTTCTTTCCCAACACGCCACAAAGCTCTCCAGGAAAGTGTTGAGTGGGCAACAAGAACCTGGAGTGGACAGCGTTTGGACGCAGCAGTGGTAGGGGATACAACTGAAATGACTATTTCCCACTCTGTCAACGTGTTCCCTGGGCTGGGTAGTCCCCATCTTTGCCTTCCTGGCTGTGTTCTCTCTGTGTGTGTGTGTGTGTGTGTGCGCGCGCGCGCGCACGCACACAAGCATTTTTTTTTTTAAGGCTTTAATGTCATGCTGGAAAATCAATTTGAGGTCAGGAGCGCATGCCACTGTGATCTTTGATTTCTTTTTCCTTCCACCAATCACTGCTCTCCCCTCCGCCGCCGTCCCCCCCCCCCCAACTTCAGATGCACAAAAAACTAAACACTTCCAAATGTTAGCAAAGCGCAGACTCCAAATGACCACAAGAGCTGCTGTATCTTTAATTAGTGGCTTTTTCTTTTCCTAACTAAGGAGAAAATACAAGCAAGGGGAAGGCTCATTGGCTCCACAGCAAGGTCTCCTGTGTCAGGCAGAGGAGATGAGGGCGATCATAAAGAGAGGGGGAGAGAGGAGGGGAAGGAATGTTATATTGGTTAGTGCTGCTCATAGGAACATCCAAGTGACTTTCAGTTCATGTTAAAATAGAAGGGAACAGTCCCCCAGGAAATTCAGCTGAAACGTGCCAAATATACTACGGAAATTATTCTTGCTGCTATGCTACTAATATCCCATGAGTAATCATTATTATTACCTGCGCTGTGAGAAGAGTCAAGTTGGCTTCCCCCAAAGAATCCTGGGAACTGTAGTTTACCCCTCATAGCGCTATGATTCCCAGCACCCTTAACAAACTACCTTTACCTTTTTACATGCTTTAAATGTGATTTAAAATCCACGGTGCAGGTGTGACTTACACTGGGGAGAATCCCTGCTTGGCCAGGACTTTGCTTAGACCTATTTATTTACAGTTTTACCTCTGGTTACGTATTTAATTCGTTCCGGAGCTCCGTTCTTAACCTGAAACCGTTCTTAACCTGAAGCACCACTTTAGCTAATGGGGCCTCCTGCTGCTGCCGCCGCACAATCTCTGTTCTCATCCTGAAGCAAAGTTCTTAACCCGAGGTACTATTTCTGGGTTAGTGGAGTCTGTAACCTGAAGCGTATGTAACCTGAAGCACATGTTACCCGAGGTACCACTGTATTTAAAATATGTATAAGCTGCTTTTAAGCATAAATACCCTCTCAAGCCTCAAAGTAAGCCCCCAAATGCAAGAAAACAGTAGTACTAAAAATGAAAAACAGATAAGAACCATCCATAACACTAAAAACACAGCCAGCCCAATTAAAGCACGGAGATTCTATAAAGTATCTCTACTAAAACAATGTTATAAATTCAGCAACCTTATAAAGCCAGTTCAAGAGAATGTAATAGAAAATAAACAAGCCTTCAGGACCTTTTCAAAAGACCTGCAGTGGCGTAGTCCTCTTGGCAGAGCTTTCCACAAATGCCCAAAGACATACCCTCCAACATTTCTCCGATGGAAATAGGGATGTCCCATTCCATAATTTGACTATAACTGTCCCACACATCTTACTGGGTTGACCCAGCCACTCTAGGCAGCTTCCAACATATATAAAAACGTAACAAAACATTAAACATTAAAAAAAACTTCTCTATACAGGATAATAGGGACACGGGTGGCGCTGTGGGTAAAACCTCAGTGCCTAGGACTTGCCGATCGCATGGTCGGCGGTTCGAATCCCTGCGGCGGGGTGAGCTCCCGTCTTTCGGTCCCAGCTCCTGCCCACCTAGCAGTTCGAAAGCACTCCTAAGTGCAAGTAGATAAATAGGTACCGCTTTATAGCGGGAAGGTAAACGGTGTTTCCGTGTGCTGCGCTGGTGCCGGCTCGCCAGAGCAGCTTCGTCACGCTGGCCACACGACCCAGAAGTGTCTCCGGACAGCGCTGGCCCCCGGCCTCTTAAGTGAGATGGGTGCACAACCCTAGAGTCTGTCAAGACTGGCCCGTACGGGCAGGGGTACCTTTACCTTTACCTTTATACAGGATTGCCTTCAGACAGCTCGGGAGTCAGATAACTCCGTACCCCCCAACATTTATCCAATGAAAAAGGGACGTCCTAAGGAGAAAAGGGGATGCAGGTGGCGCTGTGGGTTAAACCACAGAGCCTAGGATTTGCTGATCAGAAGGTTGGCAGTTCGAATCCCCGCGACGGGGTGAGCTCCCGTTGCTCGGTCCCAGCGCCTGCCAACCTAGCAGTTCGAAAGCACGTCAAAGTGCAAGTAGATAAATAGATACCACTTTGGCGGGAAGGTAAACGGTGTTTCTGTGCACTACTGTGGCCACATGACCCGGAAAAACTGTCTGCGGACAAATGCCGGCTCCCTTGGCCTGTAAAGCGAGATGAGTGCTGCAATCCCAGAGTTTTTTGCGACTGGACTTAACTGTCAGGGGTCCCTTTACCTTTAAACCATATTTAAAGGCAACCCCATGTAGAGCACATGGCAGTAGCCCAGCCTGGGTGCCACCGGTCCATGGAAAACTGAAGATCACTGGGTAACCTTTGTCCAGTCACTATTTTTTCACAGGGGTGTTGTTGAGGATAAACGGGGAGAACTATGTACAGCACTCTGAGATCATTGGAAGAATAATGGGACATAAATGTAAAAATATCATTTGCCATTTTAGCCTCTCAACAGCCCTGCAATGTTGTTTAGGAGATAGCAATTAGCGGTAGCCCCAAACTACCGAATGAACTAAGAAGCGGCTAATCTCCCTGTACACTGTGAGCAGAGTTCAGCTCTGCAGGATCGATCAATCTATTCCTATTTACTAGAATCTCATGATCCACAGACTGGAGCTAGGCTACATACAGGTTCACACTGCCCCCTCAAAGAATTCTGGGCACTGTCATTTGTTAAGGGCTGCTAGAAATTGCAAGTCTTCTGTGAATTGTTAACGGCAGTGTCCAGAATCCTTGGGTGGAAAACACGCGCTCCAAATGGACTTTAAGGGCATGGCGTGTATGAGGTCCCAGGTACAAAACAATGTGCATGTGTGCGTGTGTGCTGGAGCCAGATGTGACCTGCATATACAGGTACAAAATCTACAACTGAGTTACCGCAGATCAAAACCTGTAGCCCAGTTTAGAAGGGAGGAGGAGCCTCTTTGTTGCTGTGACTGTTCCTGAGAGTTTTTTTTTAACGAAAAAAGCCCTTGTTGATTCTCTGCAAATCATGCACCGCCAATCCACCACCACTCAGTTCCCTGAGCATCTTTCTTCTGTGCTTCCCTCCACCACATCCCTCAGCCTTCCTATGAAGAAATATGATGTTTAACTTAATACTCTCTTCTAATCTGAACCCACAGCCTCTTCCTCTTAACAGCTTTTCTCTAGGATAAACATACCCAGAGCGTCTTGTTTGTCTTCAGGTCCTCTGTTCTCCTGGAAGCTCCCTTCTGAATCTTTGGACACATCTTCCTGGAACTGTGATGCCGAAACAGCACTAGTAGCAAAAGCTCCAGGCAGCTGCAGATGACAATTTTTAAACTGGCCTTGCTGCCACACTTTTTTCTTTTCTTTTCCAAACAGCCACCCGATGTACATGGATTTAGATTGCACAAACCCATCTTCTACTCTTGTTTTTGCTCTATTATGCATTTTGTGTTCTCATTTTGCATTTCTGTGATCTTCAGATGAGGGGTGGTACACAAATTTAACAGATAATAAAACAATAGTAATAATCCTTCTACTTTGCTTGGCCGAGACCATGGAAGAAGTTCAGCTAGAGAGGGTTTCCACACTCCTGAGATTTTGTTTTCTTTTAAAAAGTTTTTTATTACTAAAGATTTTCTTGTGTAACAAGCAAAGAAAGAAAGAAAGAAAGAAAGAAAAGTACATATAGTATCTCCACTTTTGATTCATAGAGTCTTTTTCACAATCCATTTACATGCAGTATGAGGCTGCTGGAACCTGGGACTCTCTGTACTCATTCTCCCACTGAACAATGGCCCAAGAAATTGCAGAGGTTTCCCTAGAAGGTAGATCAAGCAAAGTTTCGCCTGCTAAGTGTCTCCATATCAAGCTGCTGGCCGGCAAAAAAGAAAAGGAAAAGGAAAAAAAGCCAGCTGAGGAATATCCTTGCCAATCAACACAAACAATTGTATTTGTGCTATGGCATTACTGCTTTTGCCAAGTGGCTCGCTCAGTCCCAAGGCGGAGAAGATGAGAACATAAAAAGCTGCCTTATACTATGTTGGACCATTTGTCCAGTTTAGTATCATCTACTCTGATTGGCAGAGACATCACCTTGCCAGCAAAGGTGCGTATAGTTAAAGCCATGGTTTTCCCAGTAGTGATGTATGGAAGTGAGAGCTGGACCATAAAGAAGGCTGATCGCCGAAGAATTGATGCTTTTGAATTATGGTGCTGGAGGAGACTCTTGAGAGTCCCATGGACTGCAAGAAGATCAAACCTATCCATTCTGAAGAAAATCAGCCCTGAGCGCTCACTGGAAGGACAGTGAAGCTGTCACCTGAAGCTGAGGCTCCAATACTGTGGCCACCTCATGAGAAGAGAAGACTCCCTGGAAAAAACCCTGATGTTGGGAAAGATGGAGGGCACAAGGAGAAGGGGACGACAGAGGACGAGATGGTTGGATAGTGTTCTCGAAGCTACCAGCATGAGTTTGACCAAACTGCGGGAGGCAGTGGAAGACAGGAGTGCCTGGCATGCTCTGGTCCATGGGGTCACAAAGAGTCAGACACGACTAAACAACTAAACAACAACAACAACAACAACTCTGACTGGCAGCATCTCTCCACACAGAAATCTTCCTGGTCCTTCCTGAAGAATCCTGGGATTAAAGTGAAGGCTTTCTGATGGCTCTCTGTCTTTTAAGAGTGGACAGAGCAGAACAGATTGATGGGCTCAAGGAACAGAAGAGGAAAAAAAGGAGAAAACCTGCATTTTGAAATGTTGGAATGGAATTTGTTTATCACCTTACAAGAGCATGTAGGCAATGAGTGAAGTTCTAGGTTCAAGCCTCAGTGTGAGCTCACTGGGTGGCATTAGGCCTTATCTGTAATAAGGGGGTAACAGTACTGGTCTACCTCACATGGCTGTGGTAAGGAATAGAGAAAGGTTGCAGATAATCAGTTATCAGGTGCAATCACAGTGCAACTTTGGCTGAGAGCCCAATATTGCTCACCGATGGAGCCACCTTGCTTAAGCCATGCCTGCTTGGGTCTTGTCAGTGTCTGAATGGAAGGCTGCCTGGGAATCACAGCTTCACTGCCTTAAAATTCCACGATGGAAGAAATGTAGGATAATCGATGTACTTTTAAAAAAATTAAACCATCTTCGGTGCCGACCGGCAAAAAGATCTACCGAAAGAAATATACAGTGGTACCTCGGGTTACATACACTTCAGGTTACAGACTCCGCTAACCCAGAAATGGTACCTCGGCTTAAGAACTTTGCTTCAGGATTAGAACAGAAATTGTGCTCCAGCGGCGCGGTGGCAGCAGGAGGACCCATTAGCTAAAGTGGTGCTTCAGGTTAAGAACAGTTTCAGGTTAAGAACAGACCTCCGGAACGAATTAAGAACTTAACCCAAGGTACCACTGTACTATGAATAAATCTGTTTATTTAGTCATTGGAGCTGCAATCTTAGAATCATAGAATTGGAGAGTTGGAAGGGACCGCAAGGGTCATCCAGACTAACCCTCTGCAATGCACGAATCCTGCCCGCAGCCATCCCTGGGTAGATCTGCCTCTGGTAGCTTTCTTAGCTACCTGTCCTGCTTGGCCACTGGCGGGCTCCCCCGCTCCCCCTCTTGGACCCTCTTTTTCCTTCTTTACCTTTCCAACTTTTCGCCCTTTGCTCCTTTTCCTCCCTCCCTGTGCTTTTGTTTCCCCATTCTTCTCTTTTTAATCCCTCTCTGTGCCTGCTCCCCTCCTCTTTTTCTCCCTCCAAAGTCTGGGGGAAGGAGGGAGTTGGTGGTGGAGGAGGAAAACCCAATCTGAAGATGTTGACTACATCCCCTTCTGCACCACAGTTCCTCCTCTTTTATTGGATACTAGCGGGTCCTCAAAGGCTCCCAGGCTGTAATTAGAGGGTGGATCTTGTAAAGCAGAGGAGCGCTCTCTCTCTCTCTCTCTCTCTCTCTCTCTCTCTCTCTCTCTCTCTCCTTCCTCCTCAAAACTCCGCAGCAAACCCCTCAGGCTGGGATAGCGATGGCATCGCCAGTGCTGGAGGTGATCTCCCTGCTGTGCGGGATCAGGGGCCCCAGAGAGCCCTGACTTGAAGAAGCAAGAGGGATCTTTTGTCAGACCAGGTGGGAACCAAAACCCAGAGACCTCAAGGAGCTGAGGAAAAAGTAAGGAGTAATTTTACTTCTGTTCCCTCCACCCACCCGTTCCCTCCTCCGTTTCCTTTTATAAATGGGCTTTTGCAGCTTTCTAAATAACGCAACAGGCAGAACCTGGAGTTTAAGGGGTTGGGGGGAAGGTGTGCAATTGTGCACAATAAAAGCGAGAGTCGATCAGAGGTTAGCAAAATAGAATAAGGATGGGGTTTTTTTGCCTGAACTTTTATATAGAGTCCATACAGCTCTCCTGAGCTGCCTAGTATTTGTCATCTGTATTTAGTTAGTCATGAAGGGCTACTTGAAAAAAAACACAAAAACCAACTATTCCATTTCCTGATGTGTGTTTATATGTGTGTTGTTATTTCCTCACCACCAGCAGCACCAAAAAAAGATTAAATGGACTGCAAATGTTTCACCAATCTGATTTTGAAAGAGAGGAGTTTTGTTCCAGAGAAATTGATTCTGTTTTGAGATATCTCCCCCCCCCCCCCCATAGCTTCTGGAGTGAGGATTGAGAAACACGCAGAAGAAAACCAACTGTTCAGCCACTGTATTCACAAATATTTAGGTTTCGGCTGAGGACAGAATCTTAGTTCAGGGCTATTTTCAGATTTTATTGGCTACAGATATTTTCTTTTCCCCCATCCTGCTCTTCTGTTTACAACTTTGTTATTAAGATTTGTGGGTGGCTTTAAAAAAAAAAAGATCTAGCCATGATGCAAAGTAAAGGTTTGGGGTTTGAGGACCTGAAAGGGTTAAGATGATAACAAGCCATTTTAATTAAAAATGGAACTAATGATTGACTGGAAAATAAAACCAGCACTGAGCAGTTTTTCTTTTCTTTCTAAAGGAACGGCAAGTTGTTTGAAGTTTGATTTTTTTTAAAAAAAAGAAAAGTTGTGAGCAATACAGTCTGGAAATAGGTGCATTAATAAGGTCATGTTCCACATTAAAGAAAAGCCTAGAGACAGACGCCCCTTCCTTCAAGGCTAAAATGTGCAACTTTGGGAAATGGAGAAGAAGGGGCAATGGACTTCATCAAGGTAGTGGCATTTGAACAGCCACGATTCCATTCTTAGATTTTGTCTTAGGTGCTCCAAGTTTAAAAAACCTGCTTGTTTCAGGGAACTAAATAAAATTATCTTGTAAGTATTAGGATTCTTAAGCAATCACTAAAAAAACATTTTAAGTCCACATTTAGTGGACATTTTAAGTCCACCAAAAAATTTGCACATTTAACCAGCTCTGGCACAGAAGATGGTTCTGTGAAGGATCCTTGTACACACACACACATTTTGAAATAATGGCATGAATCGTTGAAACCACTCAAACCATTCAGAAATCTGATTTTAGTTATCAGGATTATGTCGGCATGGATGGTCCATTTGGCTAAACCATCTCCCTCCTTTCCAGAGGTTATTCTGCGCATTTTAAACACCAATAATCCTTAGCATCCGTACAACAACCCTGTAACTAGGCTAGTATTATTTAACCTCTGAGTCGAAGACGGGGGAACTGAGGCTGAGTGATAGCAGCTTGCCCAAAATGGACGTAAGATTTAAGCGGGAGTTTTTCCTGTCCCACGCAGATTAGCTCCTCTGCGTCTCTAAACTCTGCAAGGAAGGAGTTCTTAGTGCTCAGTTGAGTGTGCAGGCCAAATGTTGCTAAGTATAAACCAGCAGCATGCAACAGGAAACGCACAGACTGCGTCTAGTCCACGGGCTGATGGTGATCCATTCTTGGTTCACTGGAGTGCCAGATTACTTGTTGTTGAAGATAATAGTATCTCTGCCGAAACTCAACCTAATTAAGAGCTGGCTCCAACATTTTGTAGGTCCTGGTTCACAGCATGCTCAGCGCCTCCTACTTGAAAAGAGTGAGATACGGTACCCTAGATCTCCTGCGAAGTGGAGATGGTACTGTTGTTAGGATGGTGGTCCCTCCGCTGGACTTGGGGACCTGACAAATGTCCACCATTGTCACCTTCTGTGGCTGCTCCTGCCTTGAACAACCACTGAGGGGTTTTTGAACATCTGCTGTCTTGCACTGTGTCAAGTCATTGGTCTTTATAACCCCAGAGCTGTCTGCTCTGGCTGGTGGCTTCTCTCAGGCAAGGCTTTCCCTCAGAACTTGTTACCTGACCTGATCACAAGCTGGAGACATGGAGGACTGAATGTACACCTTCCAAGTATCCCTGTTTTCCAGGGAAAGTTCTGGATTTGCAGAAGCCATCCCAGTTTCTGATCTGATCCCGGAATGTCCCACTTTTCCTTCGGACATCCCTATTTTCATTGGAGAAATGTTGGAGGGTATGAAGTTATGTGACCCCCCGAGCCAAGGAGATAAGTAACCACAGTCATACCTTGGTTTTCAAACAGCTTACCTAGTTCACAAACAACTTGGAACTCGAATGCCACAAACTCGGAAGTAGCTGTTCCGGTTTGCGAACTTTGCCATGGAAGCCAAACGTCCGGCGTGGCTTCCGCTGCTTCCGATTGGCTGCAGGACGCTCCTGCTGCCAATCGGAAGCCACGCCTTGGTTTTCAAATGTTTCGAAAGTCGAACGGACTTCCGGAACACATTTTGTTTGAAAAACAAGGTACAACTGTATAAAACTTTTAGTAGATATCTGAAGGTAGCCCTGTACAGGGAAGTTTTTTTAAATGTGTAATGTTTTATTATGTTTTTATATCTGTTGGAAGCCGCCCAGAGTGGCTGGGGCAACCCAGTTAGATGGATGATGATGATGATGATGATGATGATGATTGAATAGGGCATCCCTATGTTCATTAGAGAAATGTTGTAGGGTGTGTCAATGTGGGTCATGTCCATAGCACACATTTAAAGCGCATAACTTCTCCCACGGAATCCCAAGAACAGTTGTTTGTTACGTGTGCTGGGAATTATCGCTCTTTGACGGGCAGACTAGGGTTCCCAGGATTATTTGTGGAAAGTCATATGCTTTAAATATATGGTGTGGGTGTGACCTAGGGACCATCTATGTGCAAACACATACTCTTCCAGTGAGCTAGGGACCCTCCCATCGATATCCCCCCATTTCAACGTGAGGTGAACAGTTTACTTTGGAGCAGAGTCCTTCAATAGCAGAAATTGTTCTTTTTGCAGGGGAATTAACTGGTGGTTGAAAGTGGCTTTGTTCTCTTGGTGTCCGTGGGGCTAAATCAGCAGCCGTGGTAAATTGCCCTTATGTTAAGGCCGGTTTTGCTTTACTTGAACCAATGGTAGCAATGTGAAGTAGCTTCTCTTCTCTCTGTAATGAACTAGATGGTAAAAAATGAAATCACTGCAATGGAAGCAAGAAAACCCTCTGCTTCGATACTGATTTCAGGCAAATCTAGACATTTTACTTATTATTGCATTAATATGCCACCTTTTCTCCAAGAAGCTGAAGTTGGTGTTCATATCTCTCCCTCTCTTCATATCAACTTCACAACAACCCTGTGAGGGAGATTAGGCTGGGAGCAAGTGATCCAGTTAGCTTTATGGCTGAGGGAGGATTTGAAACACTGGTTTACCAGGTTCTTTTTAAACCTGGCACGGTTTTGTGGGTTTGTGTGGGTTTTGCTGCCTGTCAGCCAGCGTGTGAACTGGTTTGGACTGTGCTCTTGGAAGAAGAAGGCCTTTAACCCTTTACGCTGTCACGGTCCTAATCTAACTGGGTGGGTATGCGGTTCCACACCTGATGTTTGCTTCCATCGGCAGCACTCCTGTCCAATTCCTTGTGAATAGGACCCAGTGCCCTCCAGGATAGCACAGTCTGGGTCTGAAGTGTGTCTTGAGGGAAGGGGTGATGGAAGTAGCAGCCCCTAGTGGGGTCTTCTTCCCCAATACAGCTTTGGGATTGTGCCCCACAGAGCGTCGACGAAGCAGTCTTCTCAAAAGCAGCACATCGTTCTAAATTTTGTTTTGCATTCTGCGCCTGGATCCTTCTGGGCAGACTTCCTCAACCTCGGCCCTCCAGATGTTTTGGGACTACAATCCCCATCATCCCTGACCACTGGTCCTGTTAGCTAGGGATCATGGGAGTTGTAGGCCAAAATCCCGAGGTTGAGGAAGCCTGCTTTTGGGATTCCGATGCTAACCACGTGAGTTGCGCAAACCCTTTCAGGTTTCCAGAGATATATGCAGGTTTGATCCTTCCAATTCTACAATTCTATGATTACCGTTGGACACGGGTGGCACTGTGGGTTAAACCACAGAGCCTAGGACTTGCCGATCAGAAGGTCGGCGGTTCGAATCCCCGTGATGGGGTGAGCTCCCATTGCTCGGTCCCTGCTCCTGCCAACCTAGCAGTTCGAAAGCACATCAAAGTGCAAGTAGATAAATAGGTACCACTCCGGTGGGAAGGTAAACGGCGTTTCCGTGCGCTGCTCTGGTTCGCCAGAAGCGGCTTAGTCATGATGGCCACATGACCCGGAAGTTGTACGCCGGCTCCCTCGGCCAATAAAGCGAGATGAGCGCTGCAACCCCAGAGTCGGTCACGACTGGACCTAATGGTCAGGGGTCCCTTTACCTTTTACCTTTTTATGATTACCGTTGCTGCATCTGCTGGGCTCATCTGCCTGGGAGTTGATGTCATGGTATTTCTTCTAACTTCTCATGGGTTACTGAGGTCCAGGCGTTCTAGAGCAGTCTTCTGCTGCCCTGCCTTAGATATATGTTGAGGACTCATGTGGAGGGAGAACAGAAAGGGACTGACTCTTGGGGATATATCACCTATATAGGACTAATACCTACCAGCTCCTTTGAATTTGCCACTTTCTGAAATGTTCCCTCACGAAAATAAACACTGGTATTATTTTTTGGCTGTAATCTGCCTCAGCAACACATTGAAGGGCAAGGTAAAATAAGAAACACTGATTTATTTCATAAAATGTACACACCATTTGACTGTAAAAAATAAAACCTCAAAGCAGTTTACAAAAATGAGAGAACAATAAAATCAATATGTGAAGGGAACCAGTTTTGCCACCCCTATATGTGTAGCCTGCCCTCCGCCCAAGGGTCTCAGGGGAGCACACAGTAAAAATTAAAGTACCGTATTTTTTGCTCTATAAGACTCACTATTTCACTCCTAAAAGGTAAGGGGAAATGTGTGTGCATCTTATGGAGCGAATGCAGGCTGTGCAGCTATCCCAGAAGCCAGAACAGCAAGAGGGATTGCTGCTTTCACTGCACAGCGATCCCTCTTGCTGTTCTGGCTTCTGAGATTCAGAATATTTTTTTTCTTGTTTTCCTCCTCCAAAAACTAAATGTGTCATGTGGTCTGGTGCGTCTTATAGAGCGAAAAATATGGTAATAATTAACCATAAAAATCCAAAACAAAATAAGCCACGCAGTATTGCAAAATTTATAACAATCACAGATAAATCATAAATCACAGATAATTTGCTTCTGCTGATTTATCACCATGTATTTCACTTCTCCTCAAAAGGTCTAGGCAAACAGGTGCATCTTTAAAAAAGCATGCAAAAAAAAAAAAAAAAATCAGGTTGACCATTTGGTCATTGTCCATTTAGTCTACACACTCCTGAGAGTGATGGTCACCAACCTGGATTAGTCAAATTTGTGCACAATAAGGTTATCAACGGCTACTAAATGCCAGGTGCTGTGCTAAGTGTTTCCTTAAGGCTCAGGTTGTGACCATTGGACCACCACCAATCAAATTGCAAGGGGAAAGTGGCTACTTACCTGGTGGAAAGCAATGTGGGATCCAGATGCTAAACCACTGCACAGCTGGCATCTGGATGGCTCCCGACTCCTGTGATAGATAGAGGTGCATATGGTGATGAATGGTGCAGAGGAAGAGAAATGGGAGAAGGCACCTCACTGTCCCTCGATACCTGAACTTGGGGCTTAGCCACACTTAGACTTGGCTGTTGCTCACCACTGCTCCCCACCTGAATCAGGGGAAACTGCTCTTTAGCGCTCAATCGGAGCAAACAGCAATTTTGATTTTCTCTGGACTGATGTTTGCTCCAATTAAGCACTAAAGAGTGGTTTTCCCTGGGAAAGGAGCAGAGGAAGGGGGAAACTGCTTGGACCCTTGCCTTGTGGGCACAGGACAAGTGGAAATGTTCACCAAATCAAATTTCCTGGCAATGGCAGCAGTAAAGGTAAAGGGACCCTTGATCATTAGGTCCAGTCGTGACCGACTGTGGGGTTGCAGCGCTCATCTTGCTTTACTGGCCGAGGGAGCCGGCGTACAGCTTCCGGGTCATGTGGCCAGCAGGACTAAGGCGCTTCTGGTGAACCAGAGCAGCACATGGAAACGCTGTTTACCTTCCCGCCGGAGCGGTACCTATTTATCTACTTGCACTTGATATGCTTTCGAACTGCTAGGTGGGCAGGAGCTGGGACCGAGCAACGGGAGCTCACCCCGTCGCGGGGATTCGAACCACCGACCTTCTGATCGGCAAGTCCTAGGCTCTGTGGTTTAACCCTTAGGTAATTTTTAGGTGCCTGCCACTGTTTTGTGGAAGGGATTCAGGTGCACCCCGTAATATTTAGGCTTGTGCAACTGAAGCGGATTAAAGTGTTCTGCCTTCTCCTGTAGTGTGCATGGATTGACAGGCTGGAGTCACCTAGAACAACTTCCCTGACCTGACTGTCCCGTGAAACCTTGCTTTCTCCTCGTGCACTCTGTGGTCTGAGTTGTATAGGCAGATAATGGCCGTTGGCCCTGTATTTGGGGCCTAGGTTTGACTAGGGAGCCACTGCCATTTTTATCCCTTTCATCTCCTATGATTATGTGATTCTGATGAAGGAAGGAAGCCCCTTTGAACTCACTGGGATTTACTTCAAAGGGGACGTGCTTGGAGGATGGGTCAGGAAATCTGATTGAAACTAACTAGATGGTTGAGGTAAACATAGTCCTGGGAATCTGGGCTGCTATGAAGTGATGGTAGAAGAAGGGGGGTAATTTGGAGAAGAAAAGAATACACGCAGAGACCTTGTGGGAATCCCTTGCAATGACCACAGTGTTTGGAGACAGACAGAAAGGTTGTGCATCCATAGCAGTGACCAGAAGAGGAATGGCCGCTGGGATGAGCACAGAGAGAAGAAATGCCATTGCGCATCTGCAGCAGTACCATCAGTAGTAAAGGTAAAGGTGAGCGGTGGACTCGTAATCTGGTGAACCGGGTCCGATTCCCTGCTCCTCCACATGCAGCTGCTGGGTGACCTTGGGCTAGTCACACTTCTCTGAAGTCTCTCAGCCTCACTCACCTCACAGAGTGTTTGTTGTGGGGGAGGAAGGAAAAGGAGAATGTTAGCCGCTGTGAGATTCCTTAGGGTAGTGATAAAGCGGGATATCAAATCCAAACTCTTCTTCTTCATCAAATCCATTAGGTCTAGTCGTGGCCGACTCTGGGGTTGCGGCGCTCATCTCGCTTTACTGGCCGAGGGAGCCGGCGTACAGCTTCTGGGTCATGTGGCCAGCATGACTAAGCCGCTTCTGGCGAACCAGAGCAGTGCACAGAAACGCCGTTTACCTTCCCGCTGGAGTGGTACCTATTTATCTACTTGCACTTTGACGTGCTTTCGAACTGCTAGGTTGGCAGGAGCAGGGACCGAGCAACGGGAGCTCACCCTGTCACACGGATTCGAACCACCGACCTTCTGATCAGCAAGTCTTAGGCTCTGCGGTTTAACCCACAGTGCCACCCGCGTCCCTTACCATCAGTAGAGCTGGGCGATAAATCAAGAAATTCAGATCACTATACCGGTTTCAGACTTTTCCAGCTGCCGATACATCGCAGCTCGCCACCAGCACAGTGCACCTCACTCCCGTCTCCCTGCCTGCCTGCGTTGTGCTGGCGCTGGCCGGGGACCTGTGGTGTATCGGCAGCTCGAAAAGTCCACCTGTGCAAAGGCTGCGCAGCTGCTGCCTCTCAGCTGATCTTAGCACAAGGTGGGGGCTTCCTTAAACTGCTATGCTGAGAGTCTGCCCGCCCCCCAGCTGAGTGGTTTAAGGAAGCCTCTCACCTCCAGCTCCTGAAGGCCAGATTGTGGGGCTTGATCAGCTGAGAGGTGGTGGACATGCAGCCTTCGCAGGATGGGCAGGTGGACTCTTCCTCTCAGTTGGTCACTCCTGGAGCGACTGACTGGCAGGAACAGGTTGCTCGGCCGTACGACTGCCTCCGCCTTCCCCCCATCCCTCTGGCTTCTGGTTTAAGAAAGGACACACCCCTTCTGGCTCATGTGTGCCAGATTCTTTTGTGGGGCATCAACTGTGGGGCATGTGAAACTGCCCGCCCCTCAGTTCACCCAGCCCCCATCCTGCTCTTGCTCACGCGAGTCAGAGCAGTACAGCGGTACCTCGGGTTAAGTACTTAATTTGTTCTGGAGGTCCGTTCTTAACCTGAAACTGTTCTTAACCTGAAGCACCACTTTAGCTAATGGGGCCTCCTGCTGGTGCTGCGCTGCCGCTGCACGATTTCTGTTCTCATCCTGAAGCAAAGTTCTTAACCCGAGGTACTATTTCTGGGTTAGCAGAGTCTGTAACCTGAAGCATATGTAACCCGAGGTACCACTGTATGGGGTTGGGGACATATCTCACCTGCTGCTTCTTTCCTTAAAGTGGTGAAGAAGAGGCCAAGATACATTTCCGACATTGTGATATATCAGCAAATCGCGGTGTTTAGCTGCTGATGTTTAGCGCAGGTGGCGCTGTTGGTTAAACCACTGTGCCGCTTGGGAGTGCCGATCAGAAGGTCAGCGGTTCGAATCCCCGCAACGGGGCGAACTCCCGTTGCTTGGTCCGTGCTCCTGCCAACCTAGCAGTTTGAAAGCATGCAGTGCAAGTAGATAAGTAGGTACCCCTCTGGCGGGAAGGTAAACAACATTTTCGTGCACTGCTCTGGTTTTGCCAGAAGCGGCTTAGTCATGCTGGCCACATGACCCAGAAAAAACTGTCTGCGGAAGCAGACGAACGCCGGCTCCCTCGGCCTGTAAAGCGAGATTAGTGCCGCAACCCCATTGTTGTTCGCGACTGCACTTAATTGTCAGGAGTCCCTTTACCTTTATGCAACAATGTTAACAACCAGGTATCACCCAGCCCTAACAGCCAGACACCTTCATCTGCCCCGGCCGCAACAAAACATGTCTGTCCGGGATCAGTCTCTACAGTCGGAGCAGGCGCTTTAACCTTCTAACAGTTTGACTTCATCCACAAAGACACACTCCTCCAGGGTCTCCCAAGATGGATGCCAACCTGGGCATATGGCCATCCTGTCTGGGGCTGATGAAAGTTGAAGTTGAACACCATGTGGAAGGGCATGGATTCCCCATCTCTCATCTTGTCCACTGGATCTTTCCACATTTCAGTATATATCTATTACACAGGAGCACAGTTCTTATATATCTGCCTACATAGTTTTTTCATCACCCAGATTTAACTGTTCCTAAGAGATTTCCAGCAGAGTGTAGTCTGTTGTTAAGCTGGCTTTTCTCCTATGGAAGTTAAGCCTGTCTACACACTATGCATTTAAAGCGTATGACTTTCCCCAAAGAATCCTAGGAACTGTAGTTTGGTGCTGAGAATTGTAGTTCTGTGAGGGGTTAAACTGCAGTTTCCATGATTCTTTGGGAAAAGTCACGTGCTTTAAATGTTTGGGGTGCACAAAGCCAAACGCTCCTTTATGGGGATTAATAAAATCAATGCCTGCAAACAGAAAAAGTAAAGAGAGGCCTGCCATTTACACTGTCTCTTGAGGAAAGAAGCAGAATGACTTTTTAAAAAGCAAAGAAGCAATTGACCTGTGGAACTCCTTGTTACAGGGTTTTGTGAGTTCAGAGATATAAAATAGTGTACCAAAGAGACCACTAAAGGCATGGAATATAGGACGATAAGGAACTCTTGACTGAAAATGTGAAGAGACAGAAAGCTGTTCTCAAAAATCTGATTTCTGCAAATGGCAGCAAGCAAAGGGAGGAACAGATCTCTCCCTAAATGTTAACAGTCCATCGAGTGTGATGGATTGTTCAGGCCATCCCTACGAGAAACCCGTCCTGTTGTTCATCCAAAGTGAATTGGAACAGTTGAGCACTGCATAATCATCTCAGTGTGGATCCAAAGAATGCTTTATTTTTCTCAAATAGCAGCCTCTCTCGGCTGCATGGCAAACTGTTTTTGAAATGAAGGGGGAGTTTCGAAAACAATTCGTGATATGGCACGGTGGCCAGCTGTTCAAAGGAAAAGGAGAAAAATAAATTCTGCTGGGGTAGCACAAGGCCCTCGTGTCAACTTAAGCTGCTCTCTGGCTCCTGACCTGTGTCATGAATACATTCATATGAATCGTCCGATTTCTCTGCATTTGAGATGTTACTCTATCTGTGTTGATGGGCAGCTGAAATTGGGAACTCTGTGCCTGGTGTCGTGATGTAAAAATCCTGTCTGTTGTGTTGTGTTCTGAATGCCACAGTCTATTCCCATAGGCAGCGGGTCAATTGATTTTGCAAGGCACTGAATGATCAACAGATCCCCACATAGGACCCAGTCTTACATCTTTATGCACTGAATGATCAACAGATCCCCACAAAGGACCCAGTCTTACGTCTTTATGTGGTGCAGTTCTGCAGTGATAAGGTTTTTTTTTGTCTTTTTAAGTCCAAACAAGTAGTGACTGGCCATTTCCCCCCTTTTCTCGGGGCATCTTCTTGTTGTTCACCTTCCTTTTGATTTCTTGAGATGGAGAGCTCCAGGCTGTTTAGGAGGTCAGAGGTCAGAGCGCAGGTGTGAGTCTATTCTCCTCACCCCACACCCCATCCTATAGACACCTCCCTTTGATCTCTCTCCCGAATTTCCCAGCACAAAGAGTCGAAGGAATTCCCCAAGGAGCAATGGCACCATCCCTTCTTGCCAAGATTTTAGAAGTGGGTTTCTCAACTCACGGGTCACAGACCAAATATGAGTCAACAGGATGTGAAAAAGGACGGCGCTTGTTGTGTTTTGTTTTCCCCAATTCCTTGGCTGTGAGAATTCGGCTGGGTTTTCTACGCGGTACCTGACTCCAGAAAAACAAAGATCAGCATTAAGTGGTCTAGATTCCGGCACAAATTGATGATATTTGAATTAAGTTTCATTCAGGGCAACATTAAGTAACATTGTCTCAAGAAAAGCTACGGTAGGAATTTTTGCGAGGGTTGGTCCCAGTCTTTAGGCTGGGTGACACAGCCTGCCACAGATGGTGGATTTTGGGGGAAGCATTAAAGACCAGCACTTTTTATGGGGGGTACTATTATTTACAATAATCATATTCATGTTTACTCACAAGTACGTTCCACCGAACTCCCAATTACTGTATAGGGAGCCGTGGTGTTTTTTATTACATTTTACTTCCACTGGAGGGGGCACCATATGACTTCTGGCTTAGTCACCAAACTTTCTTGGGCTTGCCTCTCTCTGAGGACCAAGCAACACTCTCTCAACCTGGACTCCAAGCAGCGAGGAAAAGCACACACGCCCTTTTTAATATGAGAAAAGCTCCTCGTTTCAAGTGTGGATTGTGACTTCATGAGACGGTTGGGTTTTGAACCGTTCCCAAGGAATTTTGGTTACAATCTCAGAACTGGACACAGAGACTTATTTAATACCTAGACGGAGTCCCTACCGCGAGCCAGGAGGAAAGAAGGATATAGGTAGCATGTGAAGTAACCCCTGTCAGTGTAGAGAATACAGTGGTACCTTGGTTGTCAAACACCTTGGTACTCGTCTGTTTTGGATCCCGAACATCACAAACCCGGAAGTGACTGTTCTGGTTTGCAAATGTTCTTTGGAAGCCGAACGTCTGACGGGGCTGCCGCGCCTTGGCTTCCGAACATTTTGGAAGTCGAACGGACTTGGCTTCCATTCAAATGGCTTCCATTCGACTTCCGAGGTACCACTGTACAGTGGTACCTCGGGTTACATACGCTTCAGGTTACATACACTTCAGGTTACAGACTCCGCTAACCCAGAAATAGTGCTTCAGGTTAAGAACTTTGCTTCAGGATGAGAACAGAATTCGTGCTCCGGTGGCGTGGCAGCAGCAGGAGGCCCCATTAGCTAAAGTGGTGCTTCAGGTTAAGAACAGTTTCAGGTTAAGTACGGACCTCTGGAACAAATTAAGTACTTAACCTGAGGTACCACTGTACTGAGTTAGGTGGACCTAATGATCTGATTCAGCATAAGGCAGCTTCTTATGAAGAACCTGTGGTTTGGCTTTGGTACACAAAATGGCTGGAACCTGGTCAAGAAGAATATGAGTCCTTCTGTACATTATATCAAGTTTCACCACATTCTGTTTCAAAGTACAGTACAGAGAACATCCTGTGAGGAGACTAGACAATGCAGTCTCCTCATACTAAAACTGCAGCTCCGAGGGAGGATCTGTGTTAGACAACTTGCCAGAAAAAAGGCATAGCATAAATATTGCAGTAAAGATGCAAATCTATGGCAGGGATAGCCAACGTGGTGCCCTCCAGATGTGTTGGAATAAAGGTGAAGGTAAAGGGCCCCCTGACCATTAGGTCCAGTCGTGACCGACTCTGGGGTTGCAGCGCTCATCTCGCTTTACTGGCCGAGGGAGCTGGTGTACAGCTTCCGGGTCATGTGACCAGCATGTCTAAGTCACTTATGGCGAACCAGAGCAGCGCACGGAAACACCATTTATCTTCACACTGGAGCGGTACCTACCGTATTTTTCGCACCATAGGACGCACTTTTTCCCTCCTAAAAAGCAAGGGAAAATGTGTGTGCGTCCTATGGAGCGAATGCAGGCTTTCGCTGAAGCCTGGAGAGCGAGAGGGGTCGGTGCGCACCGACCCCTCTCGCTCTCCAGGCTTCAGGAAGCTATCCGCTAGCAGTGGGAGACCCAGCTCTGACACCGCTAGCGGAGCGCTGCATTAATCCCGAAGCTTGGGGCGTGCGGAGCTCAGCGCGCCCCAAGCTTCTGGGTGCCGGCAAGGTCTCCGCTAGCCCTGGGAGAGCCCCGCGACGTCGCGCGGCTCTCCCAGGGCTAGCGGACCACTGCGCTAATCCCGAAGCTTGGGGCGTGCGGAGCTCAGCGCGCCCCAAGCTTCTGGGTGCGGGCAAGGTCTCCGCTAGACGGCTAGCGGAGACTTTGCCGGCGCCCAGAAGCTTGGGGCGCGCTGAGCTTCGCACGCCCCAAGCTTCGGGATTAGCGCTCTGCTAGCCGTGTCTAGGCTGCGGATAGCAGCCTGCTTCCCGGAGCGTCGGGCGCCCTGAAAGCAGAGCTCCCGGCGCTTCGGGAACACATCCGCAGTGTGGGGACCCTTGCAGGAGTTCCCCGCAAGGCTCCCCACGCTGCGGATAGCAGCCTGCCGCCAGGCGGGTGGGGCGCCCTGAAGCAGAGCGCCCCTCGCGCCAGGCATACACCCGCAGCTTGGGGAGCCCTGCAGCAGTTCCCCACAAGGCTCCCCAAGCTGCGGATAGCAGCCTGCTTCCCGGAGCGTTGGGCGCCCTGAAAGCAGAGCGCCCGGCGCTTCGGGAACACATCCGCTGCGTGGAGAGCCTTGCAGGAGTTCCCCGCAAGGCTCCCCACGCTGCGGATAGCAGCCTGCCGCCCGGCGCGAGGAGCGCCCTGAAGCAGAGCGCCCCTCGCGCCAGGCATACACCCGCAGCTTGGGGAGCCCTGCAGCAGTTCCCCGCAAGGCTCCCCAAGCTGCGGATAGCAGCCTGCTTCCCGGAGCGTCGGGTGCCCTGAAAGCAGAGCGCCCGGCGCTTCGGGAACACATCCGCTGCGTGGAGAGCCTTGCAGGAGTTCCCCGCAAGGCTCCCCACGCTGCGGATAGCAGCCTGCCGCCCGGCGCGAGGGGCGCCCTGAAGCAGAGCGCCCCTCGCGCCAGGCATACATCCGCAGCGTGGAGAGCCCTGCAGCAGTTCCCCGCAAGGCTCCCCAAGCTGCGGATAGCAGCCTGCTTCCCGGAGCGTCGGGCGCCCTGAAAGCAGAGCGCCCGGCGCTTCGGGAACACATCCGCTGCGTGGAGAGCCTTGCAGGAGTTCCCCGCAAGGCTCCCCACGCTGCGGATAGCAGCCTGCCGCCCGGCGCGAGGGGCGCCCTGAAGCAGAGCGCCCCTCGCGCCAGGCATACATCCGCAGCGTGGAGAGCCCTGCAGCAGTTCCCCGCAAGGCTCCCCAAGCTGCGGATAGCAGCCTGCTTCCCGGAGCGTCGGGCGCCCTGAAAGCAGAGCGCCCGGCGCTTCGGGAACACATCTGCTGCGTGGAGAGCCTTGCAGGAGTTCCCCGCAAGGCTCCCCACGCTGCGGATAGCAGCCTGCCGCCCGGCGCGAGGGGCGCCCTGAAGCAGAGCGCCCCTCGCGCCAGGCATACACCCGCAGCTTGGGGAGCCCTGCAGCAGTTCCCCGCAAGGCTCCCCAAGCTGCGGATAGCAGCCTGCTTCCCGGAGCGTCGGGCGCCCTGAAAGCAGAGCGCCCGGCGCTTCGGGAACACATCCGCTGCGTGGAGAGCCTTGCAGGAGTTCCCCGCAAGGCTCCCCACGCTGCGGATAGCAGCCTGCCGCCCGGCGCGAGGGGCGCCCTGAAGCAGAGCGCCCTGCGCGCTAGGCAGACATCAGCCAGCCCCACAAGCTCGGGGGACAGCAGGGAGGCGCAGCGCCACTATCCCGCTGTTCCTCGACCTGGTTCGGTTTCCCTGACCTGCTTTGGGGGGGGAAATAAAGGGAAAATTTTTTTCCTTTATTTCCCCCCAAAAAAACTAGGTGCGTCCTATGGTCCGGTGCGTCCAATCGTGCGAAAAATACGGTATTTATCTACTTGCACTTTGACATGCTTTCGAACTGCTAGGTTGGCAGGAGCAGGGACCGAGCAACAGGAGCTCACCCTGTTGTGGGGATTTGAACCGCCGACCTTCTGATCGGCAAGTCCTAGGCTCTGTGGTTTAACCCACAGCGCCACCCGTGTCCCCTATGTGTTGAACTATAACCCCCATTATTCTTGACCAATGGCTGGGGTTGATGCGCTTTAAAGCCCACAATTTCTGGGCTTTAGCCTAAGGCTTTTCTATATAAGAGCTTGCAAGCTTGAAAGTTCATTTGCTCAAGGGAGAAAAGTGGCAAAGGATAAGGACTATAGCTCTAAGAATAGACTACGATTTTTGCATGTAAAAGCCCCAGGTTCAATCCTGAACCTCTCCCAGTTAAAAAGAATGGGAAAGACCTCTGCAGAAGAGACGCAGCAAATCAGGATAAAGGCAGGGCATTTTTTCAGCCGAAACTCCATGGAACTCAGTTGGGCGCCATTTGCATTCTAAGAGAATGAGAGAGGTGTTCATGGTGAGTTACCTCGCTTCTTTTTTTAGAAAAATAACATGGGGTAAATGGTACAAGGGGAGATGGAACAATGGTCTGCCTCTTAAGACAGTGCCTTTTATCTGGGACCTGTAAAAAGGAGGTTGTGCTGCCTTTCCTGTTCCTCTGATCAATGATGATGATGATGATGATGATGATGATGATGATGATGATAATAATAATAATAATAATAATAATAATAATAATAATAATAATAATTTATACCCCACTCATCTGGCTGGGTTTCCCCAGCCACTCTGGACAGCTCCCAACAAAATTAATGACGATGATAATGAAGGGATAAAACATCAGACATTAAAAACTTCCCTAAACAGGGCTGCCTTCAGATGTCTTCTAAAAGTCAGATAGTTGTTTATTTCCTTGACATCTGCTGGGAGGGCGTTCCACAGGGCGGGCGCCACTACTGAGAAGGCCCTCTGCCTGGTTCCCTGTAACTTTGCTTCTCGCAGTGAGGGAACCTCCAGAAGGCCCTCAAAGCTGGACCTCAGTGTCCAGGCAGAATGATGGAGATGGAGGTGCTCCTTCAGGTGTACTGTGCTGAGGCCGTTTAGGGCTTTAAAGGTCTACTGACTAGACCAAGGATGGGGTGTGAGAGAGAGAGATCCGATCTATTGCTGTGTGGCTCGAATATGCCGAATTACACCTGAGCCTCATCAAAGGCTCTCTGAGGAAAGGTTTGCTTGCACTGGAAGTTACCTAATTCCACTCCACCTGCTTTGGATGAGCTGTGCTTTAAAAGGCGGCCTATTCCATTTTAAAAATAAAGCAATAGTATGATTTGGGTTCCTTTGGCTGAACAGAGTATCTGCATTTGGTTGTCTGCATCTGCTCTGTGTTGTTCTTCCTTATGTTCATATGGTGTATGGATCCCCCCTTTGTTTCTTTATAATCTTTCAGAGGACATGTGCTACTTGCAATACAACTAACATTTCCGTGCCAAATTCTTGCTGCAGAAGCAACTGGGCTTCTCTCCCCACCCCATCAGGTGGGAAATAGATTCACCTGGGCATATATATAAAGTCCTGATTAGTTCAGTAAGATTTACTCCCTTGTAGGTGTGTAGAAAGGGACGCGGGTGGCGCTGTGGGTTAAACCACAGAGCCTAGGGCTTGCCGATCAGAAGGTCGGCGGTTCAAATAACTGCGACGGGGTGAGCTCCCGTTGTTTGGTCCCTGCTCCTGCCAACCTAGCAGTTCGAAAGCACACATGCAAGTAGATAAATAGGTACCACTCCGGCGGGAAGGTAAATGGCGTTTCTGTGTGCTGCTCTGGTTCGCCAGAAGTGGCTTAGTCATGCTGGCCACATGACCAGCTGTACGCCGGCTCCCTCGGCCTATAGAGCAAGATGAGCGCGCAACCCCAGAGTCTGTCACGACTGGATTTAATGGTCAGGGGTCCCTTTACCCTTTACCTTTTTACGTGTGTAGAAGTTGCCTTTTAACTGGAAGAAATTAACCTTTTAACTGTTGGAAGAAATATGGAAAAGACTAGTGAAGTAGTAAAGTTTGTGCTTTTCTTTGGAAATTGGGCATTGGCATATTGGTCTAATTCGTTTTAGCTTAAATGGAAGGGGTCAAGAGGGAAGGGTTTGGCCCACTGATACCCAGGAAACCCTGGAAACCTGAAGCTGCCTCTGCATGCTTCTCTATGTGAAGACACCTGTCAAACGTCATAAAATCATAGAATTGTACAGCTGGAAGGGAACCCAAGGGACATCTAGTCAAGTCCCCTGCTTTGCAGGAATTCTGTCCACAGCCGTCCCAGGGTGGACCCAACCTTCTGGTTAACAATCAGACATACCGGCCCATTGCACCACAGAAGGGCACATCGTTATAACATGGATCCAGTGTTCAAAATTCCCATTGTTCTAGGCACATTTTGCAATGGGGAATTTCATTAGCATGAGCAGTTTCTGAGCTCTGGGCTCAGTACTGCGGCTAAGATTTTAGATTAAAACTGCAGAGTGGAAGGAAAGGAGGACCTTTTTCTGCCTCCCCACTTCCAGCTGCTCTCTGAAGACTTGAGAAGAGACCCTCTTAAGACTATTAGGGGAGTGGGCAAGGGAAAGACTAGACCATGTGAAACTACAGTTCATTCATTTTCAGCTTTGTATTCTTGTTATTAAAAAAGCGTGCCTAGACATCCCATTGTTGCGCCCATAACCCAGGCTTAAGGTGTCATTTCCCTCCTAGCTTTCATATCTAACACTGCATGGATCCTATCTGAGTCAAGTGGCCATATTTATTTTGGGTAAGTTCCCTGTCTGAATGGCCCTTGCTGATTTAATCAGTAGGAAGAGCTTGTATCTTCCAATATCCTTCTGTTTGTTGATTGGAAATACAGTGGTACCTCGGGTTACAGATGCTTCAGGTTACAAACGCTTCGGGTTACAGACTCCGCTAACCCAGAAACCTCGGGTTAAGAACTTTGCTTCAGGATGAGAACAGAAATCGTGCTCCGGCGGCGCGGCAGCAACAGGAGGCCCCATTAGCTAAAGTGGTGCTTCAGGTTAAGAACAGTTTCAGGTTAAGAACGGACCTCGGGAACAAATTAAGTTCTTAACCCGAGGTACCACTGTAGTGCTGGGAATTCTCTGTCGGAGATCTTTAGGCTCACCCCTGCTACAGAACGATTGTTCCTAAAGGAGACAAAGTGGAACCACTGTAGTGCAGACAAAGTGACCAATGGTTCCTTGTGTTCTAGGCAAGAAATGAACTAGACCAGAGGTCACCATTGTGGTGCCCATGGGTGCAATGGTGCCCTTGAGGTCTTCCCCTGGCACCCACAAATCCTCTGAGACCCCCTCTCACTGGCATTGCCCTTTTCTCCCTTAAAAGGGGCATAGAACTGGAGGAGGAAGTTGGAAGAGTGACCCGTTTTCCCACTTTTCCTATGTACTTTTTGAAGCTCGGATTAATTCTCTTGGTTCCGACTTTCACCCAGCTCCCTTGGAAAAGCAAAGCAGATTCCCACATATATAAGATAAACTTTATTCGCATTAGCCAACGGCCATAGCAACATAAAACAAGCAATATATACAAATAAAATATATAAATATATATACAGATGAAAAAAGACAGCAATGGGTAAAAAGGGCAATCAAATGGCCAAGATTATCGTTCAGATAGTGTCCCTTAATCTCATTGCACCCTCGATAAACCTAGCAACCTTTGCTGTTGTCTGATCATTTTGGTCTGATAAAAGAAAGAACAATGTGGCCTCAGATGGGCGGCCTGGGATAGTAAGTAAGAGTGGGGTGATGATCTCATTCCTCAGATCTTTATAAAGGGGACAGGACAGGAGAACACAAGCCACTGTTTCCAGATTGCCATCTCCACAGGGGCAGAGTCGTTCCTCAGTTGGAATCTTTTGGTATCTGCCCTCAAGTACGGCGGAGGGCATCACATCCAATCTGGCCAGTGTGAAGGCACGTCTGTATTTTGGGATAGTTAATTTATACAAGGACGCGGGTGGCGCTGTGGGCTAAACCACAGAGCGTAGGACTTGCCGATCAGAAGGTCGGTGGTTCAAATCCCCGCAACAGGGTGAGCTCCCATTGCTCGGTCCCTGCTCCTGCCAACCTAGCAGTTCGAAAGCACGTCAAAGTGCAAGTAGATAAATAGGTACCGCTCCGGCGGGAAGGTAAACGGCGTTTCCATGCGCTGCTCTGGTTTGCCAGAAGCGGCTTAGCCATGTTGGCTACAAGACCCGGAAGCTGTATGCTGGCTCCCTCGGCCAATAAAGCGAGATGAGCGCCGCAACCCCAGAGTCGGCCACGATTGGACCGAATGGTCAGGGGTCCCTTTACCTTTACCTAATTTATACAAATATACAAATAGGGAATCAATATTTTCACTCTTTCTCTTATGGGGAGAGAAGTGACCAGAGGGTCTGTGACCTGTGGCACTTTCCCCCCAAATCCAGTTGTGCTGATGAGCCTTAAATCTTGGGCGACCCCTGGACCAAACTCTTCATGCCATCCTTGTGTGCCCAAGTGCCTTCATATTTTGTGCAAGTAACTGAGAGTCCTGGTGTTTCTCGCTTCTCCTGGGGCTGAAAGGGGAGGCAGTGGTGCTTCGTTGCTTGGCACCAGCGCAGTAGCCAGTAAGATGTGGTAGCCAACCACCTTCCCCAAAGCCAATTTGGCCTACCTCCGGCCCCATTGGCTTGCCTGTGATTCGAAGGGGCTTCTGTTTGTGCTGCAGAAGCCAGCAAGAATCTCCAGTCTGTTTGAAGAGGCCACATTTGGCTCGGGAGAAGCAGAATTCGGGAGTGTAAGGCTAGGAATGTTTGCAGAGAATCCCAAGACAACGACAACAACGCCGGCAAATTAAAACGGCGCTGCCAAAATTGTGGGACACCAGACCTGTGTGAATAAGCCTGGCACTGAATGTCCCAGGAGAGTCTGTAGCCAGCAGGACTCTATTGATCTTGTCTGTGGTGAAAGCAAATGGATGTTAATGCCTCCCCACTCCAAGAAAGGTCCTGTCTCCATTTGCTGGTGATCTCGAGTCTGGGATGGGCTTGCTGTCTCCTCTCTCGGTTTTCTCAGAGTCCAGGAATGTCTCCAGGACACTGCAGAAAACCCACAAGCTGAAACCACGAGCAAAAGTGAACATGACCTTGTTAGAAATGTAAGCTGGTTCTACAGCTATGGGATTTGAAAGAAGGGCATAGCGATGCGGAGGCTGTGGCTAGGTAGCACATCCGACTCCTCCCAATCATCCCTTCATTGGATCAGTGTTCATAGATTTATTCGTCATTTAAATGCTACTTTCTCTGCCACGATGGTGGTGTGAAAATCAGGGCCTCCTGTGCCTTCAGACAGACCCCAGGGTATGGTTTGAAGGCACTTGAGGCTATTGCCAACTGGATAAGAAACCAGCTGGATCGCTCAGTTGGTTAGGGGATGGTGCTGATAAAGCCAAGGTTGCAGGTTTGATTCCCATATGGGACAGCTGCATATTCCAGCATTGCAGGGGGTTGGACTAGATGATCCTCAGGGTCCCTTCCAACTCTACAATTCTATGATTTATGATTCTATGAAACAAGCCTTGCTGAAGCTTGGCAGGTCTGGGCACGGTCAATGCTTGGATGGGCGACCACCTGGGTGCTGTGTTTATGCTGCCTTGGGCTCTGTGATGGAAGGAATGTCACATATAAATGCAAGGAAAATGTTTAATAAATAAATAAAACATCAAAATCAATCACCAGGGACACTTTCTACAGCTTAAAATTGGTATCAAAATAAACACAGCCCAAAAGACTCCAGCAGAAATCCTGGCCAACCCCACTGCCCAAACAGTTCCAATAGTCCTTAGCCAACATGCAGCTCCTTCTGAAAAGTCATGTGACCAACTTGTGTCAAGAAGCCAGTAGAGACGTAGCCAGAATCGCTTCCGTTGGCACTGGATTCTGCAAAGTGGGTGCTGCTACAGAGAAAGCATCACTCCCTAGCAGAGATGGGGGATCTGTATCCCTCCAGACGTTCTTGGTCTCCAACTTACATGGCAAATAGCCAGGGGTGATGGGAAGTGGAGTCCACCAACATCTGAAGAGCCACAGTCTCCTGATCCCTATGGAAGTATCAAGTACCACTGAGAAGTCCCAGAGAATGAGCAGATTTATACTGCTGTCGAACTCTGGTCAAAGACAAGAGGAACCTGTGACTTTCCAGATTTTGTCATACTATAACTCCCATCATCCTTGATCACTGGTGATGCTGGCTTGGGCTCATGAAGACCACCAACGTTTACAGGGCCACAGGTTCCCTGCTTTTGCAATTTCAGCCAAAGCGATTTTAGTCCCCAAACCCTCCTCTGAACTCTGAGGCTGTTTCAAATCGAGTGTTGAATGTGCATTGTTTGTTGACTTGGTAATGTCAGTGTATATTTTATTGCTGTGGTTTATCGAAACACTTTGTGAACCGCTCTGGGACTTCTATGAAAAGTGGCACCAAAATTTCATAAATGAAAACGCACCACAATAAATGCTCAGAGAGAGGCAACACCAGAAGATGTGGACTATAAACAACAAAAGAAGGCTGTTGCCTTTGTGTCTTGCTTGTTAACTTCCTGGAAGCATCTGTCGGGAAGAGAAAGGTAGATGGACCTTTGGTTTGTTCAAGCAGGCCTTTTCTAGTGTTCTTAACACTGAGTCAGTTGGGTCAATATATTGGCTTTAAAAGCTGGGACGTGAATAAGTCATTCCTTCACTCTTCCTTTCACACAAACACTAAGCCTCTGACCATAGTTTCCCACTTACACCTGAATCAGGAAAATGTGGGTAGCAGCTTTGGAATAAGCCAGGATATTAATTCAACTTCAAACCATGGGTCAATATCCTATCTGGTTACAAAGCTTCCTGATATAGATAAACTGGGTTAATGGAAGACTTCTAAGTTTGCTGGCACATGCGGTGAAAGGAGGATCAAGTGGGCTGTATGTTTGCCTCCCTATTGATTTGCTTACAGCTTTCCAGAGGACAGGCTGCTCAGTCCAGGTTCGGTTTGAAGAACCCTAAGAAGGGAGCAGTGGTCATCTAGCCCAACCCCGTTTTTGCCCAGTGTGGGGCTCAAACAGACAACCTTGAGACTAAGAGTCTCATGCTCTACCGACTGAGCCATCTCGCTCACCAACGTTTGGGCACCTGGACAGTAGGCTGAGCAGGAACACAGTTCACCTGGTCACACCTGGTGAGCTGTATTGCATCTCTACTTAAATTTTATTAATTATTTCTAAATGTGCCTCTTTCTATTTAATTTCTATTAAGTATTTCTAAATGTGCACCTATACATATAAATTAGATTTTGCACATTTTATGCAGATTGTCCTCTTTCGGGTTGATGCGTTTCCTAAATAAGTGGCCACGCTAGAACTGTACTACTGTATCTCCTTTCAGGCTATACCCAGCTTACAATGTAAGCCACATTTATGGGTCCCTACTAAGGCCAAGGGACGCGGGTGGCGCTGTGGGTTAAACCACAGAGCCTAGGGCTTGCCGATCAGAAGGTCGGCGGTTTGAATCCCCGTGACGGAGTAAGCTCCTGTTGCTTGGTCCCTGCTCCTGCCAACCTAGCAGTTCGAAAGCACCTCAAAGTGCAAGTAGATAAATTGGTACCGCTCTGGCGGGAAGGTAAACGGCATTTCCGTGCGCTGCTCTGGTTCGCCAGAAGCGGCTTAGTCCTGCTGGCCACATGACCCGGAAGCTGTACGCTGGCTCCCTTGGCCAATAAAGCGAGATGAGTGCCGCAACCCCAGAGTCGGCCACGACTGGACCTAATGGTCAGGGGTCCCTTTACCTTTACTAAGGCCAAGTCTCACTGCGGTGATAAACTTCCCCTCACATTTATTTTTCACAGGGACAGGCTCATATAGCCCAGTTTTCCCACCTCACTAGGCCTAAGTTACTGAAAGCTGGTCAGCCAGATGATAGGGCTGTAAAAAGGAATTTGTTGCATTGCCACTTCTATGCTTGCCAAAATCTGCACCCACATTCTGAACAAGCCAGTCTGGTTGAACAAATTGCCCACTGGGTGATTGAGCAATGGAGTGTTTTGATGAGTACATTATCTGCTTTTCACTAAGTTGTTGCTGGAGTGACCGAGGTCACCTGGCAGACTACGCTCCACCCTTAGTTACATTGTCGTTTGAGAACCTTATCTCTAATCCTGGGGTAAACAACTTTCTTTTGGCTGATGGTCAAGTTAGGATTTCTAAGCCAGTGCCATGGGCCCACACTTGACCACACCTCTCTCCCTTCCCCCAGCTCAGCCACCACGGAAAGAGGGAAAGTGTGCACACAAATGTCACTTTTCCAAGGGATCTGGGCAAAAATCAGATCTAGTGAAATGAACTGGAGCTTTGAAAAGCAGGAAAGAGTGTTTACAGTGTTTACATTTCTTCCATTGAAATCAGTGTGACTTTAAAGAGCATAACAGTTTTTGGCTAGATCTTGCTCCTAGCTTTCACAGTTGATTTCTCCTTGTGTTGACCTTGCTGGAAAGATTCACTGACAACCCCTGGTTTTTAATTGGTGTGTGTCTCTGATGCAGGAGACGGGCTTGAATGATGAAGCCCATCCGCGTTTTGCCTCACCGTAAAACTGCTGCCTTTTAACCAAACGTTTTACAAAGTCCGTTTTGCAAAACAAGCCATGTGTGCGCACACCAAAAGCGCATTTTCCAGCTTATTGTGGGCCCTGTTGACTTGTTATGCTTGGAAAAGACAGCCTACCCTGTCAGCATGACCGGAATCCTCATAAAAACAGCCCCGACTCAGGGAGAAAGAGAGGGAGAAAAGGATGGTATAAACCACAAATAACGAAATATGAAACATATAAAAACACAGCTTCTAAGATGACAATTTCTCTTCAGGAGCAAACAAATTCCGAGCCAACTACACAATGAGCAGGGATAGAAATTACACTTCCAGCAGGGCAGGAATCTACTGCTTGACCTCCAGGCAAGTCGCTTGCTGGCTTTTGCAATAGAAGGCCTATGACTCATTGCTCATATTTGCTAGGCTGTAGCCCTAGTCCCAAGTCAGTGGAAGAAGTTGCCACTGCAGAGCCTTCTGTCCCTTCTTGGCCCCAGCTGTCCTGGCTGATGGGAGTTGTAGTCCAAAACAGCTAGAGGGCACCAAGGTGGTAAGGCTGTGCTAGGTTAACAGTCTTAAAGAAGAGCTAGTGGTTAAGTACTTAATTTCTTTGACTGAAACAAAAATCAAGATTTGGGTTTGTGCTTATTTGAAAGTCCAGGTCATCTCAGACCACAATGGCCTTCCCTTCTAAATGCAGATAGGCAGGGGCTTCCACAATCCATGGTGGTGAATAGTTGACATATTAGATGTGTCTTCATAGGCTCCAGTGATGAACTCCTTCCATACTAAACAGTCTTTGGTACTGATCCCTGGGGATGCGGGTGGCGCTGTGGTCTAAACCACTGAGCCTCTTGGATTTGCCAATCAGAAGGTTGGCGGTTCGAATCCCCACGACGGAGTGAGCTCCCGTTGCTCTGTCCCGGCTCCTGCCAACCTAGCAGTTCGAAAGCATACCAGTGCGAGTAGATAAATAGGTACCACTGTGGCGGGAAGGTAAACAGCGTTTCTGTGCACTCTGATTTCCATCACGGTTTCAGTTGCTCCAGAAGTGGTTTAGCCATGCTGGCCACATGACCCGGAAAGCTGTTGGTGGACAAACGCCGGCTCCCTCAGCCTGAAAGCGAGATGAGCGCCACAACCCCTATAGCCACCTTTGACTGGACTTAACTGTCCAGGGGTCCTTTACCTTTTTTTTTACTGATCCCTGGCTCAAATTCAAGCATTGCTTGTTTAACGTCAGATCACTTGCTTCCCTTGAGCTACACAGACTTCCTTTCCATGGCTTACAAGGCCTTCCATTCCTTCTGGGGTGCCCATGTGTTCTACTTTATAGAGAACAGTCCTCTATTTGAAGGGCTGACAGGGGGACAGTCCTCTATTTTTCTTTCGTTCTTTCTTAACCCCTTACTCTCCAAGCAGTGCACAGTAAGATAAAATAGAGATACAATCAGCTAAAACTGATCATAACATTGAAAAACTGACTTAAGACTCCTGCTTAAGTTTTTTTGAGGCCTTCATTCAGCATTTTTAAGGAGTCCTGTATTTGAATGGCTGTTTGGTTGAAGGCTGTTTCAAAGATATGGAACCCTAAAGAAGGGAGGAAAGCAGAAATGAGGTCTTGAAGTTGCCCATCGACCGCCAACGGAGCAGACACAGAGGTCACACCTAGTCAGCCTTTCCCACTAGGATGTTATACAGGTATTCTAGTACCGTATTTCCCCCCCTATAGGACGCACTTTTCCCCCCTCCAAAAACAAAGGGGAAATGTGTGCGCGTCCTATGGGGCGAATACAGGCTTTTGCTGAAGCCTGGAGAGCGAGAGGCTCTCGCTCTCCAGCCTCCGGAGGGTTGCGCAGAGCTGCCTGCGCTCCCGGGCTCCGCGCAGCTCTGCGCGACCCTTCGGAGCCCGGGGCCAAGCAGCGCTGGGCTCCGGAAAGTTGCGCAGAGCTGCCTGCATTCCGAAGCCTCGGGCGCACTGAAGAGCGCGCCCGGGCTTCGCACAGCTGTCCGCAAGCCTGGAGAGACTGGCGCGGCTCCCTAGGCTTGTAGATAGCAGGCTGTTCTGGGGGCTGGGGTCGGGGGAAGCTCGGGCTTCCCCCGCGCCACCCCCGTGTCTGGGGGAAAAATATTTTTTCCCCTTTATTTCCCCCCCAAAAAAACCTAGGTGCGTCCTATAGGGCGGTGCGTCCTATGGGGTGAAAAATACGGTAATTATTTCTACATTTGACTCTGTGAATATAAATCAGCACATGCAAAATTTATGCAAACATCTCGTTTTGGTGACACAAAACTGGACAATTTAGTTCTTCATTTGACAGCACAAGGAACTGAGATTCAGTCAGCACCTGACTTACGGGGATCTGGCTTCCATTCCGCAGTGCCTGACTGACCAACAATCTATTGGGGTTCTTCAAGACAGCCGTCACCCAGTTCCTAGGTGCCGATATCCAACAACTGTAGCCTGGATCCAAAAGGGATATTCACAGATAGTTCCGATTTGATACCACATTGTGCCACTCAAAAGTTGGCATGTGAAGTTTGGATTTCAAATTTTGTTTTGGATAGTGGCATTTGTTATCTCAAAATGGGAGTAGTAGTACACTTGTCAATAATGTTGTAAAGACCACAAGCTCTAGATTTTTTACCTCTCTATGATTCTGGGATTGTCAATCTTGGTGCGCAGTATTTAAAGGCATATGAAGATACACAATATGAGGGCAATATATATTTCTTGTAAGAAGTGCTGGCAGCCAACAATGGCAGCCCTTTGTTAAGTTCTCCCTCTCTCCCTCTTTGGATGTTGTGCTGTGCTGTCCTGGCCGGGGCTGATGGGAATTGTAGCCCAAAACATCTGGATGGCAGCAGATTGGCAAAGGCTGATAAAGTGCAATTTACCTAGTACAGTGACACCTTGGGTTACAGACGCTTCGGGTTGCGCGATTTCGGGTTATGCACCATGCCGAACCCGGAAGTACCTGAACGGGTTAGTTCTGGGTTTCAGCGCTTGTGCATGCGCAGAAGCCCTAAATCGCAACCCGCGTGTGCATAGACACAGCACTGCAGGTTGCGGACGCTGTGGGCTGCGAACGTGCTTCCCGCACAGATCACGTTCGCGACCTGAGCGTCCACTGTTTCCTGACAACTCCTTGGTGGCAGCTAATAGCATTGAGCTGGGCTAGAGAATCACACAACTTATCAATGTTAGGACATAAGGGATTCGTTCCTACATGTTATTTTTTTTTTATGTTGAAACACTTTGGAATGCCTTGTTCTTGTACTTGTGGAGAACACATCTAAATCTTTAAACAAACTCTTAGTAATGTCCCAGAGTGTTTATGAACTACGAAAGTGCTGGTGTTGGCCAGTATCCCTGTGGGTCATGACCATCTCCCAAGTACTTTTTGTAAGTTCATCTAGTACAGTGTTCATCAACACTGGGTTCCCAGATGCTATTGGACTACAACTCCCATCATCCCTTACCATTGGTTAAGCTGGCTGGGGATGATGGGAGCTGGAGTCCAAAGCAACATCTGGGAAATCAAGGTTGAAGAACACTTATCTAGTCCAGGCACGTCCAACCCCCAAGTGATTGTGATCTACTCCCACTATAAAAAAACTGGCAGTGATCTACCCAAGATGGTGGCTAACTGGGCAGCGATCTACCCAAGATGGTGGCTAACTGCCCAAAGTTGTTGAGTTTTTTTGGGGGGGGGCATAGTTGTTGAGTAAAAACATAATGGGGGGGACAAAAAACCAAAACCAATTTAAAATATAGGTTAAAATGCAATTTAAAATGCAGCCTCATTTTAAAAGTAGCCCATAGATCACATAAAGGGAGGGGAACATAAGGGTCAGGCTGAGTCCAAGCCAAAGGCCAGGCGGAACAGCTCTGTCTTGCAGGCCCTGCGGAAAGAAATCAGATCCTGCAGGGCCCTGGTCTCATGAGACAGAGCGTTCCACCAGGCCGGAGCCAGTGTTGAAAAGGCCCTGGCTCTGGTTGAAGCCAATCTGACTTCCTAAGGGCCTGGGACCTCTAGAGTGTTGCTATTTATGGACCTTAAGGTCCTCTGTGGGGCATACCAGGAGAGGCGGTCCCATAGGTAGGGAGATAATGCATTGTACTTATAGTAATGAATGCAGATTTGAACTAGTATTTTTATTTTATTATTTATTGAATCGGGAAGAATCTTTCGTCACGGAAATGTTCTAATTTTAGAAGAGGCTTCTCCTCTCCTGCTAACGGAAAGCTTTTAAACACGAGCCTTGGTGACGAGATAAAGGGACCCTAAGCAGGGAGGCTCTAAGCCAGGGCTGGGTCCCCAAAATGCCGCTGAATTCCCCTGTTTGCTCTGGCCAGCAGGACAAATGATCAAGGATGTTGGGAGTTGGAGTCTGGCCATATCTGGAGGGCCGCAGGTTCCCAGCTCCTCTGCTTTTTAAGCCTTTGAGGGATTAACTGAGAACAGAGCGCATCTGATGTGTTTGATGATGATGATGATGATGATGATGATGATAATAATAATAATAATAATAATAATAATAATAATAATAATAATAATGTGGTACTGCATGTCGGTCTTGGAAAACTGTGCTCATGTGAAACACCAGACTGAAAAACATAAAGGGGGCAAATGAAGAGGAAGTTGTTTGGGGGAGGGAAAGAGCTTGGTTTAAAATGCCACAACATACGTAATTTAATTAAAAGAAGCCATTAAGCGGGGCAGTGGGGGGAGGGAACCTGGGGAGATTGAAAACAGGAGTTGCTCAGAAGTCACAATAATAATAAGATGTTCAAAAGCAAGATTTAGATGGGTTACGATATAATTTGGCATTCCTTACACACTTACTGTTTGCTAGCACAGAAGTGTGTTTTTGAGCAGAGAGAGAGAGAATAGCTTTGAATAGGACAGTTACTGTTATAGGATTTTTTGCCATTTCCAGCCCCATAAGTTCTGCCAATCTCTTCATTGGCATTAGACGCCTACCTGAAGTAACTTAAATATTATTTATCTAGGCTTGCCGGCTTCCAAACCTGAGATTTCCTTCTCTCCTGCTAAACCTGATGATTAAGGCAGAGACGCCACGGCCTCGGCTTCTCCTGCGTGTTCCTCTTATCCTTCCTTCTTCCTCCACTTCCTGTGGTCAGAACTGACCATACAACAGCTATTGCCTTGCTTGTTTTCTTGAGTTCCTCTTGTTCTCTGGTGTACAGTGATGACTTTACAAATAATGTCGTGTAAATTGCATGGTTGTCTTAGTCTGTTCTCATCATTATCTTAAGCCTTGTTCTGCGTCTGTGAAGTTACACTGAGTTCTTTACTCTGAGAGATTTTTAAAGCAGATGCATATGATTAATTCCCAAGGGCTAACATGAACCACTTATTGCAGAGGTAGAAAACATGGTCCTTTCCAGATGTTGGTGGACCGACTCCCATAAGCCCCAGCCAGCCTGGTCAGTGCTCAAGGGTGAAGAGTGCTGATGTTGACTGTCCCTAACTCGCCGTATTTTTTGCTCTATAGGATGCACCCGACCATAGGACGCACCTTGTTTTAGAGGGGGAGAACAAGAAAAAAAAATTCTCCCCCTCTCTGCTCAGCGCCCCTTCAGCAAAGTGGCAGGAGAAACTGAGCCCCTTCCATTTCTCCTCCCGCTTGGCTGAAGGGGCGCTGCGCAGCTCTCCCTCTCTGCTGAAGCCAGGAGAGTCTTGCTCTCCCAGCTTCAGCAAAAGGAACCCGAAGCCTTCGGAGCGCAGCGCGAGTTCCCACAGTGCTCCGGAGGCTTCAGGCGGCTATCCCTGAAGCCTGGAGAGCGAGAGGGGTCGGTGCGTACTGACCCCTCTTGCTCTCCAGGCTTCAGCGAAAGCAATGTGAAGCCTCTGGAGCGCAGAGGGAGCGCTCCCTCTACGCTTCGGAGGCTTCGCATTGCTATTGCTGAAGGCAAGGAGGCTGAATTCGCTCCATAGGGCGCACACACATTTCCCCTTAATTCTGGGAGGGGAAAAAGTACGTCCTATAGAGCAAAAAATACGGTACATCATACCCACATCATATGGGGAAGGCGTGTGACTTCCCCAAAGAATCCTGGGAACTCTACTTCCCATCAGCTGATGAACAGTAAAACTGAAATCACAGCACACAGTGATGCCAGGCGTTTGACAGATCCACCTTCCAGATCCACTATCCGCCTTCTAGGCTAGAATCTGATCAGGATCTGGTTGGCAGAGCCAAAAAATATTTTCCACTCCTACATTAGAGACTCATGATAGTATAAAATTGTGGAAGTTGATGGGTTGCGCTGGTTGTTTATTTGTTAAATTTGTGTCCCGCCCTTCATCCCAGGGCAGAAAACAAGAAGGGATAAAGCTGTTTTACAAATCTTAAAAACTATTTTAGTACAGATGCAGACTGGAAAAGGCCGGTTAAAAGAGGAAGATCTTCAGTAGGCAAGTGGAGGGCAGCTGCCATAATGCGAAGTGTCCAGTGCGGTATAGTGGTTAAGAGCAGTGGACTCGTAATCTGGTGAACCGGGTTCGCTTCCCCGCTCCTCCACATGCAGCTGCTGGGTGACCTTGGGCCAGTCACACTTCTCTGAAGTCTCTCAGCCTCACTCACCTCACAGAGTGTTTGTTGTGGGGGAGGAAGGGAAAAGAAGATTGTTAGCCGCTTTGAGACTTCTTAGGGTAGTGATAAAGCGGGATATCAAATTCAAATCCAAACTCTTCTTCTTCCAACATTGTGTGGAACAGGTCTCCAGATAAGATGTTATGAGGAGCATACACATTGTTGCGGTGAGAGGTAGGGGAGTGAGACTGCACTTGCTTGTGGTCAGAACATGCATATGCTTTTCCTATGCCTTCATTTGAAGAGATACCAGTGGCTGTGATCCCATGTGTGAATGTTCATCATGATGTACGAAAGAGGCTCTTCTCATTGGCTCCTCGGTCTTTCAGTCTCCTCTGCCCGCCCAGTGGCAACTCTTTTGGTGCAAACTGAGCAACGCCACTCATCCCCAATACCTGATCATCTTCCCCGCCCCATATGGGATTGAGAACACATGCATAAGAGTCAGAAAAGGGCGAGTGAGATGCCTGTAACACCCACTGACAATTATCCCGCACACCATCACCTGTCAAACCTCTCTGCATCACACGCACCAAATTCTGTGGCCCTCCTGTCTAAGCATAAGCTGAGGTTCTTTGGGTGCTGGTTTCTCTAAAAGGTAAAGGGACCCCTGACCATTAGGTCCAGTTGTGGCCGACTATGGGATTGCAGCGCTCATCTCGCTTTATTGGCCGAGGGAGCCGGCGTACAGCTTCCGGGTCATGTGGCCAGCATGACTAAGCCGCTTCTGGCGAACCAGAGCAGCGCACGGAAACGCCGTTTACCTTCCTGCCGGAGTGGTACCTATTCATCTACTTGCACTTTGACGTGCTTTCGAACTGCTAGGTTGGCAGGAGCAGGGACCGAGCAACGGGAGCTCACCCTGTCGCAGGGATTCGAACTGCTGACCTTCTGATCGGCAAGTCCTAGGCTCTGTGGTTTAACCCACAGCGCCACCTGCGTCCCTGCTGGTTTCTCTACCACTCGCCAAATGCCATACTTGTAAGGAGCAGCCATGGATGCTCGGAGGACATGGCACCCAGGGTAGAACTTCTTCAAGCGGTGCTTTGTGTCAGCACGTCATGTGCAAAATGAAAGTGCAAATGCCTTCAATCAGGAGGCTCTGGCCTAAAGCCAGTGGTCTCCATCTCATGCTAATGAAGGAGAAGGCACCAATACGAATACTGCGGCTGCGTAACCCACCCAAGAGAAACCATTGCAGCAGTGAACACAGTTGCCCACTGTTAAGATGTGCCAAACACGCTCTCCCCCAACGTTTGTAGTTCTCCTGAAAGTCTGGCCTTTTGAAATGGAGATGTTTCGTATCGGCCTCAGCAACTTAACCTTTGTACCATTTCAACACAGTCTTTTTTTAGTCAATGCAGTGGCCGTGACAAGCTTCGCCGTGCAAGACAAATTAACAGAGCCCCCAAACACATTATCTTTCCCCTGCTGTTGTTGATCTTCCAAAGTTTTCAAAATACTTCTGTAGTTACTCCCTGTCTTGCAGAACCTTACCATGAGAATTGAGTTGGAGGAAGGGCCAGGGCCAGATTCAGGACTGGTGCCACACAGGGTGCGGAGTTGAGGGGTACAAAACAACAACAACCACCCTATATTTATATGGGTACCTGCTGAGGAGATCCATAAAAAAGCAACTGTACCAAAAGGAATTATTGTGAAAATAAAATTATTATTTTTCTGGGCGGGGGCGGGGGCAAGAATGCCATAGTACCAAAGTCCACCTCTATATGGGGCTGTAAAATGCAAGTTTATACAAGGTCAGATTATTTGTCCATCTCACCTAGGGTTGTCTACTCTGAGTAGCACTGGATCCTGGATCACTAGCAGAGAGTCCTTCCCATCACTTGTCACCCAGTCCTTTAATCCATAGGTTCAAGGGATTAAATATGGAATTAAGCGTGAGACTTTCTCTATGCAAAGCATGCATTCTAACACTAGACTACAGTCCCTTCTTCCCTGTCTTGTAGTCTAGCAACATGTCTTAATGACTGACCAGCCATAGTCTCATGGAAGTATATAAGCAATGTGTGCCTTATCTCAAGGATAGCGAAATTTTGTCTCTCCAGATGTTGGTGGAATGTAACTCCCATCATCCCTGACCATTGGTCATGTTGGTTGGGGCAGATGGGAGCTTCCCTGTCCCTTCTTTATACCTTACAGTCAATTTGGAAGAGATTACAGTTCAACTAATTGAAAATGGTTTTCATTTAGACAATGTGCTGTGGGTGTTCATATTGTGGTCAATTCTGTCTTAGTCAAGTTGGGTGAATGAAATGAACTTTGTAGGTACATGCTAGAATTAAGAGTCAACAGTTCTTAAAGATAAAATTCATGCATTTGCCCAGACTCATTTCTGATGTCAAAGAGAGACAGACAGACAGACAGACAGACAGACAGACAGACAGACAGACACACACTGTAATAGTATTTTTCCTTGCTTTTAGAAGCAGGGTTTGAATTTCACCTCTGGCTGTGATGCCACAAGGTGAGATTTGTGAAACAGCCAGAATGAAATGCAAAACTACTTGAATTTCAAGTCTTTTCAAATTTTGTTTCTGGATACGAAATGGGGACCTTTTCCATGATACAGGACATGAATTTTTCCAGTAAACCTAAAAAGGCCCTCCCTTTACTACCACTGTTATGCAACAACTAGGCACTGTATGGAAGCAGATAGTTGTTCCAGACCATATGGTTTACCATCTAATTGAAACCAACAGAACAAAGGGAAGGTGTGGACAGAATTTAACACAGCCAGCAGCCCAGAATAGGAACGGGAAAATTACCTGTTAAGTAATGGTTCTGATTCTCTCGGTGAGTGTTGTTGGGATGTGGAAAACATCTCACAGGAAAGTTGAACCCCATGGCGAATGTAGCTCACAGCTCAGTTCCAAGAAGGGGGAAAGTGACAGAAAAGCAGGTTACCAGCTATTGCAAAAACAACGAGACTAGTTTAATCCAAGTGAAGTTGTGCAAAAACGCCACATGTTTTCATGGCTCATATTTGTTTCAATAGGGTTTGCTCAATGACTTATCAGTATCATCACACAGCAGTCGCCTTGGCTGCACATTGCTTAAAGGCATAAGCTAAACTAAAGATTTAAACTTAAGATGCTAGTGCATCTTGTCAAAATCGCAGGTCCTTTGCTCCTCCCCTGCTCTTGTTTCTGGAGCAAAGCTGTGCGCTAAGCCATGGTTTTATCTGAACCCGGCTCATGGTGTGTTTCTTGTTCTTGGCTTACCACTCCTGCTTTCGGGGAGACAAACCACAAGCCGAAGTTCAGACATCATGCTGAATAGTAATTTGTTTGATTTATTTATTTCATTTAAAACATGTACAGTGGTACCTCGCAAGACAAATGCCTCGCAAGACAAAAAACTCGCTAGACGAAAGGGTTTTTTGTTTTTTGAGCTGCTTCGCAAGACGATTTTCCCTATGGGCTTGCTTCGCAAGACGGAAACGTCTTGCAAGTTTGTTTCCTTTTTCTTAACACCGTTAATACAGTTGCGACTTGACTTCGAGGAGCAACTCATAGCACGCGGTGTGGTAGCCTTTTTTGAGGTTTTTAAAGACTTTGGTGATTTTTGAAGCTTTTCCAAAACTTTCCCGACACCGTGCTTCGCAAGACGAAAAAAACCGCAAGACGACAAAACTCGCGGAACAAATTAATTTCATCTTGCAAGGCACCACTGTATACTGCTCTTCCTTCGAAGATCTCAGGGTGGTTTACAGCATAAAACTACAAAATAAAAACACTGTACAGTAATCCCAAACAGTAATCACAAACTGTGTATTCAATTTCCCTTTGTCAAAGATTTTTGCTTTCTTTTTCTCTCTTCCCCACCCCCTCCCACGTCTAGGAAGAAGCTTCCAATGGCTCCAGCCCCCTGGGAATGTTGACGGACACTTGCCACAAATTGGATTTGACCCTGTTGGGAAAAGCGGAGGGAAAGCTTGGGGAAGAAACCTAATCTTCTGGGTGTGGAGCCTTTTGCTCCAAAAATCTGGAGCGCAGAAGGCATGGGAGATTCCTATACGGCCACTTTCCCTAACGGGAATGGACTCCTGTCTCCTTCAGCAAGCCCTCAAGCTTCCACCACTTACAGCAATGATTACAGCCCATTCTCCCATTCCTCCCCAACATCTCAAGACCCATCATCCCTGCTGGTATCCAAGGGGCACCCTTCCTCCGACTGCCTCCCCAGTGTCTACACCTCTTTGGACATGGCACACCCTTATGGCTCCTGGTACAAAGCTGGCATCCACCCGGGCATCTCCACCGCCTCTAGCAACCCCACAGCTTCCTGGTGGGACATGCACTCCAACAGCAACTGGCTGAGCTCCCAGCCCCAGTCAGATGGACTTCAGAGCTCCTTGCAGACCATGCCCAGCCAGGCTCCCATCAGCCCCCAGCTGCCCAGTTACACTTCCGAATTCACCACCTTAAACCCTGCTCCATACCCGGCTGTGGGCATCACTTCCTCGTCGCACCTTCTCCCTTCTGGTCAACATGTGCTGCCCCAAGAGATGTACAAGCCCAAGCCGGTGGCCAACAACTCCCTGATGGAAGGCGGGATCGGACTGAAGTCCGGAAGAGGCGGCTCCTTTGGGAGTACGGCAGGCCGGTCGACCTGCGACTGCCCCAACTGCCAAGAGCTGGAGAGGCTCGGGGCCTCGGCAGCCAGCCTGCGGAAGAAGCCCATCCACAGCTGCCACATCCCGGGCTGCGGGAAGGTCTACGGGAAGGCCTCGCACCTCAAGGCCCACCTGCGGTGGCACACCGGGGAGCGCCCCTTCGTCTGCAACTGGCTCTTCTGCGGCAAGCGCTTTACCCGCTCGGACGAGCTGGAGCGCCACGTCCGCACCCACACCCGGGAGAAGAAGTTCACCTGCTTGCTTTGCAACAAGCGCTTCACCCGCAGCGACCACCTCAGCAAGCACCAGAAGACCCACAACGAGATGGGGGTAGGGAAGCCCCCCGAGGGCGAAGCAGAACGGGAAGAGGTGGCCGCAGTGGCCGGTTCTCCCAGTGCCGCCTTGCAGGAGGGCCTCCCTGGAGACGAGAAAGACGCCACCAGCCCAGAGCAGAGCAACCTGCTGGAGATCTAGGTCGCTGGTGCTGAGTGCTTGCTCCACCTTTGTTGCGTCACACCACCGACCCCCTTTTTTAACTGAGCGAAATAATTTATTTCCCGGGGGAAAGCCCAGACGCAGACCTCGTGCCAAACTTCCCTTCCCTTCCAACCCCCCAAACGAACTTCGCTGAGAGACCCCTGAAGGTCCACGACTTTCTGGCCAAAGACACAAATATCCGAGCCAAAATCTTGAAGCTAAGTCTCCGGTCATCCTCTGGATGGTTACAACCAAAGCGCGTCCCTGCCTTGGTCTCGGCATGCTCACTCAAGGGAATGGACAAGAAATCTGAAGTTGTGCCATGCAGAGTTGGCCAACTAGCAGGCCAGGCAGGAATAAAGTGGGTTTTTCTCAGGGTATGTATAGGAATCACCTTTTGTCTAGCGTAACCCACTGAGGATTCAGTTTGAATCACCTCCTCTAACTTTGTGCAGTGAGCAGCAGTCTTGCAGCAGGTGGAGAGAAGAAGACGGTGAGAGGTCTGGAGCAGCTTTGAGACTAAGGTGGAATACCTGTCCCCACAGAACATGCCCCTGGTCCAGAGCTCTTAAAGAGGCAAGCGCAATCTCTAGCTCAGGACATGGCAAATAGGCTTTATAGGTCCAGATTCGGAAGGGGCTGCTGTTCCTTTAAGAATGGCAAGCTAGGGCAAATTCCACTAGAGGCGGCTTTTCAGGTACACAGCAGCACTGATAAGAAAAGCCATAACTGGTGACACTCTTAAAGGTACAGAAGCCATCTCCGAGTCTGGACATGCAGTTGACAGTGGGACTAATGGGAAATAGAACTGACTGGTGGAGCATGAATAAATTTGAAGCCCTTTTATATGCAATTGGGAGCCATTGGTTGAGGGTTTGTACAGGTAATGGGAGCTTTGCCATTAAAATCCCGTTCAATTTAAAATGAAGCATGTTGCTCTTGGGCAGTAGCAGGCAAGTTCAGAGGACAGTTTTGAAGGGGGACGGATGGGCATCCATTTACACAACCATCTCTCCGTTCTTCACACACAACAAGGGCTCCATCGCTCCCTCTCCTGTCAATGCAAGTCTGGCAAAGGCCATAGCAGAGTGTTGGTGGTATAACATCGCTCCAGAGACGGTGCCTGCCTTTTGCAGGTGCCAGCCATGCCTTTGCTTCTGGTTTAGAATACATGTACCAAACTGAGGACCATGGGAATGGAAGCCGTCCACATGGATAAGAGACTATATTCAGACAGTTGATGGACATGGCGCCATACTGTTAAAAACGGGACTCTCTTTCCATTGAAATCCAGAGAATGTGGAAATTTCTTCTGATGCACTCTGCTAGATGCACAGAGGTAAAGAGGGTTGGAGAGGAACGAAGGCCAACCACTCTGTAGAAGTCAAGAAGGGGCAAGTTATCCCACAAAGGTGCTACAATACCCTTGGAGCTCCCTCTCCCCATGTATTTAATCTAGAAGTATATTTATGCCTTAAATTATGATGACAAATTAACAGGAGGAAGGAGGCAACTAGGTTCTCCAAGAGGCCTCTGTAATGTGAGGCATCTGTTATCTTATCAGGGTAGTCTCTCTGCTAACTGGGGGACTTGCTCTGTGCAAAACAGCATGATCTATAACTTGCTCGGTTTCTTTTGTTTTTTGTTCGCTTCGTAAGGTGAAAAAAAATGGAGTATTTATAATCTTGAAATGCTTTTTTTTTTTGTTTAAGTTCTGTGTCATTTTTTTACGATCCATTGGGATTTTGAAAACCCCTTGTTAATATCAGAAATACAGAGCCAGATTTTCAACTTGCTAAGTGCACATATTTCGGGGGAAAGGGTTTAGTTTGCTTTAAGACCTCTGGCTTAATCATCAGTGATTGGGAGCCACTGGCACAAGCCCCTATTTTGGGGGGGCAGAGCTGGTCTAAGACATTTTGCCGCCTGTGGCGAAGAACAGGACCGTGTCCCACATTCCATGATCAGAAGCTGATTTGACTGGCAGGTGAATCTTATTTCAGGGCTGATGATGAGCCTTCACCATACCTGAGGCTCAGCAGGTTAATTTTGGGGGTGTAGGACTGGCCATGAGGCATACACAGCTGACCTGCAGCAGAAGACAGTGGTCAGAAGTAACAAACAGGGGATATCTTTGACATATGCCACCTCTCTCTGCCCAACGGTATGGCCAACTCTGATTTGGGGACAGTACCTTTCTGTGGACGCATATTGCTGAACTGCTTCCATTTCCCTTAGATCAGCCTGCCGTTTCAGGGGCATTGGAAGTACGACACATTTCAAAGAGGCTGCCATGGAAAATGGCATTCCTGTGTTTGCCACTTTTCTCCTGTAACATTTGGGCACCTTTTTCAGGTTGTGGCTTTATGTTGGGTGCTTGTTCCCACATTGTTCATTGGCTGGAAGAGGGTACACATCATCTGATGGTGTCAGCATGCCTAAACATTATTGGGAGAGTGAGGGCTGCCCATTATTAAGCAAGTAAACCAGATACGCTTCAGCATCTGTGTAAGAAGAGAAGTACACTTATTTCAGCAACAGAAGTAAAAAAATCTTTTTTTAAAAAAACAACAACATTTTGCCTGCTCGGTGGCACATGTCACATGGATTTTTTTTTTAAAAACCAACAGTTTGGACTTTGCTTGTTATTAATTTAATTAAGAATAAAATATAAGCTATGTTGTGGGGGAAGCTTAAAGAAACTCGATTCTTATCTTTGGAGGAAAGCACAATCCAGTGCTTCTGTACCACAATTCAAATAAAATTGCACTCCTAAGGCTTGCAATGTGACTATTTATGGATTGGGCCTTTATAGTTGTAAACAGCCTTACAGTCATGGTGGGTAACCCTGAGGTCTACTATTATTTATTTTAAAAAACTGCCTTTCGGTTGCAAAACAAGCAGGAGGGTTACAACACACCATTCGAAAATCACATAATAAATCAAACTTGCAACTCACAAGATTAAAAGGGGAAAGAGTCACCGTAGTGGATCTTCCTTTGCAGAGCACAGCTGCAAAGTTTGTTGTGACTTTTAGGAAAGGGATACACAAGGAGCACACCTATTGGAGCATTACTGGCCAGTTTCCGGTGGAGCACCTGGGGTCTGCCGGTTGCTAGGGCTTCTTCAAAGGATGCTGGACTAGGTGAGGTATGTTCGTAAGAAGACTTCGCACTCAGGATCTATTAACACAGACTAGGCATGCCTCAACTGTTTAAGAGCTGCTTAATAGTGTGGCATTCGTTCTTGCTTTGTAAATTTAAGGCCACAGGGATTCTAGAAAAGAAGACTACACGATACTGAAGTCCCCTCGCCCCTGATCTATGGTATTCTGTCAGTTCACAATGGGCAAGTCCAGGGGTCAGCAACCTTTTTCAGCCGTGGGCCAGGTCCACCGTCTCTCAGACCATGTGGTGGGCCAGACTATATTTTTTTGGGGGGGGATGAATGAATTCCTATGCCCCACAAATAACCCAGAGATGCATTTTAAATAAAAGGACACATTCTACTCATGTAAAAACACACTGATTCCTGGACCATCCACGGGCCAGATTGAGAAGGCGATTGGGCCGCATCCGGCCCCCAGGCCTTAGGTTGCCTACCCCTGGGCAAGTCCCAATTCTTCTACATGTGAACTGAGTACGTGCCCTTATACATGCCCCCACAATCCCATGAAATACAGCGACATTCAGGGCCAGACATGTACAGATTCCTTGGTAGATGTTCAACTTCCAAGGTGTCTAGCAAATTGGGGTGAGCGCACAAAGGAGAAAACTTGAATGCCAATTTTATTTTTTCATGACTTTGAAATTGGGACAAAAAGGCATCCTAAATGGGACAGGGGACGCTGCTGTTTCTTAAGGGATGGGTGGGGGCAGACAGCAGCTGTAGTCCCGGCACTTTTTGGAGCTTTAAAAAAAAAAATAACGGTAGCAACTACATTGCCTCATTAGCCTGAGAATCTGTCAGCTTGCCTGTAGGTAACCTCAGTGACTATGAGGTAGATATTGCCTCTGGAGGTCAGCCGGGGGGCCATATGGGATTTTCCTGCGTTTAGTTCCCATAGCGGAGAAGGAATCACACTCCCGCAGGGCAATCATCGCAAAGCCCCCAAACTGTTGTTTGGGAAATGGTGACTACCAGAGATCCCAGCCCCCCTTGGAACAAAGGCCTTCTGTCAGCAAGGCTTTCGCAAAGGCACAATGGACCTTTGTGAAGAGACAAGCTCCCGTCAGAAGGAGCAGCAATTACAGCTAACACCAGCCAGCCTTGACTTTAACTCCTTGGGATTCACTATATTGTCCTAGCCCAGCCTAAAGGGAATATAAGATGCTCAGCAGGTCCTCTTCCTCACAAGTGATAACTGGGCGCCATTGTGGCAACACTGTTGTGTTGCTGTCTGAAACCATCTTTAAAAGGATGGAGGAAGGGTCTTCAGCTATTCTGGGCCAGTGGGCACATTTGGAACTCTGAGAACGTGCCATGGACTGCTGTGGAGGTGTGCCCATTCACAATATGGCAGTGCCCATTTCGCAGAATCGTGGTGAGGCCAAAAGGTACCGTATTTTTCGTCCCATAGGACGCTCCATCCCATAGGACACACCTAGTTTTTTGGGGGGGAAATAAAGGAATTCCCCCCCCCCCTTTATTTCCCCCCCAAAAGCAGTTCGGGGGAACCGAACCAGGTCGAGGAACAGCGCGATGGCGGTGCTGCGCCTCCCTGCTGTCCCCCGAGCTTGTGGGGCTGGCCGATGTCTGCCCGGCGCGAGGGGCGCTCTGCTTCAGGGTGCCCCGCCCACCGGGCGGCAGGCTGCTATCCGCAGCATCGGGAGCCCTGCGGGGAACTCCTGCAAGGCTCCCCACGCTGTGGATGCCTGCCCGGCGTGAGGGGCGCTCTGCTAGGCTGCGGATGTGTTCCCGTAGCGCCGGGCGCTCTGCTTTCAGGGCACCCGACGCTCCGGGAAGCAGGCTGCTATCCGCAGCCTAGACATCCCTGCGGGACCTCTCACAGGGTTGCCTAGGCTGCAGGTGTCTTCCTGAAGCCTGGAGAGCGAGAGGGGTCGGTGGGCACCGATCCCTCTCGCTCTCCAAGCTTCAGCGAAAGCCTGCATTTGCCCCATAGGACGCACCCAGATTTCCCCTTCATTTTTGGAGGGGAAAAAGTGTGTCCTATAGGGCGAAAAATACGGTAAGTAACTTGCCCAAGAGCCTGGGTATAATGCAGATGTGAGGTTCTGAGCCCCAAAACACAAAATCACTTCTCTGAACTTACATCAAATAGGAAGATAATTCTCAAACCAACTTTCCCCAAACAAAGGCCGCCCCCTGTGAAGTCTGTTGTGCTAGCGGAATAGCAGCGTTGGCTATGACCCAAGCCAGATTTCTTCCTCACCTCCGCTGATGTTTCCTCACAGTTAAAAGCACTGCTCCTCAATGACTGGTTCTCCACAGTATGTCAGATGTTACAAGTCCAATATACAAAGCCCATCATAAACTATGAAACGATCCCCCACCAAAAAAGTTCACACTTCTCTTCACCTCTTTTCCTGCAGCCTGATCTCCTTTAGATGCTGAGACAGAACTGGGGAAAGCAAAGTGGGAAAGTCTACTAAAAGCCGATCAAGAGGAGAGCACAATACCATTACCAGCAGAAAGGCACTGCAAGATTTTTACTGGGTTCATTTTAATTATACTGTACATCCAGGATACTTCCATGTGGCTCACATATAATATGGTTCCAGCTGAAGCTTTTGCGAAAACAGGTTCAATTTCTGGCTACCTCTCCCCTGTTTATTTTGGTTTTCATTAAGAGCAGATGAAGACCCTTGCTAGATATGACCAAGATCCCATCTAGTCCAGCATCTGCAGCAGCCGTTCCAACAGGATATACAGTTGTACCTTGGAAGTCAAACAGAATCCATTCCGGAAGTCCGTTCAACTTCCAAAACATTTGAAAACCAAAGCGCGGCTTCTGATTGGCTGCAGGAAGATCCTGCAGCCAATCGGAAGCCCCATTGGACGTTCGGCTTCCAAAAGAACGTTCAAAAACCAGAACAGTCACTTCTGGGTTTCGATCGTTCGAGAGCCAAAACGTTCGAGAACTAGGCTGTTCAACTTCCAGGGTATGACTGTATATATAGGAAAGGGAGAGAGATGGGACTGCAGAACCTGTCCGTCAGCCCTGCTGAAAGGCTAGCAACTCATTTCAAGAACTGAGTAAACAATAACTAGTGTATGAGTTTGCTCTTTTCCTCCTCACTCCCAACCCTTTTTCCTTTTGTGTCGTGTCTTTTAGACTGTAAACCTGAGCGTAGGAAAGGGCTGTCTCATCACTGATACTTGTAGACTGAAAAGCAGGATAAAAATGAATTAATGAATTCATCAATTAATATAAATTAAGGCCATAGCCCTCTCCTGCTGTCACTCCCAGCTGCTGGCATTCTGTCTCTGAACGTGAAGACTTCGCATAGCTTCCATTGCTAATAGCCACTAACAGACCTACCCTTCATGATTTTTTTTTTCCTGGTCCCCTTTTGAATCATTCTCAGGTTGCAACACGTACCAACTTACATGGGGGGAATTCACACTGAACTCCAGCAGAAAACAAACTGCCTTGGAAAGTAGTGGACTTTCCTTTGTTAGAGGTTTTCAAGCAGAGACTGGATGATGACCACCTATCAGGGATGCTGTAGCAAAGGAGTTCCTGCATCAGAAATAGCGGGTTGGACTAGATGACCTTTGAGTTACCCTCCCACTTCTATAATTTTATGTCCTATTTCTGAGTACGCATAGGACTGCAGCATGAGCCGGTGGATTCCAAAAAACATGCATTGTGTGAAGTGCTTTATTTTGTCTTTCCTGGATCTACAGCACTACCAATTGATTTCACTGGGTGATCCCATGCCCACTAAATTCTGTTGGCAGGTATATAAATTAACTTGGAGTTTTCATCCTAACATTTTGTAACTGCTATTAGTACAACAATAGGGAATAAAGGAGGTGGTGAGGCTTTTCATGGAACGGAAGAGACTTCAATGAAGAAAAGGTGAATTTTGTTGAATGTTTAGGGAGGCTTTTAATGTTTGATGTAGTACAGTGTTTTTATATTTTTTTTGGAAGCCGCCCAGAGTGGCTGGAGAAGCCCAGCCAGATGGGCGGGGTATAAATAATAAATTATTATTATTATAATTTAGGCCCCAGTCAGGGCACATGGAAAACAGCCATATTTCAAAAAGTAAAATCCCCCAAAAGTTTTTGAGATTTTTTAAAGACAAGCCCCAAAGTTCTTTTTTTACAAAAACGCAAAAAGACGTGATTTTTCCAGTTTCACTACCTTCCACCTTTCAAATCCCAGTAATGTCTGGGAAAATATGCCACCACTAGCAGGGAGGAGGTTCAAATGTACTATAGCATGGGTAGGCAAACTAAGGCCCAGGGGCCGAATCTGGCCCAATCACCTTCTAAATCTGGCCCGTGAACGGTCAGCATGTTTTTACATGAGTAGAATGTGTCCTTTTATTTAAAATGCATCTCTGGGTTATTTGTGGGGCATAGGAATTTGTTCTCCCCCTCCCCCAAATATAGTCTGGCCCCCCACAAGGTCTGAGGGACAGTGGACCGGCCCCCTGCTGAAAAGGTTTGCTGATCCCTGTACTATAGTGTAATGGGAATTGGGGTTGCTTGTGTGTAAACCTCCAAACTGCTCCAAACTGCTTGGGGTGGTTGCGCCTTTCCCAGGCTGAGCAGCCCCTTGGCACGGCTGCTTCAGTCGCTGGCAGAATCCGTCAGTGGGCGTTTCCTAAACTTCTTCCAACATAAGAATTCCTTAACGGACAACCTCCTCCTCGCCTCTCTGCGCGGAAGCCTTCTGCGCAGAGTGGGCGTGCCAAGCGGTGGTCCTCCACTCTCCTCGCTGACCTCACTGGAAGAGTCTCGGAGCCTCCCCTCCGAAGTGCTCTCTGCCTCTCCTTTCTTCCTGGTGTCACCTTGACTTCCTTCCTCAGAGGAAGCTCTCTCTCTTCCTTTACTGGTTCCCTCTCCGGCATCATTAGGGAACCTAACCTCTCCACTCGGCTCCGATGTCAGTTCCCTGACATATAGTATGGGGTGTGTGTGTGTGTGTGCAATTTTTCCACTGTTCAGGACTGCGTCAATATGCCCCCATGTGGCAAAAACAAGAAATCTAAGTATGCCAGGTACTGAAACCAGGGGAGCCGAATTGCATGCACATTTCACAGCTCTGTTCTATCAGTGCTTACTCAGAAGTAAATCCCCTTGAGTTCAGTGGGACTTAAGGGTAAGGGTAAAGGGACTCCTGACCATTAGGTCCAGTCGTGGCCAACTCTGGGGTCGTGGCGCTCATCTCGCTTTATTGGCCAAGGGAGCCGGTATACAGCTTCCGGGTCATTATTAAGCCGCTTCTGGCGAACCAGAGCGGCGCATGGAAACGCCATTTACCTTCCCGCTGGAACAGTACCTATTTATCTACTTGCACTTTGACATGCTTTCGAACTGCTAGGTTGGCAGGAGCAGGGACTGAGCAACGGGAGCTCACCCCGTCACGGGGATTCGAACCACCGACCTTCTGATCGGCAAGCCCTAGGCTCTGTGGTCTAACTCACAGCGCCACTTTAACTCACAGCGCCGCTTTGGGACTTATTTCCAGGTAAATAGTTATAGGATCACATCTTAAATTCCTCTTAATCTTAATGTTTCCTTTACGCCATTGGACAGTAGCAACCTTACTTAAGATGGGCTGTGCCAGTAGCATTATAACTGCCTTTTGAAGCAAGATTAATAGATAGGGAGAAGGAATGAAAAGGACAGAACTAGGCAGAAAGAGTAAAGGTGACAACAGAATTAAATAAATGAAACAGGAGTCACATGCTGCAGCCTGGGATTAAAAGGAGGTTCTGCATTTGGAAAAAATTAAGTCCGCTGCTTCAGTCTTTACCCTGAGCTCTCCTTTTGCCTCCTTTTCTGGACACGATCCTGCCAATACTTCTCTTTGGTCCAGATCCTGGAAAGTTTTACCAACTTTTTGGGTAGCTCATACCCACGCATTCACATGTTGATGTAACAACACGGGCAAAGAGGCAAAAACAAACAAACCAGGACATGTTTATTTGAGGCTTCCAATCTACAATGCGAATTAAGTCTCTGACATACAGACGTGCCCCCAAATACTACCCAGTTCCATGGGACAAAAGTGTGGGGGAAAACGCTCTCCCTATAGTGGCAGGCTTGCCAATTTTTAATATTTGTTCTGTCCCTTCAGGGTGGTGGTATAGAAATCTACGGCTTTTGCATGGCGAATGTAGCCTTCTGTATAAAACTGGAATCACATCCATTTGTTCTTCCATTTTTAGCCTCAGGTCCCTCTGGCATGTTGTCAACCTGGAATATTGCCCATCAATGCAGACCCCAGGTCAAATTATTATTATTATATTATATTATATTATATTATATTATTATATTATATTATATTATATTATATTATATTATATTATATTTATTTATTTATTTATACCCCGCCCTCCCCAGCCAAGACCGGGCTCAGGGCGGCTAACAACCAATAATAAAAACAAGTTGATTAAAATACAATTTAAAAGAATTAAGATACAACATTAAAACAATTAGGGAGCAATCTCTTCATAGGAGGAGAAAGGAAAAAGAAAGAGGGGGAGGGAATCAAACTGATTCTGAGCCAAAGGCCAGGTGGAACAACTCTGTCTTACAGGCCCTGCGGAAAGAGATCAGGCTGGAGCCAGTGTTGAAAAGGCCCTGGCTCTGGTTGAGGCTAATCTAACTTCCTTAGGGCCCGGGAGCTCTAGGGTGTTGCTATTTATGGACCTTGAGGCTCTCCGTGGGGCATACCAGGAGAGGGGGTCCCGTAGGTACGAGGGTCCTAGGCCGTGAAGGGCTTTAAAGGTCAAAAGCAGCACCTTAAATCTGACCCTGTACTCCACCGGGAGCCAGTGCAGTTTGAAAAGCACTGGGTGAATATGCTCCCATGGCAGAGACCCCGTGAGGAGCCTCGCTGCTGCATTCTGCACCCACTGGAGTTTCTGGGACAGCTTCAAGGGCAGCCCCGCATAGAGCGAATTACAGTAGTCAAGCCTGGAGGTGACCATCGCATGGATCACTGTGGCCAGGTCGGGGCGGGAAAGGTAAGGGATCAACTGCTTGATGCAGCAAAGGTGAAAAAATGTCGCCTTGGCTGTTGTTCCCCACTCCTATTGTAGGAACAGGGACAACAATCTTTGAAAAAACCAGCCTTATAACACATTTCCACGAAGGATCATAGAATTGCAGAGCTGGAAAGGACCGCAAGGGTCGTCTAATGCAACCCCCTACGATTCAGGGATCTTTTGCCTAGTGTGGGGCTCAAACACACAACCCTGTGATGAATAGTCTTGTGCTTTACCAACTGAGCTATCCCTGGCCTTTAAGGGAAGTTGCTCTGGAATGCAATGGAGCGAATGGCATGGCAGCAAGGCCAGTTTGCAAAATTAAAAAGAGCAAACTGGCAATCGTGCGCAACGATGAAAAGGAAAATTGTCCTGGTTCTGAAATCTGTGCAGGGCTTTTGGCCAGAAACCCCAATAAGCAGGAGGACAAGAAGCCACAGCAGAGCTGGTTTACTACAGTTTACACATTGCTATATAATACGGCGGGGGGGGGGGGGAGAGGGGGAGATAAGAGTCTAACATTACCAAACTGCACCGCCTGATAAAATGCTTCCCTCGCACCTCCAGAAAGAAGCCTCTGGCTTAAGGCATCTGCTCCCTGCAAACGCCGCCCAGCCTCCCTCTGGGGCGAAGTCTCCCATGGCAGTTCCAGCAGCCTTCAAAGCGCTCACCAGAACGACCTCTGCGTGGACCACCCACCGTTAATGTACAGTAGCCAGGCGCAGCTGGGAGCACATCTGTTCTTCCTTTGCCTTATGCGAAAACACATGGCCACGTGCAGCCCTCGTCTCTAACCCCACGGAAACCCTGAGCTGGAAGGAAATCGGTACATCGTCAAGGAGTCCAACCCACGGCCTTAAGACAGGATATCCTAGCTCTAAAGCATCCCTGACAGATGCCAGCCCAGCTCCCTGCCCCCAGCCCAAATTCTTGAGGAAAAGAAGGCAAAGAAACTCCCTAAGCAGCTTCCAATTCCATTCCACGGGATAAACCATAATAATAATAATAATAATAATAATAATAATAATAATAATAATAATAATAATTTATTATTTATACCCCGCCCATCTGGCTGAGTTTTCCCAGCCACTCTGGGCGGCTCCCAATCAAATGTTAAAAACAGTACAGCATTAAATACAATGGTACCTCGGGTTACAGACGCTTCAGGTTACAGACGCTTCAGGTTACAGACTCCACTAACCCAGAAATAGTACCTCGGGTTAAGAACTTTGCTTCAGGATGAGAACAGAAATTGCACGGCGGCAGCAGCGGGAGGCCCCATTAGCTAAAGTGGTACCTCAGGCTAAGAATGGTTTCAGGTTAAGAACAGACCTCTGGAACGAATTACTGTAAGTTCTTAACCCGAGGTACCACTGTATTAAAAACTTCCCTAAACAGGGCTGCCTTCAGATGTCTTTTAAAGATAGGATAGCTGCTTATTTCCTTCACATCTGAAGGGAGGGTGTTCCACAGGGTGGGTGCCACTACCGAGAAGGCCCTCTGTCTGGTTCCCTGTAACCTCACTTCTCGCAATGAGGGAACCGCCAGAAGGCCCTTGGCGCTGGATCTCAGTGTCCAGGCTGAACGATGGGGGTGGAGACGCTCCTTCAGGTATACAGGACCGAGGCCGTTTAAGGCTTTAAAGGTCAGCACCAACACTTTGAATTGTGCTCAGAAACGTACTGGGAGCCAATGCAGATCTCTCAGGACTGGTGTTATGTGGTCCCAGCGGCCACTCCCAGTCAACTGTCTAGCTGCCGCATTCTGGATTAATTGCAGTTTCCGGGTCACCTTCAAAGGTAGCCCCACGTAGAGCGCATTGCAGTAGTCCAAGCGGGAGATAACTAGAGCATGCACCACTCTGGCGAGACAGTCTGCGGGCAGGAAGGGTCTTAGCTTACGTACAACAACAGGCTTCTTCCACAACACACAACACCCTAATATTTATACTATATACAGTATTTACTAGGGTGGAGCTCCATCGCGCTTTTTTAAATAGGATGTTTTGCAAAAGGGGGAATAATTTCAACGACATGCAAACATGGGTGGAAGCGTCTACTGCCCTTAAAGCAGGAATAGGGAAACTCCATCTCTCCAGGTGATGCTACACTACAACTCCCATCATCCCTGGCCATTGGCCATGCTGGCTGGGGCTGATGGGCAGTGGAGTCCAACAATATCTGGCGGGCCGCGGTTTCCTTGCTTTAGAGCAGTGGTTCCCAAAGTTGGGCCTCCAGCTGTTTCTGGACTACAACTCCCACCATCCCTTGCTAGCAGGGATGATGGAGATTGTAGTCCAAAAATAGCTGGAGAGTGTTTTTGCTTTAAAGTGTCATGGTGACACTGTGAAGGAGGAGAATTGACAAACGAAAAGGAAGGATTGCAATTTTGCAGCAAAAAAAGCAGGTCCCCCCCCCTCCTTCTAAGGCATGGGCAGGCAAACTAAGGCCCGGGGGCCGGATCTGGCCCAATCGCCTTCTAAATCCGGCCCACGGACAGTCTGGGAATCAGTGTGTTTTTACATGAGTAGAATGTGCCCTTTTATTTAAAATACATCTCTGGGTTATTTGGGGGACATAGGAATTTGTTCCTTTCCCCCCCAAAAAAATATAGTCCGGCCCCCAACAAGGTCTGAGGGACAGTGGACCGGCCCCTTGCTGAAAAAGTTTGCTGAACCCTGCTCTAAGGGGCTTCATCGGACTTAAATCAAACTTAATGCACTCCCCTGCCCCTTTCTCCAGAATGGAACTTCTCAGTGTGAAAAATGGAAGCTTCTGTGATCCATATGGCAAATTATTTCTTTAAAGAAATGTTTGGACACTGTCAGATCGCTCCTCCCACCATCGCACAGATCATCCGCAAGGATTGTGGGAGATTTGAAGCCAAATCTAACGATGCATATTCTTGCGAGTTAGCATATAAAGGAGCTGATAGGCTCCTTGCTGACAGGCGGATTCCGACCATAGAAACATAATTGGTAGAGAAGGCCCTGTGTGACGTCATTTCCCCTTCTCTCTTCAAATAAGTATTTCCTGTTCCTTCCCTCTCTCTCTTCCTCTTCGACCAGCGATGGAAGCAAACATATATCCAGTAGCCTGAGGCTGCTTATACTGTAGATATAAGTATTTCGCCTGCATTTAATTTGCTGCTGCTGCTAACAAATGCATGACTGTGAGTAAGTAAATTGCATTTTTAAACTTACTTATCAGTCTGTCGTCTGATTCTTTGTTACGTGGGATAAGAAAGGGGGAGCCGGCTTGCTTCACAGCTGGACTTAATTAAAAGAAGGCGTCACAGCCGATTCCTCTGCTTTCAACTTTTCTGCTAAGGAGGGGACTTTGAACTTTGCTCAGCCCCACATTTTAAACAAAGTGGTAAGCTGATCTGTTTGCATGATCAACCCACACATGTGGGGGCCTGGAGGGATAAATTGCAATTCATATATTCTCTCCCACCTATTAAAACTCATCTCACAAGGAGAGGCTGCAGCTCAGTAGCAGATTACGCACGTTACATGCTAAAGTTCCCAGGTTCAAGCCCTAAAATCTGTAGGTAGGGTAGCTAAAGAATCCTGTCTCAAACCCTGGAGAGCCACTAGAAAACACTGAGATAGCAAAATAGTGCGACTAGGTACAAGGCAGTAGCAGGTTAATTGCTCCACCCACTTTTGCCTCTGGCCCCACCCACCTCCGGAATACAGCCCCCAGGAAGCAGACCAGAAGGGAATGTGGCCCTCAATCTTAAAATAAGATTCCTTGCCCCTGATTCAAAAGATTCATGTTGCCCTTCGGCACAGGTCAGGGACATAAAAATATATCCGCCTGGTGCCAGAAATACATCAAACTAGGCGCCAGGTGCCGCTCCCTCAGAAGAGCATTCACCACGGATGGGGGCTACCACCGAGAAGGCCTTGCTGTTCCAAACCCCCGCCACACCTGCCCTCCATCCCCGACTGTTTTCCCCCCAATTTTTTTTTATTGATTTTCAACATTTATCTCCAAAAATGACATAAAAAACACACAACATAGAAAAACATACAACACTACAACAAACTAAATACACACACACACAAATTATCTCTTCAAATACCCAACTCTCATCACATTGATAACTGACCTCCTCAAGTCCCCTCTAACTGAATTTCATTATATCACTTATATAACAGTTCTTCAAATTCATATTTCTAATAATATTGACTCCTTTCATTTACTAACCTCTTCTCCTTTATTAATTCTAATCCTTAATATTCACTACTACCTAATCTTATTCCACCCCTAGGCCTATTTGTTACTTCCAAGAATTTTCTATTTATCTTATATCACAATATTTAGCTAAATATTATTTGAATTAATTCCTATCCTCTTATGTCTCCTCTTCCTTCTGGTCACGGATTCTTCCAGTCAGGTCAGCCAGCTCCAAAAAGTCCAACATCTTCATCTGCCATTCTTCTATTGTTGGTATTTCTTGCGATTTCCAATTTTTTGCTAATAAAATTCTAGCCGCTGTAGTGGCATACAAAAACAGTCTACCATCTTTTTTGGGGCAATTCCAATCCTATTATTCCAAGTAGAAAGGCTTCTGGTTTCTTAACAAATGTATCACTTCATTTTAGGGAGGGCAATCCTTTCATTTGTGATATCCAGGGATCAGGGCTTCTCCTGAAAGAAGCAAGGGAGTATGAGGTAGGAACTGGAGAACCTTGTTGTTGCTTAGTCGTTTAGTCGTGTCCCACTCTTTGTGACCCCATGGGCCAGAGCACGCCAGGCACTCCTGTCTTCCACTGCCTCCCGCAGTTTGGTCAAACTCATGCTGGTAGCTTCGAGAACACTGTCCCACCATCTCGCCCTCTGTCGTCCCCTTCTCCTTGTGCCCTCCATCTTTCCCAACATCAGGGTCTTTTCCAGGGAGTCTTCTCTTCTCATGAGGTGGCCAAAGCATTGGAACCTCAGCTTCAGGATCTGTCCTTCCAGTGAGCACTCAGGGCTGATTTCCTTAAGAATGGAGAGGTTTGATCTTCTTGCAGTCCATGGGACTCTCAAGAATCTCCTCCAGCACCATAATTCAAAAGCATCAATTCTTCGGCGATCAGCCTTCTTTATGGTCCAGCTCTCACTTCCATACATCACTACTGGGAAAACCATAGCTTTAACTATATGGACCTTTGTTGGCAAGGTGATGTCTCTGCTTTTTAAGATGCTGTCTAGGTTTGTCATTGCTTTTCTCCGAAGAAGCAGGCGTCTTTTAATTTCGTGGCTGCTGTCACCCATCTGCAGTGATCATGGAGCCCAAGAAAGTAAAATCTCTCACTGCCTCCATTTCTTCCCCTTCTATTTGCCAGGAGGTGATGGGACCAGTGGCCATGATCTTCGTTTTTTTGATGTTGAGCTTCAAACCATATTTTGCGCTCTCCTCTTTCACCCTCATTAAAAGGTTCTTTCTTTATACCAAGTCAGGCTATGGAGCTGCCTGGACTCTGGAGGCACTTGGAATTTGAGGCCTGTCAGGCAAAAGATGGTGCAAAGCAGGACTGGTGAGGGGTGAGGCCTAGAGAAGAGCCCAGAGTGCCAGATAATGAGGCTTGAAAGACCATATTCGGTCCCCAGGTCAGAGGTTCTCCATTCCTTTTAAATAAATATATACCGTATTTTTCGCTCTATAAGACGCACCAGACCACAAGACGCATCTAGTTTTTGGAGGAGGAAAACAAGAAAAAAATAATTCTGAATCTCAGAAGCCAGAACAGCAAGAGGGATCGCTGCGCAGTGAAAGCAGCAATCCCTCTTGCTGTTCTGGCTTCTGGGATAGCTGCGCAGCCTGCATTCGCTCCATAAGACGCACACACACTTCCCCTTACTTTTTAGGACGGAAAAAGTGAGTCTTATAGAGCAAAAAATACGGTAAATACCAATAGGCAGGGTGGGTGGGGGGTACTGCTATGCTTTTTCTCCTAATGTTTCTCCTACATCTGCCTCTCTGTATTTTACTCTCTCTCTCTTTCCCCTCTTCCCTCTGGCCTGTTTCAAATCTATGAACGCTGCTAGCATATTCCCTCTCCCTTCATATCAAATTTCCACATGCCTCGTGCCTCAAAGCTTAAGATGGAAGCTACAAAATGCTAGGCGTTTTTTTTTTATAGCAACGTATCACTTGCGGAACTACCTCCAGCGAGATAAGATACCTCCTTTCTCAGTGTAAGATTCCTGCATTGCAAGGGGTTGGACTAAATAATTATAATATGGTCCATTCCAACTCTACAATTCTATTATTCCTTCTCCCCAAAATCCTTTGCAATAATATAATACGAGTGTTTGGTTGTTGTTGTTTTTAAACGTGCTGTTGTTTATGCCTTCGTTTTGTTTGGAAATATTGCTGATTGTATCACTTTAATGGATATTTTATTGTTCTGCACTTGTTTTCTGTGAGGTTGTGACCTCATTTTATGGAGAGAGCTGAGCTATAGATAGAGTAAAAAGCAACAACCAAACAAAAAACATTTTCTTTAGGACAAACGTACCCAGTTTATTTGGCTTTTCCTCATAAAATCTTATTGCCAGACCTCAAGCTAGAGATCCCGCCGTTACGTTTACAAATTCAGAGACGGCCGAAAGGCATAGAGTTACATTTCTGAAAGAAAAGCATTCAGAATACAGTTCCAAAAAAGGCACAGTAAAGATTAGCACTGCTGTCTGTGGAGAAGTATTTTGTGTATTTGCTTGGGAGTTGCTACATCCCATCATCCCATAAAACCCACTTTGCTTACATACGGCAGTAGAATGGACCTTCCTACTTCTCACAAATATGCTGTGAACCATCCTGAGGTGGGTATAGGGCGGTATACAAATATTATTATTTTTATAATTAATTAATTAATTAATTAATTAATACCCCACCCATCTGACTGGGTTTCCTCAGCCACTCCAGGAGGCTTCCAACATATATAAAAACATAATAAAACATTAAATATTTTTAAAAAACCCACTTCCCTATACAGGGCTGCCTTCAGATGTCTTCTAAATGTTGTATAGTTACTTATCTCCTTGGCTCAAGGGTCACATACACACCAATATTTCACAGATGAAAATAGGGACGTTCTAACTAAGGAAGAGTGACAGCAGCCACGAAATTAAAAGTCGCCTGCTTCTTGGGAGAAGGGCAATGACAGGCCTAGACAGCATCTTGAGAAGTAGAGACGTCACCTTGCCAACAAAGGTCCGTATAGTAAAAGCCATGGTTTTCCCAGTAGTGATGTATGGAAGTGAGAGCTGGACCATAAAGAAGGCTGATCGCCGAAGAATTGATGCTTTTGAATTATGGTGCTGGAGGAGACTCTTGAGAGTCCCATGGACTGCAAGAAGATCAAACCTATCCATTCTGAAGGAAATCAGCCCTGAGTGCTCACTGGAAGGACAGATCCTGAAGCTGAGGCTCCAGTACTTTGGCCACCTCATGAGAAGAGAAGACTCCCTGGAAAAGACCCTGGTGCTGGGAAAGATGGAGGGCACAAGGAGAAGGGGGCGACAGAGGATGAGATGGTTGGATAGTGTTTTCGAGGTTACCAGCATGAGTTTGACCAAACTGCGGGAGGCAGTGGAAGACAGGAGTGCCTGGCGTGCTCTGGTCCATGGGGTCACAAAGAGTCGGACACGACTAAACGACTAAACAACAACAACAACAAGGAAGAGTGGGGCATTCCGGGATCAAATCAGAAACTAGATGGAATCTACACACTTAAAAAACACGCTGTGGAATTTAAATTATTATTATTATTATTATTATTATTATTATTATTATTATTATTATTATTATATCCCGCCCTCCCCAGCCAAGGCCGAGCTCAGGGCAGCTTACAAGCAATAATAAAAACAAGTTGAATGATTACAACTTAAAAACAAAATTAAAATACAACATTAAAATATTGAAACATTAAAATATTAAAATATAAAAGGTTTTGAAAAAGACATTGAATTTGGCATAGCTCACTGTCGCTATCTAGTGTCGCATTTGCATATTGCGCTTCACAACACATTTAAAACATTTTATTTGCAGCTGTATAGCTGGGTCCCGGGACGGGACTGCCCCTGGAAAATAGGGAAACTTGGAAGGTCTGCTGTGAACCATGAAGCTCCCATTTTTAATTCATTCCCGCCCCCCGCCCCCCCGCCTCCACATAAGGTCCTGTTGTTATGGCCTTATAAGGTGGCGTTTAAAGGTAAAGGGACCCCTCACCGTTAAGTCCAGTTGCAGACAACTCTGGGGTTGCGGCGCTCATCTCGCTTTACTGGCCGAGGGAGCTGGCGTTTGTCCGCAGACAGATTCTGGGTCAGGTGGCCAGCATGACTAAGCCGCTTCTGGCGAACAAGAGCAGCGCACGGAAACACCGTTTACCTTCCCACCAGAGCGGTACATATTTATTTACTTGCACTTTGACGTCCTTTCGAACTGCAAGGTTGGCAGAAGCAGGGACCGAGCAATGGGAGCTCACCCCGTCGCGGGGATTCGAACCTCCGACATTCTGATCGGCAAGTCCTAGGCTCTGTGGTTTAGGCCACAGCGCCACCCGGTGGCATATACTGAATACCAATAGAGTACAGTGGTACCTCAGGTTAAGTACTTTATTCGTTCTCTTCTTAACCTGAAACTTTTCTTAACCTGAAGCACCACTTTAGCTAATGGGGCCTCCTGCTGCCGCTGTGCCGCCGCTGCACGATTTCTGTTCTCATCCTGAAGCAAAGTTTTTAACCCGAGGTACTATTTCTGGGTTAGCAGAGTCTGTAACCTGAAGTGTATGTAACCTGAAGCGTATGTAACCCAAGGTACCACTGTATCTCTCTCTCTCAGACTCCCACCCACCATATTATTTTACAACGGTATTTTAATATTTTTGGGGAAGCCGCCCAGAGTGGCTGGGGAAGCCCAGCCAGATGGGCGGGGTATAAATAATAATTTATTATTATTATTATTATTATTATTATTATTATTATTATTATTATTATTAGCTGGCCTACCTTTCAGGGTTATCGTGCAGATTGAATGAGTACTTTGAACACCCCGCAGTGTTACATATGAATTGCAAACGTTAGATGCAGAGGCTGAACGGTCTCTGCCACGTACCTGGTAGATGGGGCGCAACATCTCTGGAAATGTGACGTGCGCCCCCTTCCCCATCCTTGGCTAGGTTTTTCAAGGCCTCCTCCAAAGTCAAGCTTGTGTGCTGGGTGGCTCCATAGGGGCTGAGCCGTGCCAAGCGAAGTTTGCCGCAGGCAGGCTCTTCACAGCGCCTTGGGCTCCAGCCAGCCCTTTGATCTGTGGGAGTTTCAGTTTGGGGCTTTTTTGGTTTCTGAAAGATTAAAAAAGAGAGAGAGAGAGGCCTTCAATTCATCAGCATCTCTTTCTGCCAGTACAAACACAGAAGAGGGAGCGGGCAGGGGCGGGTGGGAGCAACTGCAACGCTGGCTAGGCTGCAGCGGCGAGACACATGCAAATGGTTACAACTGCTGCTCCTGACTGGCGATAGGATTCCCTGGGGGATTCCCTGATGCTGATGCTGATGACAGGCATCAAATTCTTCTCTTCTTCTTCCTCTGCTAGGTCATAGCACCGTTATGGCATTACGCTTTGAGCCTGGACTCCTCCAGATGTTTATTTGCACACATAAATGGTTGTTTGTTATCTCTCTCTCTCTCTCTCTCTCTCTCTCTCTCTCTCTCCCCACTGCCACCCTTTTCCATTGGTTGCCTGAAATATACTCAAAGTCGAGAGTGGATTTCATGCTCTTTATTCAGCTCATAGTAGTGAGGAATGAATGTTCCCTCCAAAGTATCTGCTTTATATACATTATTTACACAATGGGTCGCACGTGGTTGGCTAATTCTGGGATTCTCCTGTAGGCCAATCAGGTTGCGGATTCACTTCCACCTGGAGCTGGATTGGGTGGCTCCTGCGGACCAATCATACTGCTGCATTGTTCTAGGACCAATCAGACTGCTGTATTCTGGACCCTATTGTTCTAGGACCAATCAGACTGCTGCATTCTGGACCCTATTGTTCTAGGACCAATCAGACTGCTGCATTCTGGACCCTATTGTTCTAGGACCAATCAGACTGCTGCATTCTGAATCCTATTGTTCTACGACCAATCAGACTGCTGCTTTTTGGATCCTATTCAACTCAGTACATGACATTGCCGTTCCACAATTTCTGGTGCAATCCTCCCTCCCTCTGCTAGCTGCAAAAAACGTCGATAAGGAAAAGTGACAGAAAATTGCACTGAAGATAAGCGACCAAATCTCAAATATGCTAGGGAGTTATGCACTTTTTATTAATGCCCATTTCAGGATGAATGTTCTGTGAATAGGTGACGTCACATAACCTTTGTGCAATCCCCCCCCCCCTGAAACGTTATCCATCTGAATGCTCAACAAACAGCTAGTCTAGAAGTGCCTTCAGCACTGCCCAGCAGTTGTTTATGATGTCAGACAGGAAAACACCCCGTGTGATGATGTCACAGTAATGACACAGGCTGAATAATACTGCATGTTACAATGACAGAGGGAGCGCTCATGTTTTTTGTTAACAAATTGTGGCTGTTTGGGATTTGTCTTGAGCTATTTGAGATTACAATCTGAGCTAGGATTGAACACAGGACACAAGTTTCCACAGCAGACCCCTTTTGAACATGAGATCTACTCTCAATCATACCTTCAGGTGACATCATCATCATAATAATAATAATAATAATAATAATAATAATAATAATAATAATAATTTCTTTGTACCCCGCCCATCTGGCTGGGTTCCCCCAGCCACTCTGGGCGCCTTCCAACAAAGATTAAAAATACATTAGAATGTCACACATTAAAAACTTCCCTGAATAATAATATTCATACATCTTTAGATTCTGGCTAAGTGCCAAACAACACTTGAGTGTGTTTCTGCTTAACTCAGCATTTAAGGTTTTTTTAAAAAACATGCATATTGTATCAGCAGGTGTGTGTTTGTCTGTGATAATTAATGAGGTCAAAGTGTTAAAAAGTGTAGATTTTAAACAATGGCAGAGGTTTGAGTAGAATGAGCAGGGGGTGACACTGGCAGTTAAAAAAAGTTTGAGTGCAGCGAAAAGTGAGTTCAGAAAGGATCTGTTGTGTTAACTTTTTGGTGTTAGCTTATGCATTGTACCACCTTTTCCTTGTTAAATCTGGTTCGTCTAAAACAACAACAACCAAGCTCCTCAGTGTCTTTCCATCCCGGCTTTACTCTGTCCCTGTGCAGTGAGAGTGGAGCAACAATACAGATATAGCAATAATATACCTGTATGTTTACTGTAAAAGTAAAGTAGAGACATCACCTTGCCAACAAAGGTCCGTATAGTAAAAGCCATGGTTTTCCTAGTAGCGATGTATGGAAGTGAGAGCTGGACCATAAAGAAGGCTGATCGCCGAAGAATTGATGCTTTTGAATTCTGGTGCTGGAGGAGACTCTTGAGAGTCCCATGGACTGCAAGAAGATCAAATCTATCCATTCTTAAGGAAATCAGCCCTGAAAGGACAGATCCCGAAGCTGAGACTCCAATACTTTGGCCACCTCAGGAGAAGAGAAGACTCCCTGGAAAAGACCCTGATGTTGGGAAAGATGGAGGGCACAAGGAGAAGGGGACGACAGAGGACGAGATGGTTGGATAGTGTTCTCGAAGCTACCAGCATGAGTTTGACCAAACTGCGGGAGGCAGTGGAGGACAGGAGTGCCTGGTGTGCTCTGGTCCAGGGGGTCACGAAGAGTCGGACACGACTAAACGACTAAACAACAACAACAACATGTTTATTGTAATGGGGCAAAGAGCAGCTGGGATGGCTGGCCACATGACCCGGAAAAACTGTCTGCGGACCAACGCCGGCTCCCTCGGACAGTAAAGCGAGATGAGCGCTGCAACCCCAGAGTGGTCCACGACTGGACCTAATGGTCAGGGGTACCTTTACCTTTACTCCAAGGTTTAGGATTGTAGCCTCAATCTGGATCAAACTCACAATGCTTAATTTGGCCCGTCCTCGCCTGCTTGCGGCTCCTTACATTTTCCAGGGCAGTTCATTCTTTTAGAAATCTTCCCTCAAGGTTAATAAAGAACATCCACACAAACCCTTCTTCTTCTTCTTTTTTACTCTTGGTAATTTGTGAAGCTGGTGAGCTGAGGGGAACCAAAACTCAGGCAAAGTCTTCAAAGCTTTTCTCTAAATCTCTCGTTCACCCTTCCCTTTGTTTTGTTTTTTCCCTATACATGAGGAACCTTGGCTCTTCCAAAGAACAGGCCTGCACAGAGGGGTTGGGAGTGAAGGAGGGAGAAACTCGTGGCTCCCTGCCCAATTTATGTGGATGATGATTCGTGATTGACTTTCTGGGAGGTCGTCCTTTAATCGGACCATTCGGTGTGTTTTGATGGTGTGTAGACTCTTCCACTAACCACACTCGCCTGAGTGGCTGTTGTGGGTGGCAGCTGGGGGAGAGGGGAGGTCTTTGCCCAAGGTCCAAGGCAGCTGCCTATGAAGTGGTTCCCTTTCTTGAATGCTTTGCAGTTCATTCCTTGGCTTTTTGTGGTAGCTTGGCAGAAAAAAGGGGGTTGGGAGGGAGAAAGCAGCAGCGCTATCTATCTTTGAGAAATGCGTGAGTGTTCAATCTCTGCCATTGCCTGTCGGAATAATAATTTCATTCTGGTGTGTCACTGGAATGACAGCGAAAAGAATATGGCTTTTCTTTTTTTCCAGATTTCACACATTTTACTCCATGAAACAAAAGGAGGAGCTTCGTTATCCAAAATTCTGTTGGCGATAAGGAACAGTATGTTCAGTTAATGTGCAGTTACATCGAAACCAGGGCCGGGTTTAGGTTTAATGAGGCCCTAAGCTACTGAAAGTAATGGGGTCCTTTATATGTCCAGCTGTCCTTTGTCAACAACAAATTGTCGCTGTTTTTTGTTTTGAATATATGCTATATGGTAATTTATGGACCTAATAGGTATCTAAAGCCATTAGCACGTGTTGGCATGCAACCAGTCCATGCAGAATGTAGGCACCCTATATATAGAAATGAGCGAACAGGTGATATTTTAGGGAGCAGGCTAGCAGGCGGGGCCCATTACTTACATCATAGGAGCCTACTCAAACAAAACACTGTTGTTGTATATAGGTTTTTTAATTTGGTTTTTATCTTATATTTTGGAAATGTACATCCAATTTTTTTTTCTTTAGTTTTTTTGGGGGGCCCCAAGAGAGTGGGGCCCTAACCTATAGCTTGTTTAGCTTATACGTAAATCCGGCAATGATTGGAACAGATATAAGAATAAATTCACCTAGCAAAAAGAATTCTCAGGAGGAAAGAGGAGTGAAAGTTGGTAAGAGAAAGAGGGTATCGTCTTGCCACCAATGTTCCAATACCTTTTGAAAGGGGATCACTTTTAACCATGAGTGCTAGCTAAGGATGCTTGTGAAATTACCGGTAAATCTTTGTGAATTCCGATATGAATGGACCTGGTCCACACCTCGCAGACCAAGGTGCAGATGGGAACTTAGTTATACACTGGTTTTATTTATACTTCTCTGAATGTGGCAAGAAAGTTATTGGCAGTTTAAACATATTAAAATGAGGCATACTTGAGGAAGTTGATCGTTCCGTATTTCAAAGTGTGCTGACCAGCTTTGCACCTCCCAAACTAATGTGCGGATTGGAATGTAGCAATCCTTTTGATTTTGCACTTTTCTGATTTTTGCGGTGCAGCCTTTGAAAACTTAGTGTTGCAAGGTGGTCTGTCTTAAAAAGAAAGAAAAGATTTCTCCTTCCAGATTATAGCTTCTCCTTCTTCCGGATTACAGCTTCTCTAAATAGCTATGACTCCAATTTTGATATGCTTGCAGGCAACTTGAGGTGTGTACATCCTTCTGTTTACTCTGCATCCCGTTTGCGCCCACTGCTCTCTTGGGAAGCAGTGCACAAACAACATTAGCCACATTCCATATCAATCATATGTATCCATTCCACAATTTCTCATAGAATGCTGTGTTTTGATGCTTCCCTTTACCCCCAAAACCAGGTTCAATCAAAGATCGAGAAAAAGCATCATCTATGTTTTAAGCTGGTGGCGTGTTCACAGCCTTGGGATGTTTCTGTTATTGAAAGCTGTTGTGGAATACAGTGGTACCTCGGGTTACATACGCTTCAGGTTACATACACTTAAGGTTACAGACTCCACTAACCCAGAAATATTACCTCGGGTTAAGAACTTTACCTCAGGATGAGAACAGAAATGGTGCTCCGGCGGTGCGGCAGCAGCAGGAGGCCCCATTAGCTAAAGTGGTGCTTCAGGTTAAGAACAGTTTCAGGTTAAGAACGGACCTCCGGAACGAATTACTTAATCCGAGGTACCACTGTTCTGTTTTTTAAATAAAAAAATTCCTTCCAGTAGCACCTTAAAGACCAACTAAGTTAGTTCTTGGTATGAGCTCATACCAAGAACTAACTTAGTTGGTCTTTAAGGTGCTATTGGAAGGAATTTTTTTTGTTTTGACTATGGCAGACCAACACAACCAACTGTTTTTTAAATGATACACATTTTAGAAACAGAACGATTTGGGTATGCATGCTTAGAAAAACTCTGTCAAATTAAGTTGTTGGTTGCTAATTTTTAAAACAAACACTGTTGGTTCCCCATCCATGGGGAAAACACTCAACATGAGATACCAGAATCCATTTTGTTATAAGAAAACACTGCTCCTTTCCCCTTATGGGGTATCCAAGAGCCCGTATAGAGTCCTTAAGTGGGTTCCCTATTGGTAGGAGAAAATAACAGAGGCCAACCAGAGAATATTGAGAAGCAAAGCAGCTAGTAAGCCTGATCTTTATTAAACTGTTGCAACAGGGTCCCCACTCATCACATGCAGGAGCGAGGAGGAACCCAGAACAATGGTGCGCAAGCCCTTATATAGACTTTTGAAATTGCCCACCCTGTAGTCCAAGACCACCCCCCAAAACATCATACATATATCACAGAAGGAGGCGGGTCTACAGCAGAAATACATCACAGGAGGCTGTCTACAGCAGGAAACCTGTCTGCCAGGATACGTGATAATGGTCACTGATTGCTTTACCTGGGCAGCCTGGCCATTCTTTTGTGATGGTAAATACTTTAATTCCCGAATCCAGGTCACAGGCTCACCCTATTTATACACAAATATAGCCTTAAGACAGGTAAGCAAAAGATGAGAGGCTTTCCCATTTCCTTCCTCCTTGCAGAGAAATATTTGAGGTCAATTTGAGAGTCAAAATGGCTTCAGGACTGCTCTCCTGCACTATTTCAGACGCGCAGTCCACATACTTATGTATATGTTTGCCTTGTACATTTATGAGTGTTTATTTTATATTTGGGACCTTAGAATTCCTATAACAATTTGGAAAGCAAAAACTGGAAACCCCAGTTGTCAAATATCTCCAGGTGGTCTGAAACAGATGGAGACAGATGGATCTAGGTTGAAAAAGGGAGGGAGGCAGGCTTGGAAGCCCCTTCCAGACCACCGTAGGGGATGGCCTTGGGTAATATGGACTCATAACTTTTAGAGACGTCCTTTTGTTACCTTGCACACCTATCTGTATGGCAGTCTGTTTCCTGCTTCCACTCCCATAACAATAACAAGAAGTTTGCCTTTGCCTGTGACGACCTAGCATTCCTCCCCACATATCTGGCTGCTCCTGCTTTCGGGTGTAAAAAAGGGGAACCCAGGGAGACCAGGAGACAGGTAAGATTTACTAGATGTTGCAGTTTGGGTGGTGGTGGAGCGAGTCAAGCAGCTGCTATTTTAGGCAGCAGTCGTGCATCTCATTTGACCCCAGCCTGGTGTTGCTTCTGACCAGCCACTAATCTTCCAAGCTTCTGAAAACTTTGCCTCCCTGGGGAAGGGAGTCTGCACCACTTCCTGCCCCACTGACTCCCTCCCCCCCCCCCGACCTCCTTCCCAGTTCTTCCAACATAGACTATATAACCCTCTGGAATGGGAGTGCATCGTTTCTGTATATTGCATATACAATATACAGTATACCACCTGGCACACACTAGGTGCTAAATAATTAGCAGTTTTCAGTACTAGCTTCCTAATGGTGTTATCTGACTAGGGGAAAGTGTCACGCCTCTGATTCATCATCATCTCTCAGCCAGGCACATACTGTGTGTTCCCTTTGACTCCCCGCCTGCCTTTTGCCTATGTTTGTGTCCAGACACCAGAGAACTCGAGCCAGGCTTGTGGTGCCTCTGATCTCTTCAAGGCTAATGCTCCATCTAAATAGACACAGCTCCTATCGAGCCCTTCCTGTGCGCGCTCTCTCTCTCTCTCTCTCTTTCTGATGGGGCAGGAATTTTAGGTTTTCTGGGCCCCCGCCCCCCGCAGCCACAGCGTTTATTTAATATCCTGAAAAAAATTAAAATAACTTCTGCGGCCGCTAGGAAAAACAAAGATAAATATAATAAAAGTGAGACGAAAATATAGCCCCAGAGAAGGGACTGGAAGCTTTCCTAACCAACGGCTGGGATCCAGGAGGGGCATAAATGGAACAGGGATCACACACACACATGCACAAGGAGGTGCACAAATGTGGGCTTGCACGATGAAGCGAAGATCATGTGGACGGTGCCACAATATTCACATATGACTGCACAAGAACGCTGTTGCTTTCGACTCACATTACCTAACCTGTACAAACCTGGACGCACAGAGGCACATGTTTACATGCCTGTACACACTTAAATAGGCACACATGTTTACATGCCTGTACACACCTGTGTGGGCACAACAACCAAAGCTGCTGACATCTCTCTTTGGGTATGTAAATCCTTACCCACCAGAGCAAAGTGCTGGAAAGTAGAAGAAACAAATCTGCAACAAAATGTTGCAGTGTTTCCCCTGTCTGAGTGCTTTCCCCATCCCACAGTTGTTGTGTTTTTCTTTCCTGTCACTCTACAGCAGCTCTCTCCAACTTGGTGCCCTCGACATGTTTCGGCTGGGTCTGATGGGAGTTGTCGAAAAGATCTGGAGGGCACCATGTTGGGGAAGACTTTTGTGCAGTCTGTGGCGGCGCAGCTGTGTGTATTCAGTCCTGTGTGGGCTATTTGGGGCCAGGAAAGACAGCCCCTTAGGTGTTTTATTTTTAAAGCTTTTTTTTTTTTTGCACTTCTGCAAAGTTTTGGGTTCCACAAACATGCTGATAGCTCTCCCTTATAATAATAATAATTTATTATTTATACCCTGCCCATCTGGCTGGGCTTCCCCAGCCACTCTGGGAGGCTTCCAAAAAAATATTAAAATACTGTAATACATCAAACATTAAAAGCTTCCCTAAACAGGGCTGCCTTCAGATGTCTTCTAAAAGTCTGGTAGTTGTTCTCTTTGACATCTGGTGGGAAGGCATTCCAAGGGAGGGCGCCACTACCAAGAAGGCCCTCTGCCTGGTTCCCTGTAACTTGGCTTCTCGCAGTGAGGGAACCACCAGAAGGCCCTCAGCGCTGGACCTCAGTGTCCGGATAGAACGATGGGGGTGGAGACGCTCCTTCAGAGATACTGGACCGAGGCCGTTTAGGGCTTTAAAGGCCAGCACCAACACTTTGAATTGTGCTCAGAAACGTACTTGTTTACTCAGTAGCCCTGTTTTCCCCACAAGTCCTGTTGGCAATCATCACGAGTTTGCTACTGGAAAGAGTGACTAGATGTCAGGGACTGGGCAGAGAATGAATGGTGGAGACTGCCTCCCCAGCCTGACCCTTCCAGGGAGGAGGAAGAGGAAGGCAATTTAGATTTATAACGGGGGTTTGTGGGAGGGCACAGCTCAGAGGCAGATGGGGAAGGGGGGAATTGGGAAATTAAATAGAGGAGGAGGAGGAAGCAGCAGCAGCAGAGGGGCGACAGATGGTGTCTTTAGAAAGCATTCCAGACCCAATCCCACCCCTCCCAGAACCCGGCAAGCCTTGAAAGTAGGAGAGCAAAGAGCTCAAAGACAGAGTACCTGTAGAAGTGATGAATGAGGAAGTGGGAGAGACGGGGGTGGAGATTTGCTCAGGACAACGCCATTGGGTTGGGGGATATTAGGTTGTTTTTGTTTTTATTATGTATTTTGTATATGTACCGTATTTTTTGCTCTATAAGACGCACCAGACCATAAGATGCACCTAGTTTTTGGAGGAGGAAAACAAGAGAAAAAATATTCTGAATCTCAGAAGCCAGAACAGCAAGAGGGATCGCTGCGCAGTGAAAGCAGGAATCCCTCTTGCTGTTCTGGCTTCTGTGATAGCTGCGCAGCCTGCATTCGCTCCATAAGACGCACACACATTTCCCCTTACTTTGTAGGAGGGAAAAAGTGAGTCTTATAGAGCAAAAAATACGGTATTTTATTCTGTATTTTGATTTTATTCTGTATTTTGTATTTGATTTTATTCTGTATTTTGTATTTGGTTTTATTCTGTATTTTGATTTTATTCTGTATTCTGTATTTTATTTTATTATGTATTTTGATTTTATTCTGTGAACTGTCCTGAGACCCTCATGTATAGGGCGGTATATAAATTAAATAAATTAAATTAAATTAATAAATTATATTATCCAAGAGGCTGGGTGCTATAGCCTCTGTAAATACTGAGTAAAAAAGAACGGTAAGAAATCTCCCTTGTCTTTATACAGTGGTACCTCGGGATGCGAATGGGATCCGTTCCGGAGCCCAATTTGCATCCTGAATGGAATGTAAGACGTGACGGTGCGTGGGCGCGTGCGCGGGTCGCATTTTGCTGCTTCCGCACATGTGCGTGACGTCATTTTGAGCGTCTGCGCGAGCGGCGAAACCTGGAAGTAATGCACTCTGTTACTTCTGGGTTGCCGCGGAGCGCAACCCGAAAGCGCTCAACCTGAATTGCTCAACCTTCATATGTGCTCTTTTGGGTGAATTGCTGGCCCTGTGGTCTCCAAGTTCTAGAACCTTCCAAAATATAACTGGCGCTGAAGCTCAATGCTTTGAAATGTTCACTGTTGGAAACCCCAGCACACAAGAGTGGCTGTCTTAAATTGTGAGGAAACTGTAGCTACGTCACGGAGTTATCCTTGAGAAGGGAGATGAAAGGACGACGACTCTTCACAAGAAACAACGGTTTCCTTTTATTGCGTTACTGGAATGCATTTTGTAGACCAAATGTAATTCCAGGAAATGGTATTGCTTTAAAACAAATCCCAATTTTCCTGGAAGTCAAAATTGAAGAAAAGATTTTGTAAGATAAAAGGGGGCAAATTTATCATCATCATCATCATTATTATTATTTTCTGTGTGTGTTTGTGTGTTTTGTATGGGATGTTTGGGAGGAAACAAGACGGTAAATAACAAATAACAAACAAAATATTGATGTATGTAATTTTTATTTCTCAATTGTATTTTGTGGTAGTATGGTTGTAATGTTTTTTGTAATATAAAACCATTCAATAAACATTATTTAATAAATAAATAAATAAATAAAACAAATCCCAGTTTTCCTAATGAAGAATATGGCATGATCCATACTTCCCAGCATGTGCAACTGCACCCATGGGATTGAATTGAGCCCTCCCCAATGACCCAGAGCCAGCCCACCCATGAGGCAAGGTGAGGTGACTGCCTCAGGCGGCAGGATCCACCAGTGCTGCTTATCCTGATGTACAGTGGTGCCTCGCAAGACGAAAAGAATCCGTTCCGTGATTCTCTTCGTCTAGCTGTTTTTTCGTCTTGCGAAGCAACCCCATTAGCGGTTTAGCGGCTATTAAAGGCTTAGCGGCTTAGCTGCTAAAAGGCTATTAGTGGCTTAGCGGCTTAGAAAAAGGGGGGGAAAGCGGGGGGGAAATGGCGAGACTCGCAAGACGTTTTCGTCTTGTGAAGCAAGCCCATAGGGAAATTCGTCTTGCGAAGCGCATCGCAAACGGAAAACCCTTTCATCTAGTGGGTTTTCCGTCTTGCGAGGCATTCGTCTTGCGGTGCACCACTGTACATCTTTATTCCCTCTGTGTTCCTGATGTAGATCTTCATTCACCCTTCCTTGGTGGATTCGCCTCAGGTGCCAAAATGTCTTGGGCTGGGCTGGCCCTGGTGCCTCCTGGTGCCAGCCCTCAAACAGGCAGGCTAACAATGTGTCAGACTTATTGTAATGTTCCTATTGGCCCTGCTATAATAATAATAATAATAATAATAATAATAATAATAATAATAATAATAATAATAATTTTATTTATACCCCACCCTTCCCAGTTCAAAAACTGGGCTCAGGGCGGCTAACAACAAATTTAAAACACTTAATTGTAAAAGCAGCTTAAAATACAGTATAAAAACATGAATACAGTGGTGCCTCGCAAGACGAAAAGAATCCGTTCCGCGATTCTCTTCGTCTAGCGGTTTTTTCGTCTTGCGAAGCAACCCTATTAGCGGCTAAGCGGATTAGCACTATTAGCGGCTTAGCGGCTATTAAAGGCTTAGCGGCTGAGCTGCTAAAAGGCTATTAGCGGCTTAGAAAAAGGGGGGGGGAAAGCGGGGGGGAAATGGCAAGACTCGCAAGACATTTTCGTCTTGCGAAGCAAGCCCATAGGGAAATTCGTCTTGCGAAGCAACTCAAAAACGGAAAACCCTTTCGTCTAGCGGGTTTTCCGTCTTGCGAGGCATTCGTCTTGCGGGGCACCACTGTAACAATAAAATTGAAAGTTCAGAAATCAATTTAGTGGAAATCCATCTAATAAGCATTAGATAATCTCCAGGGCTAGTTGGCTGAATTTGTCCTACTTGGGCCAGCGAGGAGGCCAGGGGAGAATTAGCTGTGGGGGTCTCAGAGCGGGTGATCTTCATAAAAGGGGATGGGGAGGGATACCTGTGGAGGGAGGCCTTCAGGCACCTTCCATTTGCTAAAGTGCAAGGCTGCCTGAGCTTTCTGCTTGGGGGTAAAGGCAGGAGTGTGCCAGGGGCTTGGCAGTTGCCAGAAGTCACCCAGTGGTGACATGGGCTTGGCTAAGGAGGGAGTGTCCCTGGAGCCCAGAGCCCATGCCAGCCTCTGACATCACAACCGGCGGCGGAATCCTGCTGCGGAATTCCGTTTCCTAGGAGACCATTTGAGTTTTTTGAAAGGCTCCTTAGTCAGTTGAAAGTCAGCTGGAACAGTTGAAAGCCCTTCGGATTAACTGACTTTGTGGACAAAGTCAGCTAATCTTCTACCCCCATGGCACAATGTGGTGCTGGTTGCACAGAAGGCAAAGTCATGGGCAATAGGCGAGGCAGCCTGAAGATTCATGCCCCAAAAACATGACCAGTTTTTAAAGATGCTCTTTGGTCATTTGACCTTTCTAAATCTCACGCTGGCTATTACGTGAGCCAGCAATTTCCCCCGGGAGTTTTTCTGGGGAATTATCCGAGTTTCCCTTTTTGGTTTACCGTAAGGTTACCAGATTTTTTTCAATGAATCCGAGGACACTTTTCAACCTCAATGGATTTTGTATGGGGACTGGTTTGTAAATCCGGGGACTGTCACTGGGAACCGGGGATGCCTGCTAACATTACTTTACCATCAAAACTGGAGCAGAATGACTCTCTGCCTCAGGTACATTTCCGGCATCTTGAATCAGTTTCCCAACTCCCACCAGCCCCAGATAGCAGGCCAGGAGGGCAGGGGGAGGGAGAGGAGGGGAGTTGGAGTCCCATAGCAACATCTGGAAGGCACCACCATTTGGGGGAGGCTTGATGTAGAAAACATCAGGGTAATTTGGCATCATGGACCTGGGTGACTGGTCAGGACTTTATCCTGGCCCTGATGAGTAGCCAGAATTAATCACTCGCTGTCCAATGTGAAAAGTGGAGGAAAGGACTTTGTTAGTCATCCGTAGGAGAGCAGCCCTGGGGATCCGCTCTGCCCTCTTTGGAAAATGAGACGTAACTTGTGGTGCCTTTTGTCTATTTAAAAAGTTGTACAGTGGTACCTCGGGTTACATACGCTTCAGGTTACATACGCTTCAGGTTACAGACTCCACCAACCCAGAAATAGTGCTTCAGGTTAAGAACTTTGCTTCAGGATGAGAACAGAAATCGTGCTCCTGCAGCGCGGCGGCAGCAGGAGGCACCCCAAGTGGTGCTTCAGGTTAAGAACAGTTTCAGGTTAAGAACGGACCTCCGGAACAAATTAAGTACTTAACCCGAGGTACCACTGTAGTGACTTGGCACAGAGTTAGTTCGGTGAGTTTTTCCTTGAGGAGAGGCAAAATCCCCTCAAAATGTGTGTGTGGCTGACAGGCACTTACTGTATTTTTCGCTCTATAAGACGCACCCGACCACAAGATGCACCTAGTTTTAGAGGAGAACAAGAAAAAAAATATTTTCTCCCTCTCTGCGCATCGCCTCTCCAGCAAAGCGGGATGAGAAATGGAAGGGGCTCCGTTTCTCCTCTGCTTTGCTGAAGGGGTGCTGCGCAGCTTTCCCTCTCTGAGCAGCGCCTCTTAAGCACTGAAGAGGTGCTGCGCATAGAGGGAAAGCTGCGCAGCGCCTCTCCAGCGAAGCAAAGTCAGAACAGCAAGAGGGATAGCTGCACAGCGAAAGCAGTGATCCCTCTTGCTGTTCTGGCTTCTGGGATAGCTATGCCAAGCCTCTTCAGGGCAGGGGGAGCGTTCCTCCCATTGCCCTGAAGAGGCTTGGCACAGCTATCCCTGAAGCCAGGTGAACAAGAGGGACCTGGCTTCAGCAAAAGCTGCGCAGCCTGCATTAGCTCCATAATGCACACACACATTTCCCCTTACTTTTTAGGAGGGGGAAAGTGTCTTATAGAGTGAAAAATATGGTAATCTGCAAGGAGGATGGAGAAGGAGGAGGCACAGAGCAAGGCAGAGAGGCTGGTGGTGACTGGGGGGGGGGATGTCTTTCTGTGGCTCTTACCTCAGGTCTCAGAAATACTTTACTGTGTGAACAACACAGGGGAAATGCTGCGTTCCCACCCAAGCTGCTTTGCGTGTCGAGGTTCCCCAGGCCACCCCAAATAACTCACACTTCACACATCAATTTTTGTTTAAGGTTTTTGGCATGAATTTGGCCACAACTTTATTTAAATACACACATGTGAGTGGTTGCTTAGGCATTGGTTCCGACTATCTGTCCTTGCCCAGGGACAGAACTGACTTCCGGATTCCAGCGGAAGCCAGTGAGGGAAACAATTTTGGGGAGAAAATGAAGCTGGGCCTCACTTCTCACCCTCATGCTCCTGGTGGCTTGCACGGCCCAAGTCCAATGCCAGGGACAAGGACAAAAAGAATGGCAAGCCCCTGGATTCCTTTAACGGAATTCCCTTGGAGGGGTAGGCACTTACCCCTCCACCAACCAATATAATAATAATAATAATAATAATAATAATAATAATAATAATAATAATAATAATTTTATTTATACCCTGCCCTCCCCAGCCAAGGCCAGGCTCAGGGCAGCTAACAACCAATAATAAAAACAAGTTGAATGATTGCAACTTAAAAACAAGATTAAAATACAACATTAAAACATTAAAATGCAGCCTCATCATAGGAGGAAAAAAGAAAAAAGAAAGAGGGGGAGGGAATCAAATTGGCTCCAAGCCAAAGGCCAGGCGGAACAACTCTGTCTTACAGGCCCTGCGGAAAGAGATCAGGTCCTGCAGGGCCCTGGTCTCATGAGACAGATCATTCCACCAGGCCGGAGCCAGTGTTGAAAAGCCCCTGGCTCTGGCTGAGGCTATTCTAACTTCCTTAGGGCCTGGGACCTCTAAGGTGTTGCTATTTATGGACCTTGAGGCTATCCGTGGGGCATACCAGGAGAGTTTAATGTATTCCTGGGTCACTGTCCTTTCTCTGCATCAGGATTGGGGATCTTATTCCTCTCCAGATGCTGTGGACTCTAATTCCCACCATCCCCTCTCTTGACATTAGCCATGCTAACTGGGTCTGATAGGAGTTGGGAGTCTGACAGCACCTGGAAGGCCACAGGTTCCCCATTCCTGCAGTTTTATGTATCCATTTGTGGCTCATAAAATGTGATGGGGGTCTGTGAGAATTGTCCAAGCCCATTTCTAATCAATGCATGACATGCATTCACTCTGCCAGCCTATGCTCTGTTGGGACTCTTTGAACTGTGGGTCTTGACTCTCAGTATCAGTGTAATTCAGCGCTTTGTTTCTGTTGATGTGCATAGGATTGTGTTCAGTATTTTCTCTTTTGCCATCCCCTGTATTCTCTCTGCTCACATATCAAAGATGCCAGATGGGTATCAGGTGGCCAGGGCATCTGCCTATGAATCTTGAAGCAACCAACAGACTAAAACCCCTGGAAAGCTGCCACTGTGGAACAAGGTAGATTATATTAGATTAGGTGGACTATTGGTCTGAGTCTGTGCAAGGCAGTGTTTATATGCTCGTATTGCTAACTCAATACTGTGGAATTCGAGTCATTGTCATTCTATTGTGTTTTATTGTGGGTTGGGGGGAAAACATTTTGATTATCAATATTTTCCTATTTCAGGTGTACTTATTAAAATTTCAGTGAGCAGGATATTATCAGCAGATCCTGCAGGGCCCTGGTCTCATGAGGCAGAGCGTTCCACCAGGCCGGGGCCAGTGCTGAAAAGGCCCTGGCTCTGGTTGAAGCCAATCTAACTTCCTTAGGGCCTGGGACCACTAGGGTGTTGCTGTTTATGGACCTTGAGGCTCTCCGTGGGGCATACCGGGAGAGGTGGTCCCTTAGGTACGAGGATCCTAGACCTCTGCACCCGCTGGAGTTTCTGGGCCAGCTTCAATTTGAACCAATGCCTAAGCTGCTTTCCCAGGTAATGATCTCAGAGCATTAAGCGGGATGTAAATGACATAAATAAATGAGACACATTGTCTCTCCACCACTGAGCACTCAAGTGGCACTCAAAACAGAGCAGGCCATTTCTGTCCCCCTTCTGTCCCTGCCTCGCTCAACCTCACCTCCCATGTATCTTCCCTCCCCTCCCAGGCTCTCTGTTGGGGAAAATGAAGGATCTCCAGGAGAAAGAGCCGCTCATTGAGGAGATCTGGGACCTCCTGCTTTCCCAGGTAAGGATCCCAGAGCAGGGCGGAGAGGCTGGTGGCAACTGGGAGGGGACTGCCTGTGGGTCTCCAGTTGAGTTGGGCGCCTTGATTTCCTGATGCTCACCAGGCTTGTTGCCTCTCCCCTGCCCCCTTCTTTCTTTCCTTCCTAAACCCCAGTTTGACGTGGGTGCAAGCAAAGAGGACCGGCAGTCCGGCATCAAATTCAGCTTGCAGCAGGCCAGGGCCCTGCAGTTCCTGCGGACCAAGCAGCGGAAGGATGCTCACTTGCAACACTTCATCCAGGTAAGCTGCGTGAGAAGAAGAGTTTGAGCTCACAGAAGGGGCCTTCTCTGCTGGTTTGGCACTCTCCTGGGGGGCTATTTTCCCATTCTGGGGGAGGGGGCAGGAGGCCTGTCTGCTTCTCCCTGCTCTTCACTCCTTGGGCAAATGCCAGAGTGCAGAAGAACCAGCCAGATGATGTCAATTGGGGTCATTCCACGCCAGATCACCTGATTTTAATACTCAACCGTGCTCTCACAACTCAGATTTACTTCAAAAAAATTTTTGTGTGTAGATGCCTATGAGATATCCTTAAATTTATTTTTTAAAGATTTTTTTGGTCCAAAATTGGGCGCAGGAGTAATATTTTTTAAATTCTATTTTCACATGATTTAGGCTAATGCAATTTCTGTGTCAGTTTAGAAAAAAAACCTCCTGTTTCACTTATTTTTCAACCAATTGGGCTTATTTTGGTATCAAAATAAAGCTAATTTTGGTCTCTTTCAAAATAAGGCATTAAAAATGGCGTTAAGTGCCACAGAAAAGGGTTTTGAGACGTATTTTATTAAATAATCAATAAAGCTTATTTTTAAAATATAACAAGTTCATGGTTAGCCCATTCTACAAAAAAGTATGAGACATGTGTTAGTTGTGGTTTGCGTGCTATGGCTTGTTTTGTACCTACCAAGGTACAAAATGACTCAAATTCACTTTGAACGGTCGGTGACCCTTTTCTGTGGCTCTTGGGTGCTAAACTATTGTTGCACGCTACCGCAATCTCCAGGTGGCACAAGATTCCAAAGGGATCCAGGGGCTTTCCCTAGGTTTGGTTTCCTTGGAATGAGGGGCAGCCTCCTGTTCTGACAGCAGCCGCCCAGTTGCCCCAAAGGAGAAGCCCCTAAGCAGGCAGGAGCTGAGCAGCAAGGCTCACCCCACTCGCTTTGTTGCTTGTGATCCTGGAGGTGGCCGACTCTCTGCTGTCCAGAAACAAGTTGTCTGTCTGCTTCCTTCTCTGCCTCTCCCAGAAAATTGAGAGCTGCCCTGAATGCCACCACCACCAGCTAAAGGATTTCCTTCAGTCTGAGATGCAGACCTGACCAGCTACTCTCTGCTGCTGAATAACGCCATCCAGCACACTGATGGTCTCTCTGATGGTGATGTCCAGCCCTAACAAAAGGATCATATAAGCGTAAGATGTTTGCCTCTTATTCTCCCCCCCTCCCCTTCTCCCAGGGTGAATTACAACCATTCAAGCAGTTTAAAACAAGCTATAAACACAGAAATGAGATGTATTTTGGGAGGGACATACCTTAAGTGTCAAAAAGCAGGGTAGAGGTATGTGTGTCTTATAGATAGATGATAGATAGATAGATAGATAGATAGATAGATAGATAGATAGATAGATGATAGATAGATAGATAGATTATATATGAAATAAATGTGGGGTCACACTTTGGTTTCCTGCCTTTCCAACTGGCGAATCAAAGCCCCTCCTCTGGGGCTTTAAGAGAATCTCTCTGTCTCCCCTCCTCCTGCTTTTCCTGGCAGGTGGCTGCACCATCTGGAGAGGGTGCCAAAACCAGCAGGCAAACCATCATTCTGGCCTGCAGGATAGCCCCACCAGGTGCCATCTCCCAGAGGTTTCCTGGCCTGGGGTAGAATTTAAGCAGGTGTGCAATGGGTATTTGGGCCTGGAGAACAGGGCTGGGTGGTGGGCATCAGTTCCTCGCTCATTGGGGTTGCTTGGCCACCCAGGGAACTTCTGGGCCCCGTAGGAGGCAAGACTAGGAAACTTCCTGGGTAGCAGGCTCCCTGTGTGCAAAGAGCCTGGAAGCATCTCAAAGGCTGACCTTTTTTATACTGAGGGTTCCTTGTCTCTCAGCAGAGGTGGAGCGGCTAAGAATAAAGACCCAGAGAATTCCAAGGAAGATCCCAAGGAAGCTTGAGAGGCTGGAGGTGAGCAGTCGGGCGAGAGGGTGTCCTAGCAGGCCAAAGAAATGCAGGTGGGGGCAGACCCTTGCTATTCCAGTCCCATTTCCTCCTCTGAACACTTTCCAACATCTGCACATGGCCTCTGCTGTGGGAGGCAGGGCAATGAGTTGAATCTTGTGTCCAAACCCAGAGCCTGAGAAGATGCAATAGTGGAAGCTTTGTGTGTTTGTGTGAGTTGGAGGGGGAGGACCAAAATCAAAAGGATGAGAGACAGCGGGCATGTAGGGGCAGGGTCTCCAGCCTTGCCAGCCCCTCTTTGTCCACGCAGGCCAAGAAAACAAAATAGGTTTCCACTTTGAGCTCCATTGTCATACCCCTCAACCGCCCTTGCCACACACCCCACTGTTTCTCAGTTCTCGACCACCCCGTGCCCACCTGGAGTCACAGGCAAGGGAGAAGGAGCTGGTCCAAGCCTCAGAGGGCAACGTCTGCCCCTGGAGCAAGAAGCAGCTGGAGGAGAGAGCCGGAGGAGGGGTCTTTGAGAGACCCCTCAAAGCCCCCATATTGACGGCACGCTCCACTTAAGGGTCTTTGCCTGGCTGGACCACTTCCCTGAGCTGGGATAAGAGGCCACGTGGGCAGAGGAGGTGGGGTGGGTGACTTTTGGCCTGGCTGGACTATAGCCAACAGGGCAGAAGTGGGAGCTGCATCCATGGCTGCCTAACCTTTGGGCCTTGGCCCCTCCCACTGTCAGTAAGAAGTCCCCAGGAGGTTTCCCATGGGGGCAAGTGGCGGCTGCCCACATTCTCAGGGGTACCTAACCCCTCTCCATTGGACTCCCCCTTTTGCAGGAGATGGAGGAGAAGCAGTGGAGCGTTACACGGCCTGTGAATTGCTGCAAAAGAGGAACATCTAGCAAAAACCAGCTGTGTTGAAATGTCTTCTACAGCATCTTCTCATACGAGCACCAAAAAAACCGCCACCCTGTTCCGATAGCCACAGATGGCAAGTGCCTATTTTCCTCCTCAAAACTCTATGTTGCAGAAGGGAGTTATTGTGTTATTCAGTAGTTGATCTTATCCTCCTTGAAGATGACTCCATTTGTACGGCAGAAGTTCCTTCTTTGGAGCCAATATTTATTGGGGTCCGTCCCCCCAAATTTTTAACAAATCAGTGCCAAATTACATCAAATTTAAGACAAAAAAGTTAACTTCCGGCTCTAGTTCCTTGATGCATCCCTGTTTCCCCCCTGTTGCAGTTGATGTAATGTATTTATCTCTGACAATTTATTCCTCATCTTCAATTCCTTATCCAACAGCTGTTGGTTTATCAATTCCTGCTCATACGGTCAGGCAGAAGTTCCATTCAGGTCTCCTTGTCTAAGCTGGGCCCCTGAGCTCCCGGCACCACTGCTCAGGACTGCTGTGAGGATCCTTGTCTTTGCTTTTATTTACAATATTTTGTTCAAGCTGGCACCCATAGGTGCCATGTCCAGGGGGTCCTGGGGGCCCAGGCACCATAAAAATTTGCCCCCTGCCACCCACTCCGGTGACTGGGCCTGTGTCTCTACCATGTGTGTGTGTTTTGGCACGAGATGTCATTTCTTCCACATACCCACAGTCTTCTTCTTGCTGATGCGCAGCTGCAGAGGCCCCTCCTGGATTATGTGGTGCTCTGTGAGGTCAAGGTTTTGCACAGCAGGGGCAGAAAAAGGCAGCATTTCATGGAGGGGAAGAGCAGGACAAGGCCAGGGATTGGAGGGGAGGGCAAAGAGGAGACCTTACCAGGAAGGGCCTGGCCAGTGGGCGGCTGCTCTTGCGTAGGGATCGGGCATCCAGGCACTGTTGGTAGGCTTGCAGCCGTCGGTGGTTCTCTGCCTGCCTCAGCTCTGCCTGGTCGTCCTCAAGGATCTCCTTGCACTCATTGCTTGCCAGGCAAAGGCACTGGTGCTCCCAGCTCGCCCCTGAGCGAAGAAGGTGCAGAGCGAGAGGGTGATAGAGAGAGAGACACGGGCAAAGTTGGTTTCGTTTTAGTTTGAAACCCAAAGCAGCTCCCAGAGCAAACCATTAGTGTGCTGGATGGTGTTATCCAGCAGCAGAGAGTAGCTGGCCAGGTGCCGCACCTCACAATCCAGGAAATTGGTCAGCTGGCGGTGGTGGCGTTCAGGGAGCTGCTCTTGATGTCCTGGGAGAGGCAGAGAAGGAAGCAGACAGACAACATGTTTCTGGACAGCAGAGAGTCAGCCACCTCCAGGATCACAAGCAACAAAGCAAGTGGGGTGAGGCTTGCTGCTCAGCTCCTGCCTGCTTAGGGGCTTCTCCTTCGGGGCAACTGGGCGGCTGCTGTCAGAACAGGAGGCTGCCCCTCATTCCAAGGAAACCAAACCTAGAGAAAGCCCCCGGACCCCCTGGAATCTCGCACCACCTGGAGATTTGGGTGCCGTGCAACTAGAGTATGTCACCTAATCTACACCACCTAGCTGGTTCTCATGCACTCTGGCATTTGCCCAGGGAGTGAGCAGCAGGGAGAAGAGGACAGGCTGCCTGCCCGCCCCCCCCCCCCCATGGGAAAAGAGAGACAGTGCCAAGCCAGCAGCCGAGAAGGCCCCTTCCCTGAGCTCAGCCCCCTCTTCTCACACAGCTTACCTGGATGACACACCCCTCTGCTGCTTCGATTGAAGGAACTCCAGGGCCCTGGCCTGCTGCAAGCTGCATTTGGTAATGGCCTGCTGGAGCTCCTCGCTTGCAGCCACCCCAAACTGGGGGGAAGGAAGGAAGGGGGCAGGGGAGAGAGAGGAAACATGCCTGGTGAGCATCAGGAAATCAAGGGCCCAAGGATACTGAAGACCCACAGGCAGCCCCCTCCCAGTTGCAGCCAGCCTCTCCGCCCTGCTCTGGGATCCTTACCTGGGAAAGCAGGAGGTCCCAGATCTCCTCAATGAGGGGCCCTTTCTCCTGGAGATCCTTCATTTTCCCCAACAGAGAACCTGGGAGGGAAGAGACATGGGAGGGGAGGTTGAGCAAGGGAACTGGGAATGGGGGAATAAGGAATAACCCCTGCAGGGAGAGGAGGGGGACGGAGATCATCCTGTTTTGTTTTTAGTGTCACTTTGTCAGTGGTGGAGAGATAATATGTCTCATGTATGACATAACTAAGTAAAAACTAAATTTGGATCTACAATGTAATAGAAAATGTGAATGTATAAATACAGTACAGTGGTACCACAGGTTAAGTACTTAATTTGTTCTGGAGGTCCTTTCTTAACCTGAAACTGTTCTAAACTGAAGCACCACTTTAGCTAATGGGGCCTCCCGCTGCCACCACTCTGCCAGAATACGATTTCTGTTCTCATCCTGAAGCAAAGTTTTTAACCTGAGGCACTATTTCTGGGTTAGCGGAGTCTGTAACCTGAAGCGTATGTAACCTGAAGCATATGTAACCTGAGGTACCACTGTATTAAAAAAATCCAAGAGAATGCAATAGAAAATAAACAAGCCTTCAGGACCTTTTCAAAAGACCTGCAGTGACGTAGTCCTCTTGGCAGAGCTTTCCACAAATGCCCAAAGACATACCCTCCAACATTTCTCCGATGGAAATAGGGATGTCCCATTCCATAATGATAATGACCACAGTGTTACCTCGGGTTACATACGCTTCAGGTTACATACGCTTCAGGTTACAGACTCCGCTAACCCAGAAATAGTACCTCGGGTTAAGAACTTTGCCTCAGGATGAGAACAGAAATCGTGCTCCGGTGGCGCAGCAGGAGGCCCCATTAGCTAAAGTGGTCTTCAGGTTAAGAACAGTTTCAGGTTAAGAACAAACCTCCGGAACGAATTAAGTACTTAACCCGAGGTACCACTGTACAGTCATACCTCGGGATGAATATGCTTCAGGATAACCATTTTCGGGTTGCGCTCTGCGGCGACCCGGAAGTAACGGAGCGTGTTACTTCCAGGTTTTGCCACGTGCGCATGCACAGACCGTCAAAATGACGTCATGCGCATGCACAGAAGCGCCAAAATGTGACCCGCACATGAGCAGACACAGTTTACGTTCGCTTCGGGATGTGAACGGGGCTCTGGAACGGATCCCGTTCGCATCCCTAGGTACCACTGTATAGGAAATATGAAATTCTATGTAAATATTATGTATATGCACTGGAACATCAATAAATGGTCCATGAAAAAAAAAATGTGTGCCCAGGCCCCCCTGGACTTAGCACCTATGGGCGCCAACCTGAACAAAATATTGTAAATAAAAGCCGTCCGTGGCTGCAGCCGGCCCCAACAGATGACTCCCGTGAGCAGGAATTGACAAAGAGATTGGCAAATAGATTGAAAATTTTAATCTTAAAATTTGGATTGAAGATTAAAGAAATGGAACATTTTATTTTAATGTTTACAGAGTTTTTCATTCATAAAAGAGAGTTTATAGGCCTTAATTAATAATGTTGTTATTTGGTGGGTGGGGGATGGGTTGTTTATTTTTTGTTCATGTTGTCATGTATTTACTGCTTTTATATTGCATTTTTATGTTGTCAGCACCCTGAGTTCTGTGGATTAAGGGCAATGTACACTTTTAATAAATACATTTAATGATAATAACTTCCACAAGGTGGTGTCTCTGCTGTTTGATGGATGAGGTGCCGACAAGCTATTCTGCAAAGGTTTTGCAGAGCCTAGCCTGCTACTTGCACAGTTTTTCCTAGAGAGGCCAGCTGTTCCTAAGGGGATTTTAAATTTAAAGGGCAACTCGCATTTTTCCGCAGCGCTTTCTTTCGGGGTATGGGACTGTATTCATGATTCTGTATACTTGTAGGCATGCACTTAGCCACACGCATTATATTCATGACCAAAGGATGACACAGCCCTCCAGAAAGGGTTAATGCATGCCTGTCTTTAATTATTCTATGGCTTGGATTGCTGTGAACAGCTTCCATGAATGTGTGTGTGTATGAGACAAAGCAGTATAGAAATAATTTTATGAATGAATGAATGAATGAAGAAAGGAAGGAAGGAAGTGTCACTCTCTTTTTCTTTCCATTTCAGCCCAGAGGCTGCCAGGAAGACCCTTAGGGCATGCAGCTCCTCCTAACTCCCTCCCCTTCCCAGGTCCCCCCATGAGGGAAGGGGGCAGTTAACACCACAGCCCCACCCAGGGGAGAAGGGGGCAGCTTCCACCAGGAACACACACCCCCAAGAGAAGGAGCGGTCCTCTTACGGCAAGTGCCGCTATCAGAGAAAACCTAGAAAAAATGGTATATAGGTGGTACCTAACACCAGAAAAATTAAACAGAATGTATAAGACTGGCAATAAGGCATGCTGGAGATGCAAAACAAAAGAAGGAAATTTTATACATATGTGGTGGACATGTGATGAAACGAAAAAATTTTGGAATCAGATATATGATGAACAAAAAAAAATGTTCAAATACACATTCCCCAAAAAGCCAGAGGCCTTCTTGCTAGGAATGGTAGGAAAAGAAATTCGAGAAACAGATAAAACCCTATTTCAATACTCAACAGCAGCGGCAAGAATGTTAATCGCCCAAAATTGGAAAAATGCAAATTTACCAACAGTAAAAGATTGGCAACTAAAATTATATGGCTTCTTAGAATTGGCAAAGATGACACAAAGAATCAGAAATCAAAAAAATGCAAAGTTAAATGAGGAATGGAAAAAATTTTCGGTCTATATGGAAAGCAATTTTAAAAACGTAACAACTATAGCAGGCGTAATATAAAACTTCCGACATACAAACGAAACTAAAAATTAACACCAGCAGTGACACGCAACGTGAAAAATACAACTCGAAACCAGTGGGGAAGGAAGTCGATTTTATTTAGTAATTTAGCTTTATGTTCTTGTCTTTTCTTTTTCTTTTACATTTTTGTGCTTTTTTCTCTATTTTTCTTTATTTTTTATTGCTTTTTGTGTTTTTTCTTGTCGGGTTTTTCCTTTTTTCTTTTTAATCCTTGTTTGTTATTGTTGGTGTATGAATAATGAAACCTAATAAAAAGAATTAAAAAAAAAAAAAAAAGAGAAGGAGCGGTCCTCATGTCATCCCAATAGAAAGGGCAGCCCCAAACCCTCCTTACACCAAGAGATGGAGCAGCCTGCTGCCCAGTCCCCACAGCCCAAGATAGGGGCAGCGCCCACCCTTTCTGCAAAAGATGGGGCCACCCCATTCCACCATCCCAAACTCCCCTTATCCCAAGCATCCCAGCAGGTCTGTGAGCTCTTAGAACAGTGAAATATACTCAGAGTTGAGAGTGGATTTCATGCTCTTTATTCAGCTCATAGTGGGAGGAGGAATGAAAGTTCCCCCCAAAGTATCTGCTTCATATACATTATTTACAATGGGCTGCACGTGATTGGCTAATTCCGGAATTCTCCTGTAGGCCAATCAGGTTGTAGATTCACTTCCATCTAGAGCTGGATTGGGTGGCTCCTGCAGACCAATCATACTGCTGCATTGTTCTAGGACCAATCAGACTGCTGCATTTTGGATCCTATTGTTCTAGGACCAATCAAACTGCTGCAATTTGGATACCATTCAACTCAGTACATAACAAACAGGATGCTGCGATTCCTAAGACGCAGCACGGGTTTCTCAAAGACAAGTCACGCCAGACAAATCTCATTTCTTTTCCTGATGGAGTTACAAGCTTGGTGGATCAGGGGAATGCTGTGGGCATAGTGTATCTTGATTTCAGTTCTGTCTTAGTTCCTCCCTGGCACGGCCTTGAGTACTGAGGAGCATTCCTGCACATTAACTTCAGACAGGTGAAGCTTTCCCCACCATTTATATCCCTGGCAGGAAAAGCTTCATCAGTTCTAAATTTCCATACTCCAAGAGCAGGGCCTCTAGAAAAGATTATCTCGTTGCCGCAAAAGAACTGCAACCTCTCTGGGACATTTATCACATTTTACGGGTGGCTTTACAAGAGTGTTTCCCAAGCATATGGGCCCCTGGCCACCCCCAAGATATTCCGAGGGGGCCACAAGTGAAAATCACATAAATGGAGACCCACGGCATGGGACTATAGCATCACAGGAGGAAGTGAGAAGTGAAGAAAACGGAAGTGACTGACAAAAGAAAACAGAAAAGAAAATGATATAGAATGAAATGAAAAGGGTGTTTAAAATAACCTTTTCTTTGGGGAATTATAGGGACCTAAAACATAAAGAAACTTATTCATGTATGCTACTACAGCAGCAAGAACGTTACTTGCCCCCAAATGGAAAGAAGCAGAAGTCCCAGCGAAGGAAGAATGGATACAAAAACTTATGGAGTATGCAGAAATGGCGAACCTTACCAGAAAAATAAGAAATCAAGATAACAATTTTTAAATAAAAGAATGGAAATGGTTTGTTGAACATTTACAGATAAATTATAAACAGATAAAAACATTGGCAGGATTATTGTAATAACCTGCAGTTTTATAAGAGTGTATATTTAAAGATGAATAAATGAGCAAATTAAGAATTTGAATATGCAGAAGATATTAAAAATAAATTTAAGGAACTGTAGAAGGAGGGGGAAGGAAGTCAAGTTTTGAAACGTCAAAATGATTGCAAAATGAGTGAAACGCATAAAATTAGTGAAATGTATAAACTTGAAAAGTACAAAATAAAAATACAGAAAAAAGGAAACAGAAAAACAGATGGGGGAGGGAATACTGGCTATGCCCATGCATGCAAGTCTTACTGCAAAAGGAGGTATGTTGCAGATCACGGCACCACATCGCCTTGGCTGGGAGACTGGCCCTTGAATTCAATAGTATCAGCCTACAACCCGCCTGCCTCTTGCTGTGTTGCAACCGGGCGTCGGACCCTTTAAGAAAGCACCGCGTGCCGGACTGCGGGAGGAGAAGCGTGCTGCGCTACCCGCCAGAGCCAGTAGGTGGCGGGCCGCGAGCTCAGCCATATGGAACACACCGCTCTCCCCTCCTCGACTGCGGCTGCGCGAGGCGGTTCGCTTGCCGGGCTCTTGTGGCGCCTCGCGGCTCCCGTCGCCGCTGCCCGAACGGCGCCCGGGAAAAGCCAAAGTCGGCTGTGAGGCGTTTGCGTCGAAAGCGGCGGGCCTGAGGGTGAGTGAGGGCCGCTTCCGAGGCGGGCGGTGGGTGGGCAGGCCTATTAACCCCCTATTAATCGAGGAATGGGGCTTTTAAGCGATGAGTTGCCAGCCCCGGGGTCAGGCAAACCCTCACCTGTTGAATTTCCGCCTGCTCCTCCTCCTCACCTGTGGAAGTGCAGGCGTCGCCGCTGCCCTCTCTTTCACCAGGCCGCCCTGCCTCCGCAGCGCAGGGCCTCGGCATCCCAGGGTCATAGAGTCGGAAGGGACCCTGAGGGTCGTCTAGTCCAGCCCCCCCTCCCCGCACTGCAGGAATATATAGCTGCCCCATACTGGGGTCGCACCTGCCCCCTTGGCGTTATCAGCACCACGCTCTGGCCAACAGGAGCAGCTTGCTATTTCTTCCCGCTGCTTTTATTGCATTTTGTACATGGCATTGTGACGTGGATGGGAGGCAGCCAATACAGTGGCACCTCGGGTCACAGACGCTTCAGGTTACAGACTCCGCTAACCCAGAAATAGTACCTCGGGTTAAGAACTTTGCTTCAGGGTGAGAACAGAAATTGTGCGGCGGCAGCGGGAGGCCCCATTAGCTAAAGTGGTGCTTCAGGTTAAGAACAGTCTCAGGTTAAGAACGGACCTCCGGAACAAATTAAGTTCTTAACCCAAGGTACCACTGTACAGTACGCTTCAGGTTACATACACTTCAGGTTACATACGCTTCAGGTTACAGACTCTGCTTACATAGTGCTTCAGGTTAAGAACTTTGCTTCAGGATGAGAACAGAAATCACGCTCCGGCGGTGTGGCGGCAGCAGGAGGCCCCATTAGCTAAAGTGGTGCTGCAGGTTAAGAACAGTTTCAGGTTAAGTACGGATCTTCAGAACGAATTAAGTACTTAACCCGAGGTACCACTGTACATAATAATGCTTCCCAGGCTACCAAGCATCATTTTTAAAATCCTGGACTAAATCCTGTGTTAAAGTTGACAGCTTTCTGTGCCGCAACAAGCGAACTGAACCCTGAAAGTCAAGTTTTAACTCGCTCTTTCTTTACTTCGCCAAAAATAGGAAGCCGTATCTTTGGATAGTGTAAAAAAATTAAAGAAGTTCTGGAATAAGGATATCGTCGTCGTCATTTGTTAAATTTGTTAGTTACTTTATCTTGCTCAGGGCAACCCAAAGCGACTTAACAACCAAACAAGGGCGACCGAGATGATCCAATGGTCTAGAAACCAAGCCTTATGAGGAATGGTTGAGGGAGCTGGGTATGTTTAGCGTGGAAAAGAGGAGACTCAGAGGAGATGTGGTGGTTGCTGGCATCCATCTGTCTGAAGTGACAGTGGAGGAGCGTGCTTTGGGGGGTTAAAGTCAAACTGTTGGAGAGTCACAGCGCCTGCTGTAGAGACCAATACAGGAGAGACATGTTTTGTTGCAGATGGAGGTGTCCAGTTTCACTGTTGCAGGCGCACCATGGCGTTTTCTCTCTCCACACTCCTCCCAGTGTTCATATGGTAAAAAAGGTAAAGGGACCCCTGACCATTAGGTCCAGTCATGACTGACTCTGGGGTTGCGGTGCTCATCCCGCTTTATTGGCCGAGGGAGCCGGCGTACAGCTTCCGGGTCATGTGGCCAGCATGACTAAGCCGCTTCTGGCAAACCAGAGCAGCACATGGAAATGCCGTTTACCTTCCCGCTGGAGCGGTACCTATTTATCTACTTGCACTTTGATGTGCTTTCGAACTGCTAGGTTGGCAGGAGCTGGGACCAAACAACGGGAGCTCACCCCATCACAGGGATTTGAACCGCCGACCTTCTGATCGGCAAGTCCTAGGCTCTGTGGTTTAACCCACAGCGCCACCCGCGTTCCTCAGTTCATATGGTAGCTTTCTTCAGATATCTAAAAATCTGCCATATGGAGGATGGAGAAAGCTTGTTTTCTGCTTCTCCAGAGGGTAGGACCAGAAACAATGGAGTCAAGTTAACAGGAATGGAGATTCCAACTACTGTAGACAAAAGAAAAAGCTTTCTGACAGCAAGAACTGTTTGACAATGAAACAGGCTCCCACGAGAGGTGGTGTACTCTCCTTCCTTGGAGGTTTCAAAGCAGAAGTTGGGGGGCGTGTGTCATGGATGCTTTTGCTGAGATTCCTGCATTGCAGGGATTGGTCTAGATGGCCTTAAGATGGTCCGTTCCAACTCTACAATTCTATAATTTATGAAATGGACCAACAAGGGGGACGGGAAACAACCCACTCCACGCAGACACATTAAAGCCAAGAGGAAAAAGAAATGCAGTAAAAACACGCTACCCACTTCTAAACAGCCACAGATAGTTGAAGGCCACATTCCTGGTTATAGAGGAACATTCTTGCATGTTTTAGAAGCATGTTCCCCCCAGCTTTTAGTATGTTACTGGTGACAAAATCCTCTGGTTGAACTTTTCATTTCAAAATATATATACACGGAATCAGGCCTATGCCATAGTGTTCTGGGGGCTACTCACCTGGTGACATTGCCCCTGCATTTCAGACGCTTGCTATTTACAATTTCCCTTATTTAACAAAAGTGGGCGGTGCCCCTCCAGACTTTTTCTGCAACATGTATTTGACAAAACAATAGTGCGTTAATGTTTTTTGTTGAATCTCTCTTTAACGCCACCTGAGAACACTTAGAACCCGATCCTGTACATATTTGGTTGGAAATAAGTAACACTTTATACAGGGAAATGACCCACAATTGTGAGTCATAAGCATTTTATCTCTTTCTTTCTTATACTGCACATGCCCAATCCAGGAGCTGTAGCACTGGCTAGATCACTGGTGATAGCACCAGTTCAGCAGGAGGAGTCTGGATTCATTCTGCCCTTTCCCACAAAACATATACACTAGTCAATGTTATTATGTTCTCCCTACAAAGACATGCAGAACACACTGGTTGGGTTGGTTGGACTTGTTAGGATACCTCCTAATGAGCACATATATCTTCTAAGACATCTCAATTCCTAGAAGAATCTGAAAATGACTCCCCCTCAAAAATGAAAGACCTGAAGTACTTTTGAAGTGGTGTTTCTTCCAAGCTGCCTGGAAATTCAGTAAACATATAGTCCAAATCATACTGATTACTAGAAAAATATGAAAATGGTACATTTGATGGCACTGAACAAGCAAAATCTTTTCTCTCCCTGCAACGTGTGGCTTTTTGTCTGGATTCCCAGGAGGATGTGTTCCCTAGCGCTCTTCCCACCCCCTCCGCCTCCGGGAGACATCACACTTTATGAATTTAATAATGCCCTGGTTTCTGGCCGCAGCTTTGAGAAGCTTCCACTTTCTTTCCAAGGACAGGTAAGCAACAGTTTTCAGTCACAGGAAGAAACTAATGTTAGGTAGCGATGAGAGAATAGATGTTCTAGCTTGTACTTGAGTCATTTTGGCTGTCAAAAGGCTTCCATAACTACTAATTGAACATGCTGTTTGTCACATAAATGTGCAGCCAGAAAAGGAGCAGTCAGCCAGAGAAAATTATTGAAAAGAATACTGGTGGGCATATTTAGTAAACAAATATAGGCAACTCCCTATTTACGCAGGGGTTACGTTCCAGGTCATGGCATGTGTCAGTGGAGTGTGTGTAAGCCTCTTCCGCCCTCTTCTGGTGCTGAACATGGTAAATGGATCCGTGGTTATGCATAGATCAAACATGCACAAAATGGGAGTTGCCTGTATCATGTACTGTATCATTACGGTCGACTGGTTGGACATCACTGATGTACGAGATACTTAAGTTATGTTCCACACCTGAATTCTGTGACCTATATATCTTATGCAGATTTGCACATTTATTTTCACAATTCATTCTACTTCTACTAGTCATAAAGAAGGGCAAAGTTTTATGCAGCGCACAAAGCTTTACACCTTTAATAAGAAAAGTCCTATGTAGACCCAGTTTCTGGCTATTTTTATTTCACTATGTGTTGCCTGCACATTTTCCAGTGCTTCAATCAGCTGGAAGGACTAGAAACATGCCCCTCTTCTTCCAAAAAGTGCGAGATTTTACCTATTCTGAATTTTGTACCCATGAATTCCAGTTCCTGCATCTGTGGACTGCAGTGTAAAACAAAACTTTTGCTTTGGTTGATTCTCTTTCCTAGTTTTGTTTGTTTGTTCAAGCATCCCCCCCCCCCCCCGCCCAGGCCTTTTCACTTACTATTGATTGTCTCGGTTGGCTGTACAGCTAGAAGACTTGCCTGTCCTGAGCATCCCCAAAGAAACTCTGAAAGCTCACAGTCGACAGGAACACAGCACTAAACCTGCCTTCATCCATCACCGTGAGTCACTATGGAAGAGGTGCATCAACGCCTGGTGAGTATGGGCCAAATTTGATCTGACCTGGCTGTTAAAACATTGATCTGCCCCAGTCACATAGTAAAAGGGATGAGTTGGGAAGGCTGGGAAGGGGGGAAGAACCCATTCTTAACAGCAGATGGGGCACAGAGGGGAAGAATGCAAATTCCTCCTTCCTTCTGCTCACTGATTGCCTCCCCACACCCCACCATGCAAAGCTTTCTCACTTAGGCAAGTACTATGCGACACAGGTGGCGCTGTGGGTTAAACCACAGAGCCTAGGACTTGCTGATCAGAAGGTCGGCGGTTCGAATCCCCGCGACGGGGTGAGCTCCCGTTGCTCGGTCCCTGCTCCTGCCAATCTAGCAGTTCGAAAGCACGTCAAAGTGCAAGTAGATAAATAGGTACCTCTCCGTCGGGAAGGTAAACGGCATTTCCATGCGCTGCTCTGGTTCGCCAGAAGCGGAAGATGTACTCCGGCTCCCTCGGCCAGTAAAGCGAGATGAGCGCCGCAACCCCAGAGTCGGCCACGACTGGACCTAATGGTCAGGGGTCCCTTTACCGTTACCTATTCTGCTATCAGAGCACCACTTAGGAGAAAGCACCTTTGAGGAGCAAGGTCAGACTATAGGGAGATAACTGATCCCTGGGAGGAAAGTTTTGCACACCTTACATGCACCTCCCTTTTGCTATTAAATAGCATATTTGCCCATTAATAGCTTGCACAATGAAAGTAACATTTGCACAGCGCTGCCTCCCCCCCGTTGAAGTGCAGGAGATTTCACAAAATGCTCTGCCCCTAGGCGTGACGTTGGAATCGCTGGAGTTCTTGAAGAGCTTGCGTATGCAGAGGAGGATGGTGACTTGGACCAGGAGATGGATGAGCTGCCTTGGACAGATTCTGCAAAGGAGCTAGGTAGCTTTCAATACAGTTGTACATATTGGACCCATTACCTACTTTAAACCAGGTACAGTGGTGCCCCGCAAGACGAACGCCTCGCAAGACTGAAAACCCGCTAGACGAAAGGGTTTTCCGTTTTGGAGGCGCTTCGCAAAACGAATTTCCCTATGGGGTTGCTTCGCAAGACGAAAAAATCTTGCGAGTCCCTGCGGGTTTTTTTCGCTCCCCCCCCCCCTTTTCCTAAGGCGCTAAGCCGCTTATCAGCTGTTCTGCTGATAAGCCGCTTAACAGCTGATCGCGAAAAGCCGCTAGACCGCTGTAGCGCTAATCCGCTAAGCTGTCAATGGGCTTGCTTCGCAAGATGAAAAAACCGCTAGACGAAGAGAATCGCGGAACGGATTCTTTTCGTCTTGCGAGGCACCACTGTACAAGGGACTGTACAAGGGACTTGAGGCCTCCAGATTTTATTGGACTCCAACTCCCATCAACCTCGAACCTTGGCCATTCTGACTGGGGTTGATGGATGCTGTGATGCAACACAGAGGGAGGACCACAGGCTCCCATCCCTGCTTTAAACTCACTGCAAAGATGCTTCGATGTCACACTGTCTTTTTCCCCCGGCTTCTTTTAATCCCCCCACCCCATACAGGAATAAGACCCATTGTTTGCCAAATCCTTTCTTGAGGCTCCACACTGCTTTGACAAATGGCTCAGATTTCTTCCATCATCTCCTTCCTTGCCTTTGCAGCTCTCCGATGGATGAAGGCAGGATCCCGCTACACATTAGCACTCTGCTGTTGGGCCTCCTCTCTCCATGGCTCCTTCTTTCCCCATTTGTCGGTGAGGCTCATGCAAAGTAGGCCTGAGCAGGACCAAAGAACATTGGCAGTTGGTGGATAATGTAATGGTCCACACTGGGAGCAGGGCTGTGGGGGAGGGGAGGGAGGACGGCCATGGCAACTGAACATTAGTTGGATGGTTTCCCATCCCCCTTTTTTCTAGAAGGAATATTGTTCCCCACCCCATTCACATGTTGGCCACCCACCAGTTCCCTTGAAACTGTGTTCAACATGTAGCTTGCTTCAGATCCAGATTTAAAGCTGGGTCACATCATGAGCGGCTGCTGTTAGAAGTACTAAATTTTTCTGTCTTATCATTTCCTCCAAAGCTGCAAAGTGAAGACATGATAGCACAGTTCTCCCAGGCTGTGGATTGGTAAGTTATCTCCCCACCCGTGTGTGTGTGTGTGTGCATGTATGTGTACACTTCTTGGCATGCATGTACGGTTTTGAGCAGTTTCCTATCTACTTAGGTGCTAGGCAGGGGACAGCAATTTTTCGCTGGCTTAGACTGTCCAAAAAACCAGTTGCCATCAGGGCAAGGATTGCCCCATACCTTATGCTACATCTCGAATTCAGTTCTAGAGGGGAATCGCCTTTCAGCTCTAAGTTTAAAGCTGTGGGGGTACAGAAAACAAGCCCCCCTCCAACAGCTCAGAGGCTTGCTCTGCCCCTGTACAGAAGGGGCACTGGGAGCATCCCTCGGCTGTAAAGGCAAGCTCCCTTCTCTAGCTTGGAGCTAAAGAGGAGAGTTGGAGATGGCTCAGCTTCCTTTGCCTCTTCCCCCCAAGCTCCAAGTACCCAGTGGGTGTAGAGGAAAGCTCTGCTTCATCTTCGATCTGAAGCAAGGAGGCAGTGGTACATTTGTTTACATCTTCCTGTACCTCCTGGTGAGATTGAACCTTGGATCTAGGCACTAAAACTGTGCGGTATAGGTATGAATGGCTTATTCCCAAGCGGTCCCTGCGGGATGATCTGCACCCATATAAACATGCATTGGCCTTTCCCCCACTCTTATATTCACTAGATTGATGAACCTGGAATAACTACCACTCATTGGTTCTTCATTTATAATTACCGTATTTTTTGCCCTATAGGACGCACTTTCCCCCCTCCAAAAATGAAGGGGAAATGTGTGTGCGTCCTATGGGGCGAATGCAGGCTTTCGCTGAAGCCTGGAGAGCGAGAGGGGTCGGTGCGCACTGACCCCTCTTGCTTTCCAGGCTTCAGGAAGCTCTGCGCAACCCTCGGGAGACCGGCGTGAAGGCGCAGCTCTCTGCAAGCCTGGGGAGACTGGCGCGACTTTCCGCCGGGCTCCCTAGGCTTGCGGATAGCAGGCTGTTCTCGGGGCTGGGGTCGGGGGAAGCTTCGCGCCGGGCTCCCAGGGGCTGCGCAGAGCTGCCTGCATTCCGAAGCCTGGGGCGCGCTGAAGAGCGTGCCCGGGCTTGGCGCAGCTCTCTGCAAGCCTGGGGAGACTGGCGCGACTTCCCGCTGGGCTCCCTAGGCTTGCGGATAGCAGGCTGTTCTCGGGGCTGGGGTTGGGGGAAGCTCGGGCTTCCCCCGTGCCAGCCCCGCGCCTGGGGGGAAATAATTTTTTTTCCCTTTATTTCCCTCCCCCCCCAAAAAACCTAGGTGCGTCCTATGGGGCGGTGCGAAAAATACGGTACTAGCACAAACAAATACCCTCACTTCACCTGCATTTATGCAATGAAATATTGGTGATGGAGGAGCTCCTCCTATAAACCAGTACTCAGCCATCCTGCTTATGTATACAAGATGAATATAGTGTGCTCAGGGGGTGAGCAGTTTGCATGTAGTCTTCCTTGAGTGTATACTCTGGGTCCCATCCACCCGAATGTGTCTAGCTTCCACATACCTTAGCTGCCATCTGACTCTTTGTGTATTGAAACTTGCCTAATGCGCCCTTACCCTTTCCTGTCTTCACCCTCCAGGGCAGGCTGCTCAATCCGAGCCTTCGCCTGGCATCCTCACACCAGCAAGTTTGCTGTGGCCCTGCTGGATGACTCCATCCGTGTTTACAACGCAAGCAGGTGAGGGGGTTGGGGTTTTCCTCTCCGCACCTGAGCAGCCAAGTTTCTATTTAGGATTGGCAGGGCCCCATCTATCTGCTCACAGGCAACTCTGAACAAAGCATGGAGCTTGCATGCCAGAATCTCTCTAGCAGTGTGCAGCAGCAGCAGTGCAACCTAGCATAATGGTTTGCAAATTTGTCATCTCAGGGCAAGGAAAATAACTGAGTTAAATACAAATAAGAGTAATCTTTAAAAACAACAACAACCAATAAGTGAGTTGAGCCTCAAAAAAGAATACAGGCGCCCCCTCCCCTATTTACACGGGGGTTATGTTCTGGGCCCCTGCATGCATAAGTGAAAATCGCGTAAGTGGGGAGCACCCTTTAAACATCCTCTCTGCTGCTCTCTCTTCAATCCATACCAAAATACTGTATTCACAACTAGAATTGAAGCTCAGGGGCCGGCAAAAGGCTGAAGGACACACAGGAAAGTGGCTGCTGCTGCTGTGCCAACTCTCACATCAGCTGTCATGCGGGGAGGTTGAGCAGCATAAACAAAGCCCCCCCTGCACCTCCGGTCTCTTCAGGGCTTCCTCCACCCTCATGGACATCCTCTTTGGGCTCCTGGGATGGTCTCCTTGTAAGCCATGAGGACACTCCAGCTCTCCCCTGCCATTTCTAGGTTTGAATTGAATTATGTAATTATTTCCCAGCCTATAATAGGTTAGCAGACCTCAGTGCTGACTAGAGACTAAGCTGGCCAAGGGTGTTGGGGACAAATACAAGTTAAAATTCCCAGAGGAGTGTAATCTGCCATACGGGTGCTCTGACCTCAGTCTTGCACAATATATATACAGTGGTACCTCTGGTTACGTACTTAATTCATTCTGAAGGTCCATTCTTAACCTGAAACTGTTCTTAACCTGAAGCACAAATTTAACTAATGGGGCCTCCCGCTGCTGTCGCGCTGCCGGAGCCCGATTTCTGTTCTTATCCTGAAGCAAAGTTCTTAACATGAGGTAATATTTCTGGGTTAGCGGAGTCTGTAACCTGAAGCGTATGTAACCCGAGGTACCACTGTATTTTTTAATTAATCCAGTGACCTCATGGCCCGTGGATGCATTCTGAACTTTACAATGCAAGAGTGTCCTGTCAGTTAAGCATAACGTACCAATGTTAAGTGCTCCTGAGTGTGCACTCCTTAGAAAATAAGAAGTGTCTTGCTGACTGGGTCAAAGCCAGATTGAACTAGTCCAGCATTCTTTCCTAGGATCCTAGCAACCTGCAGGTGCTAATTAAATCCCCCTCCAGGAACAGACCGCAGGGGACTTCTGCACCATCTTTTGCCCGTGCCCTCTGTAGAACTCAACACCATTGACCATAGCATTGTTGGCCATTGTAAACAAGGGGCTAAAAGTAGTTGTCACAGCTGTGCTAAGGGGCATAGAGGATGAGCAGAGGTCCAGTCCACCCTGTGAACCAGCAGAACGCTGTGGCCAAAAGTATTGGGCTTGAATGTGACTTCAGAATCCTTGGCTATGAAGATCACAGGGTGGTCATGGGCCAATCAGAGCTGCCAGTTCTTGTTCTGATACAGCCCATGGCTATCCCCTTGGCTGGAAAGTTTCTGGTTCAGTTCTGTGGTTCCCTCTTCCCTGCTTCTCTTCTGCAGCGCCACCATCCCGATCCTGAAGCATCGCTTGCAGAGGAACGTGGCATCAGTGGCATGGAAGCCGCTGTGCGCATCTATCCTTGCCGTGGCATGCCACAGCTGTGTGCTGGTTTGGCATCTGGACCCCACTTCGCTTTCCACCAGGTAACCAGCCACTTGCTGCAGGGCCTGTCTGAAGTTTGACTGGCCCAGTGGCTGCTTGTTGCCACGATCTGAGCTGTAAGGAAACACTCGCCAAAGTGGTAGGAGAACCCCCTGAGGCCTTCATATGTTGCTTGACTGCAACTCTCAACATTCCTAATCATCAACAATACAGTGGTGCCTCGCAAGACGAAAAGAATCCGTTCCGCGATTCTCTTCGTCTTGCGGTTTTTTCGTCTTGCGAAGCAGGCCCATTAGCGGATTAGCGCTATTAGCGGCTTAGCGGGCTTAGCGGATCAGCTGATAAGCGTCTTAGCGGATCAGCTGATAAGCGGCTTAGCGGATCAGCTGATAAGAGGGTTAGCGGCTTAGCAGATCAGCTGTTAAGCGGCTTAGCGGATCAGCTGATAAGCGGCAGCGGCTTGAGAAAAGGGGGGGGGAGGAGGGAAAAAAACCCTGCAGGAACTCGCAAGACATTTCGTCTTGCGAAGCAAGCCCATAGGAAATTCGTTTTGCGAAGCACCTCCAAAACGGAAAACCCTTTCGTCTAGCGGGTTTTCCGTCTTGCGAGGCATTCGTCTTGCGGGGCACCACTGTACTGGCTGGAGCTGATGGGAGCTAGGAGTCAGCAATGGGAGAGCCCCCACAGTTTCCGCCATTCCTGACTTAGCAGGTTTCAGGTGCTTGAGATCGTCAGGGATTCCTTTCTCACCCTGGGCTCTGTCTTTAAAGGCTGTCCTGTTGTTGTTAATTTGTATAGTGCCCTATACCCACAGGTCTCAGGGTGGTTCATAGCATAAAATCACAGTATTAAAACACAAAATACATAATAGAAACAAAAAACAGAAAGAACCCAATAATTCCCCTCCTCCCAAACGCATTTTAAAAGGGCATCAACCAAAGGCCTGGTTAAAGAGGAACGTTTTTGCCTTGTGTATAATGAAGGTGCCAAGCAAACCTCACTGGGGAGAGCATTCCACAAATGGAGACCCACTGCAGAAAAGGCGTGTTCTCTTGTTGCCGCTCTCCGGACCTCTCATGGAGGAGGCACATAAAGAAGGGCCACAGAAGATGCCAAGTAGCTGATCTTCCCCTTTCCACAACCTTTATCCACCTGTCTTTCCACATTTTTCAGAAAACTGTACCTCTCCTAAGCCCCGCTCCCCAATCCAATCTGATAAGATGGTGCAAGCAAATCAGTACACAACGGTTCTTCTTTTGCTCCCCTTGTGGGATGGACACTTTGCTGAAGGTTAGATCAGGGGTGGGGAACCTCAGGTCCGTGGCCTGAATGTGCCCCTCCCCCAATGCCTCTCTATCTGGCCTTCAAGATTATGACCCCCGCCCCAGGTCTCAGCTCTCAGTGACCCTGCTGTGTGCCCTCCACTTGTGGTTCTGCATGGCTGGAATGTACCCCTCCATGCTCATAATAGCTCTTGCTTGCCTGGATAAGGATGGGGAGCATTTTTGCTCTGACTACACCCACCACTGTTATGTGGCCCCCGAAAGGTTGCCCACAAGAGAGCATGGCCATCAGGGTGCGATGCTCTGCTTTTGATGTTCATCTCCCCCTTCTCTGGCTCCTGGTATTTCACTAGGCAATGTGCATGTTGCCTATTTCTATAGCTGCATATACAGTCAAAGCAAGCATTCTCAGGATGATGGACTGCAGGACAGCTGTGTGTTCTCAGGTGTACAGAATATACATAGCCCTGCTTATTACTGATTCTTTGTTTGCATTCCTCCTGCCTGTGGAGGAATGATACTGTCTCTCTCTCCTGTCCCCCAACAGGCCTTCATCTGGCTGCGCCCAGGTACTCAGCCACCCTGGTCACAGCCCCGTCACCAGCCTGGCCTGGGCACCCAGTGGAGGGTTGCTCCTCTCAGCCTCACCTGTTGACACTGCCATGCTTGTAAGTAGGGCAGTTCATTTATTTACCAGATGTGTTACTTGGCTGCTCCCACAGCCTTTAGATGATGTACAAATGAAATGTTAATAATGATCCAATGTAACAGTATACCCGTTGGTCAGTAGAAGCAACACACTGAGCCAAGCAACTAATACCTCAGTACCAGAGAAGGAATCACCATCAGTTCACAGGGGGAAAGCAGTATAAGAAATAATAAAGCAGTTTAAGCAGTTTAAACGACTTGGGAGAAAAGAGAAGTCCTTTCATGGCATGGAAACAACATTAATGCAGATCCCAGGAAGGCCTTTTTGGGGAAAGAGTATTCATCAGTTGGGGCCATTACTAAGAAGACTCACTCCTTCATTGCCACCCTTTGCACCTCGGAAAGCCCTTGGAGGCACAGGTGGGAAGACACTTTCTATCAGATACTGGGGTCCTTAACCACATAGGGCTGCATCTCCAGAAATTTATGTGGAGCCAGTGCACCTAGTCCCTGTTGACAATCTAGCCACCATTTTCGGTGCCATGGGCAATTTCTGCCTTTATGATGCGGGAGGGAGACCACAAAAGCGGTGGCGGTCAGAGCATGTAAAGCTGTGGCCATGCAATGACCTTGTGTGCCCGTAGCTCACAACCACAGGAAAAGAATGAGAGATTACTGGGCATCGGCTGTGGAAGCAGAAGGGCTTCCAAGCTGTCGAAGGAAAGATACCGGGTAACTTATTCCTGCAGACATGTGTTGTGTTAAAGCTAGACAGAAAATAAAAGTCCAATACTGCTAACAGCAGGCATCCTCAAACTCAGCCCTCCAGCTGTTTTGGGACTACAACTCCCATCATCCCTAGCTAACAGGACCAGTGGTCAGGGATGATGGGAATTGTAGTCCCAAAACAGCTGGAGGGCAGAGTTTGGGGATGCCTGGCTAAGAGCGATGGTTGTGGTGCTCTTCTCTGATTCTCAGACCTTGTTCCCTTTAGGTGTGGGATGTATCCACAGAAAACTGCATCCAGTTGCAGTGGTTTGGAGGAGGCGGGGTCACATACCTGGCTTGGTCTCCTGACGGCAGCAAAGTATTAGCAGCCACACCTTCAGCAGTCTTCAGGTGAGTAGAGAGGGCCTGGAAGCCAGCAGTATGGGGTCAACCCCAGAAGAGGCTGCTTCATTAAAGTAAATGAGGCACATTGCACCACCAGCCTCATTCTGTTCTCAGCCACCCCCCACCTTCCTGCCTTCTTACTTGCAACCAGTCCAGGGGTTGGTCCTGCCTGCCAGTTTCCTCCTCCTTAGTCTCAGAGTTGCCCTTGAAGAATTGAGCAGAGAATATGGGAACAGAACTGAAACTCCTCCCATTGACTCTAGCACCACCTGCTGTTGGCCTCCCTGCTTTCCAACGCCACCATTCCCATTGGTTAGCAGCCAACATTGATCAGCCCTCTGCGCCTTGTCTAGTGCTGGACCATGGCGGCAGGTTAAAGTGGAGAAGCATTCGTTGCCACAGTTCTCCTGTTAGCGTTTCCTTATACTGAATTGCACTCAAAGTAACTCCGCTTCTTTCTACCCCCTTGTGCTTCTCTTCGCAGGGTATGGGAAGTTCAGATGTGGACTTGTGAGAAGTGGCCAACCATCAAAGGTCCTTGCCGGGTAAGTCAGGGAGGCAGCCTGGGGGATATGTGGACAAAAGCAACCCGAAGTCCAGGCCCTCTTATTTTTCTATTGCTTTCTCTTTCAGAGCCTGTGGCCCTGCAGATGTTGCTGGACTACAACGCCCATCAGCGTGAGCAACGTTCAGGGATGTTGCAAGTTGTCGTTGAGCAACACCTGCAGGGTTACAGGTCCCTATCGCTGTTAGAATAATCGATATAGGCTATTATTTGCTGTAGAAACATAGAGTAACTTGTGCCCAGCGAGTTTGTGGCTTTGCTGAGATTCCCCGCCCCCCCAGACTTAGGCCTCCATTTATTACTTGCTTGACCACATGGGTTTTCTTCCAAGCTCACTTTCAGCAACCTGACTCACCCAAGCCTCACTCTGACTCACCTCGGTTTTTATGAGTCAGCCTCTGAAATATCCATGGCTACAACAGTCCTGACTAGGTCCCATTTGCCGAATGGGGCATTTCTCACCTTGAAAGTCATATTATGCGTTTAGCACAGGATTTTTAGACCCTCCTTGACCCTTGCCTAAGTTAAAAGTGTGTCTGTTTATGTGTCTTCCCTCAAAGACTGGCTGTTGGAGTCCGGATGGCAGCCGCTTGCTCTTCACAGTCCAGGGGGAATCGGTGATATATTCTTTGTCTTTCCTGGAATATAGCGGTGAGTAACTTGTAACTTGTAACTAGTAAAGCTGTGTGGATTCTGCAAATGCAAAAAATGGGTTCCAAGCCCACCACTCTGCATCTTCCTGTCTGTCTCAATAAGTTTCTAACTTGTAAGCCAGGGTTTCCCAAACTTGAGCCTCCAGTTGGTTTTGGACTACAATTCCCATCATCCTTGACCACTGGTCCTGCTTGCTAGGGATGATGGGAATTGTAGTCTAAAAACAGCTGGAGACCCAAGTTTGGGAAACCTTGCTATAAGCACTACAGGGAAGGCCTTGAAATCCTGCCTGCGACAGGGACCTTTGCTCCCTGGCAGCCTCCAATTCTGTTCTATCTAGCATCTCATATGTGGGCTGTCCTTCACCTAAGGACCTTGATTTAGCCTACGTGGTGTCTGCTTCATCCTCACAAAACCTGTGCGGTGTGGGAGGCTGAGAGAGAGGTGATTTTTTGTAAGGCTACCCAGTAAACTCTGTGGCTGGTTGGGGGTTGGCTACAGGCATTTATCTCCTCTCAAAGTTGCTTGCAGATGTAATGCTCTCCCTACCTAGTACTTACCACAAATAACGCCACCCTTTAATTTCAGACCTTCTTTGTTTTTGGTACTCTGACCTACCGCACGCAATTGTTTATCGTCCTGTGTATACCAGCACTTCCCTCTATTTAAAAGCTTCCTTCTGGCTCCCCTCCACCTCCCACTCCCGACTAGAGGAGAGACTGTAGCTGAATGAAGGTGTGCACATAACATACCTGGCCACCTCTGGAAGCAGCGGCGTAGCTAGCTGGTTGGGTGCCTGGGGCGGCATGTGTGCCCTGCACCCTGGAGCAGAGCGAGCCACTCATGGGGACGGGGGGAGCTGTGTCAGGGTGCGCTGTGTGGAGCCTTGCTGCTGTCCCTCCCCTCAGCTGTACGGCGGCAGCCTGAGGGAGAAGTGGCAGGCAGACACAAGCCCCATGCTGCAGTTTCGTGCAGCGTGGAGCCTGTAGGCGCCTGAGCCACCGCGTCAATCCCAGGAGAGATGCGTGGCTTGGGCACACTGCAGGTCCCGCGGTAGGTGCCACCGCCCCCCACAATGTGGCACCCAGTGCCCCCCCTTCTATGCCTCTGTCTGGAACTTTTGTGTGTCTGTGTTTTAACTGATCAGGTAGCAGCTGCTGGGGAAGAGCATCCTCTGCCTGAGACCCTGGAGAGCAGCTGCCTGTCATGTTTTATTATTTATTGAATTCCTGCTCTAATTTTCATTCGAATGAATCCCAAAGCTGCTTACAAGCAGTAAGTAACTATAATATGAAAGAACACAGTAGTAGAACACCACAAATGCAGCGTAAATCATACAGAAGCATTCATGAATCATCAGTGAAACAATTGCAATCTGTAAAACGCTGTTCATAGAATCGTAGAGTTGGAAGGGAACCCCAGGGGTCATCTAGTCCAACCCCCTGCAATGCAGGAATCTCAGCTGAAGCATCCGTGACAGATGGCCATCCAACCTTTGCTTAAAAACTTCCAAAAAAGGAGAGTCTGCCACCTCTCGTGGGAGTTTGTTCCATTTCTGAACAGCTTACTATCAAGAAAATTTTCCTCATGTTTTGTCAGAATCTCCTTTCTTGTAACTTGAAGCCCTTGGTTTGAGTTCTACCCTCCAGAGCAGGAGAAAACAAGCATGCTCCCTCCTCCATGTGACAGCCCTTGAGATACTTCAAGATGGCTATCATGTCTCCTCTTTTCCAGGCTAAACATCCTTCAAACTCCTTCAAGCGATCCTCATAAGGCTTAGTTTCCAGACCCTTGATCACCTTAATCTCTCTCCTCTGCACATGTTCCAGCTTGTCAACAAAGCAAATAAGCTAAACATTAAGGAAGAGTGCTATTACAGTGGTACCTGGGGTTACATACACTTCGGGTTACAGACTCCGCTAAACCAGAAATAGTACCTCGGGTTAAGAACTTTCCTTCAGGATGAGAACAGAAATCGTGCTCTGGCGGCGTGGTGGCAGCAGGAGGCCCCATTAGCTAAAGTGGTGCTTCAGGTTAAGAACAGTTTCAGGTTAAGAACGGACCTCCGGAACGAATTAAGTACTTAACCCGAGGTACCACTGTATATGATTAACAAATCAATACAGCATTTATAATCTATAAAACAATATTAACAGCAGCTACAAAATAGCAACCAAAAGGTAAACTAAGCCCTGTTCATACACACACTTTCCACAACCCAATTAATCATAATATTTCACTGTTTCACTGCTCTTTAAAATCCATATAATGCCTGTGGCAGCAACTCCCTTCTGAAGGTTCCTCAGAAGAAGAAGAAGAAGAAGAAGAGTTTGGATTTGATATCCCGCCTTTCACTCCCTTTAAGGAGTCTCAAAGCGGCTAACATTTTCCTTTCCCTTCCTCCCCCACAACAAACACTCTGTGAGGTGAGTGGGGCTGAGAGACTTCAAAGAAGTGTGACTGGCCCAAGGTCACCCAGCAGCTGCATGTGGAGGAGCGGAGACGCAAACCCGGTTCCCCAGATTACGAGTCTGCCGCTCTTAACCACTACACCACACTGGCTCCTCAGGCTGGAGGTGGGGGAACCAAGGTGAAACCAACCACCCCCTGATGGCAAACAGAGTCTCCCCTCCCAGTTCTTCCTCTGGAAACAGCTTTCTTATAAAAGCTCCTAGGGCAAGGCAGGTGGGAAAAGCCATTACCTGCTGGCCAGTACACACTCTCCTTCCCGCAGGTGGACAATACTGGATTAGAGAAACAGATAGTTTGATTTCCTATAAGGCAGGAGTGGAAAACCTTTTTTAGGCTGAGGGTCACATTCCCTGATGAGGGCTGCATATCAGTGGTGGGTGCAGCCAGAGCAACAAATGTGATTAATAACTTTGCACAGTCAGCTTACACACCCCTCCATCCAGGCAAATGAGAGTGGCACATCTCTCAGCCATGCAAAAGCACTCAGGGTGCGAAGAAGAGCCAATGAGGCGTTTGGTCTGGGGCTAGGTCCAAGGGCTAGGTAGAGAGGCCCTGTGGGGGTCCATTTCCCCCAGGCTTCAGGTTCCCCATACCTGCTGTAAGGAAATGTCCTATGTTCTTCCTCCTCCTCTTGTTTTGTTTCCCTCGGAATGACTTTTTCCATCCTCTTCTCAGGCGAACAGCAAGGGCAGGTTGGTGGGTCGAAAACAGCTTCCATCGTGGCTGATCTGTCGGAAACCACTTTTGAGACCCTGTATGGAGAGGAGAGGTGAGAGGAAGGGAGAAAAACATGTGTCTTGTAAGTGCCGCACAAGCACACAACTGAGTGTTAGTTGGTGCAAGATTCTAGCCCTTTAAGGCTGCTAAGATAGGATTCAGAACATGGACAATGTTGGGTGAAATCTCAGAAAGGGAGTGGGGTTGGGGTCTTTCCGAGCAGAAAGTCTTATATTGCACTCCCTTCATCATTAGGAGCAGAATCAGAGAGACTGGTGCTGTGTTGTTTTGAGAGAGTTCACCCCACCCCAACATGTGATTATTTATTAGATGTTCTAAAAATCCATGCTTTTATTACCCTGAAAATGCATGAACATTTGCTTAATTTGCTGGATTCTGATTCTGCTAGTCACATGCAAAAGGAGGGACAAAAAGTTATATGCCGTGGTTTTGAAGCCTTCCCAAACTCTCACTACAGGGGACTCTGCTATTCACAACCAGCTTGTGAATTTTTCCAGGCATTGCTTATAGCCTAGAAAGTGAAGCTCCCTTCTTAGTTTTGCAATTGGGTGCTGCATGTTGTTTAAGTAATCTTGTTATATTTATAGTATAGAAATGTGGTGTTTTTTAAATATGTTGCTATATTTTTGTTTTGCAACGTTATTCTGAAATTATTTTTGTAGTGTTTGTTCGAAATGTCCTATTACTTTGTTGTAAGCCGCTATGAGCATAATTTTTGGCATACAAATAAAACGAATGAATGAAAGTGTATCTGTGTAGTCTCGGAGGGCTGGAAACCTGCTTTTTTAAAAATAACAATAGGAACAAAATTAACAAGATGTTAAGTTTTATACCCACTGCTGAATACGCACGAGCCAGGAAATGAATAAAGGCTTTAGCATTTTGATTATTTTCTTGTTTATCTTAAAAACCTGTTTTAATAATCAGTGTATGAATATGCAAAAGTCCTGCCCTGCAGCTATCATTTTTGTTGGTTTATTACATTTATATCCCTCCAAGGAATTTGAGGTAGCGTTCTTCCCCTTCTCGTGTTATCCTCACAACACCCCTGTGAGGTAGGCTAGGCTGAGAGGTAGTAACTGTTACAATATGAGAACATCGCAGCTGCAGACAGTCTGCTTGTTGACATCATGTGATATGGCTAGCTGTGGGAAAGAACCTTCCCGGAAGTTCACAGGCTGGAAAAGTCTTTGTGACGTGTGTAATTTGAGACCTTCCTCTTGTGTATGTACAGGAAGTCTTTGTCTCTTGCTGGATGGAAACTGAAGTGATCGGACACGTTTTCTGTAGAGCTGTAATGTCAGAAATAAACATCATGTAAATAGATTTCTGACTACTCTTCTTTCCCCTGTGGAAGGGGGAGAAGTGGGTGTGCATTTTCCCGAGCTGGGAGATGTCGCCTATATCAAGATCTCCCTGGTCTGTCTGGGAACGCAGCCAGAGGCAGATCACCGGTAAGCCAGCTCCGGGAACAGGGAGAGGGGACAGCCTCTCCAGATGGGGCTGGTTTTCCAACAGTAACTGGCCCAAGGTCATCCGGTGGTCTCCTAGGCCTAGTACTCGACAAATACTGTACCACTCCCCCCCCCAAGTGTCATCATTCCACATCCTGACTGTGACCCCCAACTCTTCTTTTGGCCTGAGTATGGATGTCTTACCTTGAGTGTTCCTCTATTGGCCTTTCACTTTGTATTCTTGTGTTCCAGGATTGGAGGGGAGGTTCTTTCCATGGTCTGGGACCCCAGTGGCGAGAGGCTTGCAGTTGTCATCAGAGGTAAAGTCCTCTACAGCCAAAACTTTTGACAAGATAGGCAGAGCTGGGGAGGCTGGGTGCGTTTCTCACAATAAGCCAGTACATACCATAATGGCCTGAACATAAGCCACACTTTTTTTCCAGATTTCAACTGTGAAAAGTTAAAGTGCGGCTTAAATTCATGACCTTAAAAATTGGCTTTTACGATATCGCTGTAGGATTTTCTTCTACATTTGTGGGTATGAGTTCCTGTGGAATTTTAAGGGAGCTGCTTATATTTGGGTATTGTCTTCCCGCCCACCTTGAATTTTAAAGGTGTGGCTTATTTGCGGGTCTGGCTTATATTCAGGCCAATATGGTAATTTTTATTCCAAATCAGAAGACAACATTTTTTGGGGGGGGGGCCCATTCCCCCCAACCCCAATAAAGCATTGCTTCTTATTTTACTTTTTGGAGCAACAGATATGCACCCTCAGTCACCTTATGCAGATGCGTATAGTCAAGTGAAAAATGTGTCTGCCTCTTGTTTGTTCTTTTCAAATGCACGCAGGTAGTGGCTGACCCTTTTCCCAGTTGCTCTTTGTGCATTTGTTTTAATTGACAAAGGATACATACGCACATACTTCTCACTTGTAAGTTTCTAGTCCTTGTGGTTTGGTTTTTGTTGCACTTGTATGGCTCTCCTCGTCCTACCCCGTTTCTTGAATGGCAAGCCTAAGGTAAGGTTGCCATATTTCAAAAAGTAAAATTCCTGACACCTGCAAAGTTGTTGAGCTTTTGCACCCGAAAACCAGGATGTCCGTCCCTGTTGTTGTTGTTTAGTCGTTTAGTCGTGTCCGACTCTTCGTGACCCCCTGGACCAGAGCACGCCAGGCACTCCTGTCTTCCACTGCCTCCCGCAGTTTGGTCAAACTCATGCTGGTAGCTTCGAGAACACTGTCCAACTATCTCGTCCTCTGTCGTCCCCTTCTCCTTGTGCCCTCCATCTTTCCCAACATCAGGGTCTTTTCCGGGGAGTCTTCTCATGAGGTGGCCAAAGTATTGGAGCCTCAGCTTCAGGATCTGTCCTTCCAGTGAGCACTCAGGGCTGATTTCTTTAGGAATGGATAGGTTTGATCTTCTTGCAGTCCATGGGACACTCAAGAGTCTCCTCCAGCACCATAATTCAAAAGCTTCAATTCTTCGGCGATCAGCCTTCTTTATGGTCCAGCTCTCACTTCCATACATCCCTACATGTCCATCCCTACCTTGCTCCCAAAAGGAAAATGAGAACCAGCCCCTTTTTTCACCCTGTCCTGTTGGAGGGATGGCAAGTGTCCCACACGTAAGCTTAAGAGCACGAAATGGCTTGTGTTTGGTAGTGCTTAAAATAACCCTTCTCTAAGCTGCATTTTAAAGCATTCTGTGATCCTCTCTAAGGCTGGGGCTTCAGCAAAAGAGAGGGAGAGGTCCAGGCTGCACCTTGGTTCAAAATTCCTAAAATGGGATTCCGAATTCTAAACCAGGCAGTTTTTTGTGTGAGCCCTGAATCTTTTGAAAGAGCGCGGGAAGGACGATAGCAGTTAGCACCAGTTTGCAAGCACACCGGCTCCTTCCTCGTGGCTTCGTATTTGATGGGAAAGACTTGTTTCAATGGGAAAGAGACATCTGTGGTTTTCCTAATTAAGCAGGCCACTGCCTGGCCCAGGCAACACCCTCTGTTCAGCCACACCTTTTGCCAGCCCTGCTTCGTACCCTCCTTGAGTGTTTTTGTAGCCTGGCTAGAATGCGTTTGCCTGCCCTCTTAATGCCATTTGCTTCACTGGGTGGCGGGTGGCAAGAGGTTTGTGAGTGTATGTAGAAACCAGCACACAGTGGTACCTTGGCTGTCGAGCGGCTTGGCTCCTGAACGCCGCAAACCCAGAAGCGAGTGTTCCCGTTTGTGAACGTTTTTCAGAAGCCAAATGTCCGACACAGCTTCCATGGCTTCTGATTGAGTGCAGGAAGCTCCTGTAGCCAATTGGAAGCCGCGCCTTGGTTTTTGAACGGTTCCGGGAGTCGAACGGAATGGATTAAGTTTGAGAACCAAGGTACCACTGTATTACCTTTCTGCAGGGAGTAAACAAGCACCATTCCAGTCACATTAGTTGGTGTATCCACTTTTGCCTTTGGCTCCTCCCATTGCTGACATGGTGCCCCTTGGAAGACTGTCTACAAGGGCACACGACCCTTGGTCTGAAAAAAGGGTCGCCACCCTTGTTGCGAAAGATAAACATAACATGATGTCTGGTGTACTTCCATCTCTGCAGTCTGAGCCCAGGCCATTATCCAGGTGTTCTAGAAGCCTCAACAGAGACACCAAGGGTACTGAACCCACCTAGTATCCTGCCCTCAGCAGTCTTTGTAGATTGCATTGGCAATAGTTTTTTAAAAGCAAATCATCATGGCCTTAAAGGCTACAGACCTAAAACAGTAGGCTCTGTCAGATTTCTGCACATAAATTCTACATGTCGCTCTGTTCCCTCACCTTTTTCTGTTTTCTTTTGGCAGGAAATCGTGATGCTCCCGACTGCAGGGTCATCATTGCCGTGTTTCGCACCCGCAACAGCCCTGTCTTTGAGCTCTTGCCGTGGTTTGTATTGACATGCTTTGGTTTTCTGGTTGCTCTTAAACTGGAAATGGAATCCGTGAGCCCCGTGTCATTCCAGCCTTTGTGCTGCTGTAGGTGTCAAAATGTTAGGAAGGTGCCTTATAACCTGGTCAGAGTATACGACCCTCTAGATCAGCGGTTCTCAACCTATGGGTCCCCAGATGTTGTTGGACTACAACTCCCATCATCCCTGAGCTCTGGCCTTGCTAGCTAGGGGTGATGGGAGTTGTAGTTTAACAACATCTGGGGACCCACAGGTTGAGAAAATAATGCAGCCTGTCTATTTGTGACTGGCCGTGGCTCTCCAGAGGGTTAGTCAGAAAGCAGACTTTCGCATCTGCTGCCTGATCCCCTTTTTTAACTGGTGATGCCTGGGACTGAATCTGGGGCTTTCTGGATACCGAGCAGATAATTATTATCATTATCATCATTATTATTTCATTTCTATACTGCTTTATATTTTTAGGGGGGTAAATCTCAAAGCGGTTCAGAACCTACATTAAGACATCAAATACAAAATAACATAGCGAAATTGACTTGCAATGTGGTGTGTTGTTCAATAAGAGATTGAGTGTTGGGAAGGGAAGGCTCATTTAATTTCATTGTACACAGGTTGTACAATGACAATAATGGTATTGTAAATTATTATAAATAAAACACTACTGGATATAGTAAAGTATGCATTAAGAGCAACATCCTAAAATTTAGGGATGCGGATGGCGCTGTGGGTTAAACCACAGAGCCTAGGACTTGCCGATCAGAAGGTCGGCGGTTCGAATCCCCGTGACGGGGTGAGCTCCCGTTGCTCGGTCCCTTCTCCTGCCAACCTAGCAGTTCGAAAGCACGTCAGAGTGCAAGTAGATAAATAGGTACCGTATTTTTCGCTCTATAACACGCACCTGACCATAACACGCACATCGTTTTTAGAGGAGGAAAACAAGGGAAAAAACATTCTGAATGAAACAGTGGATGTATCATTTTTGTGCTTCATGCTGTGGCCACAGACATGTGATCTGATGGTGAATTTGGGGTGACCCCATGCAAAAATCCTGAGAATCCCTGTGGATCCATGCTTTGTAACCACGTTTTTGCACCATTGCAGCCCCAGGCAACAGTGGGTGTGTGATTTTGGGGGGGCAGGCTGTAGCCATGGACATGCTATGTGCTCTGATGGTGAATTTGGGCTGACCCAATGCAAAGATCCTGAGGATCCATGTGGATCCATGTTTTGTAACCACGTTTTTGCACCATTGCAGCCCCAGGCAACAGTGGGTGTGTGATTTTTGGGGGGCAGGCTGTAGCCATGGACATGCTATGTGATCTGATGATGAATTTGGGGTGACCCAATGCAAAGATCCTGAGGATCCATGTGGATCCATGCTTTTTAACCACATTTTTGCACCATTGCAGCCCCAGGCAACAGTGGGTGCGTGATTTTGGGGGGGCAGGCTGTAGCCATGGACATGCTATGTGATCTGATGGTGAATTTGGGGTGACCCAATGCAAAGATCCTGAGGATCCATGTGGATCCATGCTTTTTAACCACATTTTAAGTGGGGAGGGAAGGAAAAACACAGAATGGACAAGGAGCACGAGAGGGGTGTGCAGAGAAGCAGCTGGCTAAGAATGCAGAAGAGGGGTATAATGGGAGGGAGGAAAGGAAGGCAAAAGTTTTCCCTCACCTACCCACCCAAGCCAGCCAGCTCGCGCGCTCTCTCTCTCTCTCTTTCCCTCCTGCATGTTTTCCTCTGCTTTCCCCTCTGCTTGCCTGGAGGGGAGGGGCTTTCCCTGCTCTTTGTTCCGTTTGAGCAAACACAGCAACGAAACAGAGAAGGGTGGGCAGTAAGACCCTGAGGCAGAATGCAGGAAAGCAACCACTTCCTCTTTTCAGGTTTCCCTTCTCCAAGACGCGTGATTTGATTTTTGCCTGTTTTTTTTGCCATTTGGCTCCAGGGACCACACATTCGCTCAATAACACGCACAGACATTTCCCCTTCCTTTTTAGGAGAAAAAATCTGCGTGTTATAGAGGGAAAAATACGGTACCTCTCCGGCGGGAAGGTAAACGGCATTTCCATGCGCTGCTCTGGTTTGCCAGAAGCGGATTAGTCATGCTGGCCACATGACCCAGAAGCTGTACGCCAGCTCCCTTGTCCAGTAAAGCGAGATGAGCGCCACAACCCCAGAGTCGGCCACGACTGAACCTAATGGTCAGGGGTCCCTTTACCTTTTTAAGCTGGTTTGAGATACAACGCATCAAATGATAGTTTCTTATAACAAAGCACAGGGTACACATACACATTTTTTAGAAAGATGTGTAAACATGGATTAAAAACCCATCACTGAAAATGCAAGCAGTGCGCGGTGTGAATATGGCCGGAGGATTGGATTTGGATAAAGGAACTTCATGGTTTGAATCCACCTAGCCACAAAATAAATGCTTAATTTCTTCAGGGCTGCTTCATACATGACAGATACATCTCACAGAAGTAGTATGGATTTTTGAGTCTAAAAAGTGTACCATAGGAATCTCTAGTGGGTTGCAGGCAGGCAAAACAGGAGTGCACTAGTAATAATAATAATAATAATAATAATAATAATTTATTTATTTATACCCTGCCCATCTGGCTGGGTTTCCACAGCCACTTTGGGCAGCTTCCAACAAAATATTAAAAATACAAAAAAATTCAAACATTAAAAACTTCCATGTGGTCACGAAGAGTCGGACACGACTAAACGACTAAACAACAACAACAAAAACAGGGCTGCCTTCAGATGTCTTCTAAAAGTCAGATAGTTGTTTATTTCCTTGACATCTGCTGGGAAGGCGTTCCACAGGGTGGGCGTCACTACCGAGAAGGCCCTCTGCCTGGTTCCCTGTAACTTTGCTTCTTGCAGTGAGGGAACCACCAGAAGGCCCTTGAAGCTGGACCTCAGTGTCTGGGCTGAACGATGGGGGTGGAGACGCTCCTTCAGATATACTGGCCTCCTTCATATATTCACTCGTCATGAATGGGCTCTTCTCACGTTAGGGTGACCATGTGGGAGCTGAAACAAAGCGGTTCTTTTGCATAAAGTGGTAATCCTCACTGGAGATCTCTTGCTCTTAGTGTCCTTTAGCCTATGACTCAAGCTTTTATTGTGATGTTAAATGAGATAAGAATCACAAAACCATAGTCTGAAAGTGCTGTATATGGACTACTCTGCATGTAAGAATAAAACTGATCAAAGCTCCGTACCAAAAGTCTGGGTTAGTATAAACTTTGCAGATTAAGCAAACTCAGATGGCATGTGCAATTTTATATAATTTGGGGGAATGGCAGTGTACTGCCCTGAAATGCTGAGCGTTTATAATCTGGTCCAGTACCACCCATCCCCATCTTCTTCTGTTGCTGCTTGTGAGATTTCCCCAGGCACTACTGCCCTTATGCTTTTAAGCTTATCCGCAGCCACAAAGCTCTGAAGCGTGCTTCTTCTTTTAATATGAAAACTGAGATTTTCAGGCTTTAAAAAACGATTGAAGAACAATTGCATTGCATGGGGGGAGCTGGCAGGGATTGTGTCTTGTGTGGCAGTGATGCAATAATACAGTGGTGCCCCGCAAGACGAACGCCTCGCAAGACGGAAAACCCGCTAGACGAAAGGGTTTTCCGTTTTGGAGGCGCTTCGCAAAACGAATTTCCCTGTGGGCTTCCTTCGCAAGACGAAAGCCCATAGGGAAATCTCCAGGACAGCGGGGAAGCACAGCGCGTCTTCCCCACTGTCCTCGGACCTCCTCCGAAGCCGGGCGGCAGGGCAGGAACACCTCCCGCCGCCGCCCGGCTTCGGAAGGCTCCTCCGAAGCCGGGCGGCGGGGCAGGAACACCTTCTGAAGGCGGGTGGGGGGCAAAAGTCTTTTTCCCCCCCTGCCTGCCTTCCCGGGAGAGCGGAAGGCTTTTGAAGGCAGGCGGGGGGGAGCAAAGACTTTCGCCCCCCGCCCGCCTTCAGAAGAGGTCCTGGACCTCTTCTGAAGGCTGGCGGGGGGCAAAAGTCTTTGTCCCCCCTGCCTGCCTTCCCAGGGGCTTTTAAATCGCCCCGGACAGCGGAGAAGTCCTCCGCTGTCCCGGGGCGATTTTAAAATGCCGCCCGCCAGCATTTTAAGATCGCCCCAGACAGCGGAGAAGTCCTCCGCTGTCCCGGGGTTTTTTAAAATGCTGGGGGTGGGAAGAAAAGCCCTTGTCGTCCCCCCCCCAGCCTTCAGAAGAGGTCGGGGGACAGACTGTCCCCGGACCTGGTCTGAAGGCGGTTTCCATAGGAACGCATTAATTGATTTTCAATGCATTCCTATGGGAAACCGTGCATCGCAAGACGAAAAGCTCGCAAGACGAAGAGACTTGCGGAACGAATTAATTTCGTCTTGCGAGGCACCACTGTAATAAGAAATTGCCAACCATAAACAGGTATATTGGGGGAGCAATGAAAAAAACAAAAACAAGGAAACATTTGGTAAAGACCTGATTTTTTTTTAAAAAAGTTGTTTTTTAAATAATTTTTACACGCCTCCTATGCTTTAGTGTATTTATTTCACAACATTTATGTCCCACTTGATTGTAATTACCGTATTTTTCCGTGTGCCCCCATGTATAAGACGACCCCTGTTTTTTGAGCCCAAAATTAAGAAATTAATAATTGCAACATTCCATGTATAAGACGACCCCCAATTTTAAACTTTAAAAAATTGGGGGGAAATATAGTCTTATACACGGAAAAATACAGTAAACCTCAAAGCAGTTTGCAAAACAAATGAAACAGTGCAATTATCAGTAAAAGAAGCAGTGTAAAAACAAATATTTGAAACATTCAGAAACAATGAAAATCTACAGTAACAATAGAATCAACCTCTTGTATATGTCTGAATAGGCTTGCCTAAACAAATGCTTTCAGCAGGTGTATTTAGCAAAACATCTTGTTTTGGTGTTTTAATCTTAGGATAGGTGAGACATATTTTAAACCTTCATCTGTATGCTGGTCACTAAAACCCAGTGCATGTTAATTTTTTTTGGGGGGGGGGGAACAGATGCTTTGCCTGAAAATTGGTAAGTAGTCAAGGTGAAGGATGTTGCATGAGAGCTGGTGGTTTGCTTTGGTGCTTTAAAATGTCCCACTTAACTGTGTATTGTTCTGCACCCCAGAAGCGAATGCCCTCCTTAGCACAAAGGCCATAGGAGGTAGGGGACTGGCAAGCACAGTCTCTCCACTGTTGCTGGTGGTGACAATACTGCCAAAAAGATTCTCCCCATCACAACTGCTTCCCCTGTGATGCCTGCCCTTTTCTTTGCACGTGCCCCAGAAATGCAGCACCTGTCAGTTCTCTGATGCCTTTGAGAAAGCAGTAGTATTAGGGTTATACCACCAGTGGACATGGTATTTTATAGGGTTAACGTAAGCAAAAGGTTCTACGGCTCTCCCTTAAGAGGGTAGATTCATAGAAGCAGCACGGTCTGAATCGGCTTCCGCCAACCTGGTGCCCTCCAGATGTTGCGGACTGTCGTTCTCATCAGACCTGCTGGCATCGGAGTTGTAACCCAACACAACCATCTCTCGGTTAATCTGAATGGTTAAAATAAATAAACCTAAGGAGGAAAGAAAAGGCTAAAGGGTTAAGCCCAATGGCCTTGTGGGAGTTTAAGGCTGTGCTCTGGGAGGCAGTTTCAGACATAAGACAGCATCAAAGGCCAATGGGCTGTTTTTTTGTCCTAAGACTACGTTTTGTGTTCCTATATTGGAGCCTAGGCCTGCAGCATCACATCACAACAGCCTATGAGTGTCCCTTGTAATAATGATGTCTGTATCTCGCTTTCCCCCACCCCTCCTTTCTTCAGTGGTTTCTTACAGGGAGAAGATGGGGCTCAGCCACAACTAGTTGCTTTCCACCCTTGCTTTAAGAAGGGAGCTCTTCTGACAGTGGTAAGCGTTCAGCCTTCGCTGAGATTTTGAGGAGCATCTGCTGTGGGAATGCTGATAAGGGTTTGTTGTTGCCCCAGATGGGAGCTGCTGGAATGACTTCTGTCTTGGCTAAGCAGCACCTAGACGGGGCTGTGGACTAGTAGGAGAAAGGGATAACAGTAACTATAATGCATGTTGGTAAAGGTAAAAGTAAAGGGACCCCTGACCATTAGGTCCAGTTGTGGCCGACTCTGGGGTTGCGGCACTCATCTCAGTTTAATGGCCGAGGGGGCCTGTGTACAGCTTCTGGGTCATGTGGCCAGCATTAATAAGCCGCTTCTGGTGAACCAGAGCAGCAAACAGAAACGCCGTTTACCTTCCCGCTGGAGCGGTACCTATTTATCTACTTGCACTTTGACGTGCTTTTGAACTGCTAGGTTGGCAGAAGCAGGGACCAAGCAATGGGAGCTCACCCCGCCGCGGGGATTCAAACCGCCGACCTTCTGATCGGCAAGTCCTAGGCTCTGTGGTTTAACCCACAGTGCCACCCGTGTCCCTCATGCATGTTGGTATGAGGCATTAATTGGAGGACTCAACATGCTCTGCAGTCAAACACAGGCACCATAGCACACCTGGATTACTGCTAGACTAACATGAGCTCTCGTTGCTCGGTCCCTGCTCCTGCCAACCTAGCAGTTCAAAAGCACGTCAAAGTGCAAGTAGATAAATAGGTACCGCTTCAGCGGGAAGGTAAACGGTGTTTCCGTGCGTTGCTCTGGTTCGCCAGAAGCGGCTTAGTCATGCTGGCCACATGACCCGGAAGCTGTATGCTGGCTCCCTCGGCCAGTAAAGCGAGATGAGCGCCGCAACCCCAGAGTTGGCCACGACTGGACCTAATGGTCAGGGGTCCCTTTACCATTTTAACATGAGCTATGCAGTAACGTTGGCCTAGCTCCTGTTATCAGCTCAAGGGTTTTTCCTTGGTGAAAAAGCTGAATAATCTATTTTACTCACATTCAGGTTAGTACCAGTTGCAGGATGCATTTTGCTAATGTTCGGAATGCTACCTGTAACCTTATTTAGGGTGGGTCAAAATGTTCACGGGCTGTGAAATACGTCTTGTTTGCTTTAAGGATTCTGGAATCATTGTTGAGCACGTACTGTTGTGATTTTGGCACACTGTGTGTCTGGAGGGCAGAGGCTGATCTATTCAGTTGGGGTCTGGGTGTCTTGTGCACCACTCAGGTTTGTGTATGATTCTGTCCTGGACTCGGCACAGAATTCAACAATCCACAAATCTCAAGCTTTTTAAATTGAGCTTCTAGCCCTTGAGACTCTTTCCCCCAACCTCTGAGAGCCCAACACATACGTACGTCCCTCTTAAGAGCTGAAAAGGTTTAGACTGTGAAGAGTATAAATTGCCCACTTTTATTGGTGCTCAATTCCTGTGCTTCTCGTGAACTGATTTGGGAATACTGCTTTAATGGAGGAAGTTAAGCTCAGAGGAGCAACTTAACTCAGAGATGCAAGAAACCACCTCTTTTTGAGAATGGGTCACTGTTGCATCGCTTCCTAGGATGGCAGTGGCAGCTTCCCCCTGTGGTTGGATGTTCTGGGGCTTCCTTATTTTTTTGTTACATGCCAGGAGTTTTCTTACGGCGGTGCTAGCTTGCCCAGGGCAAAGTTTGGGAACCGCCGCTTGGGAGCACAGGAGAAGTGTGTGTCCAGTGCCATTTCAGAGGCCAGGTCCAGGAGGGAGGGGCTCCTTCCATCCACGACAAGCAGATGAAATGGTGCAACGTAGCAAGCAAATATGCCAAGTTTTGTAATATCTATAGGTGACAGAACCCACCTTTTCTTGGAACAAGGTTCCTAGTGCAGGGGCGTGTATATGCAGCGGTCCTGCTAAAGGGCCCTCCGTGTTCCATCCCACCATAAGGATCCCCTCTTGTTGAGGGCTAAACAGTGTGACTGAGAAGCCTGGAAGGTCAGGGCAGGATATGCAAAAGGTGATCTTCTGCTCCTACTTCATTCATTTATTTATTTCTTCTCTCTCTTCTCAGTGCTGGTCAACAGGAAAGGTCAGCCACATCCCCTTCTTCTTTGTGGTTGCCCAGTTTCCATCTTTCAGCCCTGGGCAGAGTCCCCTCATACCCTTGGGCAGTAGAAGCAGCACCCGGGAGCAGCCATTGTTTTCTGAACTCTAAGGGTCAACATGCTGGGCTTCCTCCCTGCCGGCCTGTGTGCCTTCAGAACATTGGAGATACACACTGTGAAGGCTGCTTCTTCCCAAGTCCAACTTTGGAGAGCGCCGTCTTCTTTCTGTCAGTTGCAGTTGAGGCGTTGAGCAGCTGACATGCTGATAGTGTTAGTAAGGCTATCCACAAGCAGCCTTTGAAGCCAGAAGAACGTCAGCCAGAGATGGACCACTTTGTAGTTTTCGCATTTGAGACAGAAAATAAAAACAACAAAGGGTGAATGTTTTATTCCTTCAACGTTTCCAAGCAGAAGCACTCTTGGGGCTTTTACGTCATCGGCTTCAGAGGGCATCGTATCTCGGAAATTATCCCAAGTCAACATCCTCCATCCGCACAAGCAGCAATCCCTGGATATTTCAATTATTTCTGCGTCCTCCCCAGCAAGGATCTTTTTCGCAGATCGTTGTGCTGCTTATGGATCTGCCAATTTCGCATCCCTTTCCACTGTTTGCATGCTGGGATGAAAGAGGTGTGAGGGCGACCAGGAGACTGAAGTTGGGCAGGGCTGTGGCTAAGTGACAGAGCATATCCTTTTGCATGCAGAAGGTCCCAAGTTCTGTGCTTGGCAGTTCCAGGTAGGCCTGGGAGTGTCCTCTGTCTGAAACCTTGGAGAGCCACTGGCAGTCAGTCCTGGAGGCAGTACTGAGCTGAATTGACCAATGCTATCTGTATCACTTCATAAAAGGGGGAAACATTTAATGAGAGATCAAGCTCAGTCGTAGAGCATCTGCTCTGTACAGTGGTACCTCGGGTTAAGTACTTAATTCGTTCCAGAGGTCATTTCTTAACCTGAAACTGTTCTTAACCTGAAGCACCACTTTAGCTAATTGGGGCCTCCCGCTGCCGCCGTGCCATTGGAGCACAATTTCTGTTCTCATCCTGAAGCAAAGTTCTTAACCCGAGGTACTATTTCTGGGGGACGCGGGTGGCGCTGTGGGTAAAAGCCTCAGCGCCTAGGGCTTGCCGATCGAAAGGTCGGCGGTTCGAATCCCCGCGGCGGGGTGCGCTCCTGCTGCTCGGTCCCAGCGCCTGCCAACCTAGCAGTCCGAAAGCACCCCCGGGTGCAAGTAGATAAATAGGGACCGCTTACTAGCGGGAAGGTAAACGGCGTTTCCGTGTGCTGCGCTGGCTCGCCAGAGCAGCTTCGTCACGCTGGCCACGTGACCCGGAAGTGTCTCCGGACAGCGCTGGCCCCCGGCCTCTTGAGTGAGATGGGCGCACAACCCTAGAGTCTGTCAAGACTGGCCCGTATGGGCAGGGGTACCTTTACCTTTTTACTATTTCTGGGTTAACGGAGTCTGTAACCTGAAGCGTATGTAACCCGAGGTACCACTGTATGTAGAAGATCCTAGGCTCAGTCCCTGGGATCTCCAGATAGGGGGTGACCCCAGAAGACCTTGCCAGTCAGTGTGAACAGTACTGAGCTAGGTGTAGTCCAGAGGCCTGATTCTGTATAAAGGCAGCTTTCCCTTCCAGCGTATTATCTTAGGGGCAATACAGAAGTTAAACTGTTGCACTTGTATCCTGCGCATGGTGGAGCATATATGTGCCTCGATCCCGGTATTGTGTGCAGCTGTCAAAACATCTAAGCAGTTGTGTGCACAGCTGTCAAGTGTCTGGGGGCTTTTGAGAGTTATAAAATCATGAATGGTGTTGAAAGACCTCTTTTTCAGCAGGTAGTTTTTAGTACCAATGTTAAGACGACCTCACCTGCTGAAATCCCTCCTTTTGCCACCTCATCCATCATCCCGTGCATTTGTATTTAAAAGTCTCCCGTTTTCAGCAACAGCTGACTCCTTAGTGTGAGTAGGGTGGGTTGCAGCCTTTATCAGCTGCCTCTGCCCGATGTTGAATCTGAGCCTCCCTGCCGCAGACTTTTTGCTCAAGTGCCGTGTGATTACCATAATTGCAAAGGGGGAAAGAAGTTCTCTAGAGCAGTTGCAGTCTTTAATAACCGGAAGAGTTATTTTAAGATAAGAAGGCATGGCCAGCAGTTTGCCATGCAAAGGAGAGAAACAAAGGCCTCTTTTTTGAAAATATGAAAATAGATTCGGTTCAGTTACTTAAAAGGCTCGGTCAATTAAAAGTGGCTAGGAACAGAAGCACCAGGGAATAAGCAGAAACGATGAAATCTGAGGACTGAAATTGAACAGCCTTTTCTTACAGATCGCCAAAGGCATATTTAGAAGGAAGGACCAAGCTCCATGTTATTGGGTTTCATACATTTTATTTTGGACATTTTGCTTTGTGTCTTTCAGAAGTCTCATGAAGGACAGTTACATTTTTAGAACCAATGTTATAAAAGGGGACATTTAAAGCAATCCAGTAATAAAAATAGATTCTTTTCGCTCCCTCACCCCAATGCCCGGTTCGAGTCTTGGGCCTTGCATTGCTCTCAGAAAACACTCTGGATCTGGCTAAGTTTCAACCAGTGATCTTATGAGTGAGCCTACCTTTACACTTTAAGATCATACCTGCCTGCTATCTGTGTTCAAAGTATAAGGATCTGGAATGCTTACAAGAGTACCTGATTGAAAAGAGAGTGCCTGCCCTAAATCTGTTTCAGCCCAAGAAATGTGAATCATAGAACTGTAGAGTTGGAACGGACCACAAGGGGACCATCTATTCCTCCTCCTGCAGTGCAGGAATCTTTTAGCCATCCCAGCTATGGGGTTCAACTTCCTTTTTGATACTGAAATAAAAAGTGGCCATTTTACGGGTTCTTAAATCTCCTAACTTCCTGAGTTTGGAGGGTCTTTTCCTTGGAAGCTCCCATTGAGTAGCCTCTTCTCTGCAGAAAACACTTGCATTTTTGGAATGGGACACAGTCTCTGCGTCTTTATAGTGGTGGCTGCTTGTGAAAATTGATTTCTTACAACCGGGAACCTGGAGACCTTATTTACACACACTGCTTTCATTTGAAGCTCTGGTCCAAATTGTTTAAAGTGTATGTCTGTAGAATGTAATGTCCGTGTGGGGAAAATGTGTGTTTGGAAACAGGTTTCTTAGCTGCAGCCCAGAAAGGAGAAAGGCTGCAGCTCTGCCGTAGAGCAATTGCTTTGCATGCAGAAGGTCTCAGGCTCAATCCATCTCCAGGTAGGATTGGGAGAGAACCCTGCTTGGGGCACTGGAGAGCCACTCATAACCAGTTGAAACCCTGGAGAGGTGCTGCCAGCCAGTGTAGACGACACTGAACTAGATAGACCCAAAGCTCTGACTTAGTATATACGTTCTGCAGTCAGCAGAGAGGCAGGATTAAATGCAGCTGTTCCGTCTGCAGGTTTCCCTGCCCCACAATGTGGAGAACAGGAGACTGGAAGGAGGCAGAAAAAGCCACTGAAAAGGGAAGTGGCTGCAGCAGAACAGATGGGGCAGAAACGCCCCAGTCAAAATAAGGGATTAAGGGAACAGGGACTTACGATTGTTTCATGGTTAATCCCCCTAGCATTAAGCTGTAATATCTTTGCCTAAATCCCTGGCAAATGGGAAAAGAGAAGCTTGAGGACTCTCTGCGGGGGGGGGGGGGGGGTTGGGGTTGGGTTTGCTGCATAGGAGCAATGCAGCCTGTAATTCAGAAAAAAATAATGTATTGTGCAGAAGGGGGAAATCAGATTTTAAGCAACTCATTTTTGGCTTCCAACCAGCATCCCCTGAAGGCATATGGGGTTGGCCCTCTTTCATTTGCTAGGAGGTCATAGGGTTAGGGAAGCAAGAACTGGGGTCCAAGGGCTGTTTTAAGGGGGAACCAACCCACCAAGGTCCACCCTCATACACCTAATTCCCAGGTTTCTTGACAGGAAGAAGCTGACAACAGTTACCGTATTTTTTGCTCTGTAAGACTCACTTTTTCCCTCCTAAAAAGTAAGGGGAAATGTGTGTGCGTCTTATGGAGCGAATGCAGGATGTGCAGCTATCACAGACGCCAGAACAGCAAGAGGGATTGCTGCTTTCACTGCGCAGCAATCCCTCTTGCTGTTCTGGCTTCTGAGAGTCAGAATATTTTTTTCCTTGTTTTCCTCCTCCAAAAACTAGGTGCGTCTTGTGGTCTGGTGCATCTTATAGAGCGAAAAATACGGTAAGTTTTATAACCATTTTCAAAGCGGTTTCTATTTGTTTGGGGGGTGCTCCTCAAAACCCTTGGTTCTCAGAGGATGGTGCTGAGGGTGTCTTCTTCCATCTCCTCCGGGCTGGGCTGCTTGCTGGGCAGGGGCAGAGACTTGAGATACTCCAAGTGGCGTCGGGATTCCGCTTGGTTGCGTCGGACGTAATAGATGACGTAGGTGATGACCACGGCGAACCAGCAGAACATGGTGAGCAGCATGGCCAGGTCCGTGTTCCTCTGCTGGCCCAGGCAGAAGTTGACGCCGGTGTTGAGCAAGCGAGCTAAGGTCTTCCCGGTGTATTCCTCCCACTCCGCAGTGGCACACACGACGTCCTCCACGGTCTCTGCGTCCAGAGGAAGAGCCTCCACCAGCTTCTGCAGGGAGCAGTCGCAGTGCCAGGGGTTGTCGTACAGCTCTAGCCGGACCCAGGTGAGCATGGCGAAGGGGGCAAACTCCATCCTCTCCAGCTGGTTGCCGGAAAGGTCCAGCAGCCTCAGCCCCCCGCCCAGGCCGCGGAAGGCCCCCGGCGCTATGCTCTCAATCAGGTTGTCCGCCAGGTGAAGCTCGCGGAGCTGCTTCAGGCCGTAGAAGGCCCCGTTGGGGACGTGGGTGATCCAGTTGGAGTCCAGGTAGAGGACCCGGGTGTCGTGGGGAATGTCGAAAGGGATGGTCACCAGGTCCTTCCGGTTGCACCACACCACGCCGCTCCCCGGCGGACAGTCGCAGCTCTGCGGGCAGGGGAGGCCGCCGTGCAGGATCAGGACCAGGAGGAAGAGGGAGAACGATGCTGGCATCTCTGCATTGCTTTCCCCTCTCTCTGGGTATGGCGGGGGTCACGAGGTGGCAAAGGGCCCAGAATCTGACCTGGAAAAGAGGGCAGGGGAGACAGAAATGAGCCAGTGAGAAAGAGCCTCCTAACACATTCCATGGGTTTCTTTTAACAATATTACCACACCCAGTGTGGATGCGGGTAGCACTGTGGTCTAAACCACTGAGCCTCTTGGGCTTGCCAATCAGAGGATTGGCAGTTTGAATCCCCACGACGGAGTGAGCTCCCGTTGCTCTGTCCCAGCTGCTGCCAACCTAGCAATTCGAAAGCACACCAGTGCAAGTAGATAAATAGGCACCACTCCAGCGAGAAGGTAAACGGCGTTTCCGTGCGCTCTGGCTTCCGTCACGGTGTTTCGTCTCGCCAGAAGCGGTTTAGTCCTGTTGGCCACATGACCCAGAAAGCTGTCTGTGGACAAACGCCAGCTCCCTTGGCCTGAAAGCGAGATGAGCGCCGCAACCCCATAGTCACCTTTGACTGGACTTAACCATCCAGCGGTCCTTTACCTTTTTTCTTTTCTTTTTTAAACCACAGTAAGGACCACCTTTTTAACCCACGTTTTCCTTCCAGAAAAAATGTGCGGGTACTTTGTACCCTTGAGTAGCCCCCCCCCAAAGGACTGACCACACTAGCATATATATTTTTTTCTAACCAGGCTTCAACATCTGCTCCAGGTATGCGCTGCAGTCTGCATCTCACCTTGATTTGCGATCTTCTTGTTTTTAAAAGTGGAAATTGGTTCTTTGTAGTGATCTGATCATTACCATAGTGGCCATTTGGGACAACTGCTCTCTTTCTCTCCCCGCCCCGGCTTTTGCCACCTCCCAGCCCTTTAGCTTCTCTAAAACTTATTTAGCGTTTCTCTCTCCAGATTTTAAATCCTGCTATATGTTGCAAAGGCTGCTGTGCTCAGTTCTGCACCCATAAGTTTTGTGAAAGGAGCCTCTTTCCAAATTTGCTTTATATTTTATTCTTGACACATACCCTCCAACAGCATAATATGTTTAGGGGGGGGTCTTTTAAATGCCCATGCCATGCCCCTTCAGAGTTTTCACATCCCCCTCTGATTCAGCAGCAAATAAAATGTGTGTGTAGCTGAGTGTGGGAAAATTGGAATGACAGACACACAATCACAGCTAAACCAGCTTCGACAGTGGAAATAGTCTATTAGAATAATACTTGGGGTTGTGGCGGTGAATGATGTTCAGTGCTTATAAAATGTGTGGGAGCAGTAATAAGAATAACACTAAAAACTCTTGGACTATCTAACTTTCCACAACGTAGCAAGAATCTTGATGATCAGTTCTAGAAAAGTGGCAACTAATCTGAAAAAGCAAAGGATGACTGGGGGAAGACTATTCAGACTATTGAAGTTATAATTGGATGTCAATTACTTTTAAGCCCATTGTTGATTATTCTGGAGTATATGGAAAAAGATACAGTTCTGAGCATGTCATTCTGGTAAGAAATTTTATTATGCATCACTCGCTGCCAAATGGCGCCCATCTCAAATACCAAGATTTAAAAAGACTGGATTATGAAAGGATACCACTTTACAACGATGGTGAAATTAACTGAATTTACCAGAATGAGGGGAGTCAGAAACAAGAACAAACTGAAAGATTATGATCTCCCTTTTTTGTCATGTATGGAGCAGAATTACCAAAATACAACCATTTAATGCTGGACTAAACAACCTGCAAAGTCTCTTCCAGCTATGATTCCTTGAGTAAGAAAACCAGTGCTCACCCCCTTTGCTTCTATATGAGTCACTGTTTTGGTTGTGCTTCTTCTGAGGGTGAGTAAATCTGTTGCACCTCTGCACTGGGATGGTATAACCTGAGTTGTGCATGTATCTTTCACTAATTACACACCTACCTCCAAAAGAGGGCGATCCAAAGTATATATTAAAAGCTGCTATCTCACTCTGAATTAAATACAGGTTCCTCCAGACGGTCACAGTTTTCAGGGATTCAAGTGCATAGTGGAATTTTAGATTTGTGTACTAAAAGTTTATTAAAGCGTCCTGTCGCCCTAGCCCAACAAATCCACTTAAATAGCGACAGACTTCTTGCAGTTTGGAAAAATTACAGGGAAAGGCCCTCAAAAGTGTAGGTTAAATGAACAATAAGACATGTAAACAATCCTCAAGCAAATCGAGACGGCTGCTTATTGTCATATAACCACCCCACAAAAGGAAATCAAAACATTAAAGACCTGACCTTGTCCAACCACCATCTAAGCTTTGTGCGAGCAAATCAGGATGAATGCACAATAAGGTCATCTGGAGGAACCCTGGGTTTAATATTTCCTCCTGCTGGTGCCCTAGTTTCTCTTTTTCAAGGTTTCTCTAGCAAGCCATGCTTCCCGTCCTTTAGGATTAAGCACCCAGGTGACAGAAATACAGATTTAGAGTAGATAAAGGCTCGTAATCCTCTGCATGCTTACCTGAGGGGAGCATTCCCCATTGAACACCGTAGATCTTACTTCCAGGTAAATACACGTAGATTTGTGCTGTAACAGTGCATTCCCTTGGGGCTCACTCATGCAGGTTAAGCAGGGATGGGATTGCAGCCGCAAGGATGAAAAAAACGCTCCTGGTATTTTAGGATTGTATTAAATTGTTTAGCTACCGCGTCCCAAAAAGGGCTCGTTCAGGAACATTGCCAAAACTTGTATGAAGTGGGTTAGTCTGTACTGAGTGACTTATTCAACAGTTGACTGTGTTCCTCAAGTCACTTGCTCAGTTAGGGTTGCCAAATTTCCTAGCAGCCTCTGCGCAGCGCCTTTAAGAGCTGCATGCAGATGTTAGCAGGTCATCTCACTTGGTTTGATGCTGTGAAAAAGACCCCCTTGCAAATTCAGCATGCTCTTCAAGGGCGTGAGAGCAGGCCCACACACCTTCCCAGTTTGGGAACTCAAAACCTCAGCGTTGTGTAATGGTTAGAGGGCCTGGGTAGCCAGGGTTCAAATCCAAAAAGCTCGCTGGGTGACCTTGGGCCAGTAATTCGTCTCAGCCTAGCCTACTTAGCAGGGTTGCTGTGGGGGTTAAATGAGGAGGGGGAGATCCATGTAACCCCACCTTACAACCCCCCCCCCCACTCTAGCAGGATTTCCTGTTAGATAATCTTCTAGATTTTTCAAAACCACAACCATCAATTGAATACAGTGGTAGGGAAAGCACAGTCCGTTGAGTTTCTGTCTCGGACTGCTGTCAAAAGACCACAAGAGTCTGTTTTAAGCCTTAGTTGCAACTCTCACCCTGCACCCCCCAACCCCGTACTTCTCATTGCTCCAAACACACCTGTGTGAACAGCGCTCTCGTGGTCAGTCTGGTCCGAAACAGGTCCGGTCTGACTGTGGCTCCAGGGACCATCTCAGGAGCACCCGAAACATCTGCTGGCCTTCCTTTGGGAGCGTGTGGGCAGGTGGCAGAAACCTTGCGGGCAGGATTCTAGGAGTGCATCCTCTTGGCTCAGCTTCTCTGTCTACTGCCCATCAGCAAAAGAGCTTGAGACACACACAGGCGCTGAGAACCGAGAGGGGAGAGCCTGCCCCTGCTGGACTGCATGAAGAGAAGCAGCAGGGACAGCTATAATTGTGCAACTCAGTTCTGCTGTACACTGGTACCTTGGTTCTCAAATGCCTTGGTTGAATGAATGAATGAATGAATCTTTGTTTACATCAGCCATTGCCATAGCAATAAAACAACAATACGATATACAAAGAATAGAAATAAAAAGTCAGTTATATAAAATACAGGGGATGCGGGTGGTGCTGTGGGTTAAACCACGGAGCCTAGGACTTGCCAATCAGAAGGTCAGCGGTTCGAATCCCCGCGACGGGGTGAGCTCCCGTTGCTCGGTCCCTGCTCCTGCCAACCTAGCAGTTCGAAAGCACATCATAGTGCAAGTAGATAAATAGGTACCACTCCGGCGGGAAGATAAACAGCCTTTCCGTGCGCTGCTCTGGTCCGCCAGAAGCAGCTTAATAATGCTGGCCACATGACCCGGAAGCTGTATGCCGGCTTCCTTGGCCAATAAAGCGAGATGAGCGTCGCAACCCCAGAGTCAGCCACAACTGGACCTAATGGTCAGGAGTCCCTTTACCCTTATATAAAATACAATTTTAGGGTTTTGAATCAATAGTCAAATAGTGGATCTTACTCTGATTGCCCCAGCTAAAAACCTTGCAACCTTTGCCATCACCTGCTCATCTTGATGTGCCAAGAGGAAGGAGACTGTGGCAGTGGCTGGGCAACCCGGAATGGACAATAAAAGAGGGGTGATAATATCATTCCTCAAGTCTTTTATAAAGATTGCAAGCCTGGAGGGCATGCGCCACGAATTCAGTACTGCCATCTCCACAGGAACATAAGCGTTTTTCGTGTGGAATCTGTTGGAATCAAACGCCTTGGTTCTCAAACACTGAAAACCCAGAAGTAAGTCTTCTGGTTTTTGAACGTTTTTCAGAAGCCGAACGTCCAATGTGGTTGTCGGCTATTGTTTCCGGGGCACCTGCACCAATCAGAAGCTGCACCTTGGTTTTTGAACATTTCGGAAGTCAAATACTTCCAGAACGGATTAAGTTTGGAGTTGTTGTTTTTGCGCTTTTTTGGTTCATTTGTTTTTGTGATTGTGTGGAACCCTGTTCAGCTACTGATTGTGTGACTGTAGAAATGGATAAAAGACCCCCATCCAAACAATGACTATCAGTGCAGGTAAGGAAAAAAATCAATTTTATTTTTTTATCATCTACAATACCATCTTATTTATTTTACAGTACAGTACAGTGGTACCTCGCGTTAAGAACTTAATTTGTTCTGGAGGTCCGTTCTTAACCTGAAACTGTTCTTAACCTGAAGCACCACTTTAGCTAATGGGGCCTCCTGCTACTGCCGCGCTGCCGGAGCACGATTTCTGTTCTCATCCTGAAGCACAGTTCTTAACCTGAGGTAGTATTTCTGGGTTAGCGGAGTCTGTAACCTGAAGCGTATGTAACCTGAAGCGTCTGTAACCCGAGATACCACTGTACATTGTTTATTGCTTTCATTTTATGTATCAATGGTCTCATTAGATAGTAAAATTCATGTTAAATTGCTGTTTTAGGGGTTGTTTTTAAAAGTGGAACGGATTAATCCGTTTTCCATTACTTTCTATGGGAAAGCGGGCCTCAGTTCTGGAACACTTTGGTTCTGGAACAGACTTCGGGAATGATTAAGTTTGAGAAACAAGATACCACTATATTTAGGATTGACCAAAATGTCTCAATTGCCCAGAATTGAACCCAGACTGGGCATGTTGAGTGCATTGGATGATGGGAGGCAAAAGGGCTTAGGACAGGGGTCTGCAACCCGCGGCTCCGGAGCCGCATGTGGCTCTTTTACACCTTTGCTGCGGCTCCGGGGTGGATACTAGCGAGGGGAGGAGGCGCATTGTGCGCCCCGACACTCCCCACTGTGGCAGGCGCTGTACTGGCTGTGACGTTGCATGGGGGCGGTGCGTGCGTTAGTCACGCACCGTCGCGACGTCACCTTCCTGCCCGCCCGCCCGCTACATTGTAAGGGGCATGTACGCTGGTCACTGCATTGAAAGGGGGCATGTACGCTGGTCACTGTTTTGAAGGGGAGTGAAGAACACACACACACAAAAAGGTAACTTGTTAATTTAACATTTATTTCTATGAGCAGGAGTAATTCTGAGGGGTCAAACAAAGAAATAATAAAAAAGTGACAAAAAAGTTATTTTTATAATGACGAGTTTTGCGGCTCCCAGTTTTTTCCCCTTCGGAAACGGGTCCAAGTGGCTCTTTTTGTCTTAAAGGTTGCAGACCCCTGGCTTAGGAGGCATGGATGTAAGTAAAGGAGGGTGCTAAGCATAATAATGCAGTGAAGTCTCTGAATTTGGATGCAATAAACTTCAGCGCAGGAGCCACTAATCAGGGTATGAAGATGGCTGCTGTTGTGTTAGTCCATCTAGCTTGGATCTTTTCAGTCAGGGGTGGGGAAACCTCAGACCCAGGGGCCAGGCATGCTCCTCCAGGCTTCTGTCTGGTCTTTTCCCCAGGCCCACCCCCTTCACAGACCCTGCTTTGCAGCCTCCATCAATGTTCTTTTTACCACGTTTGCCTGGATGGAGCATGTGTGGGAACTATTAAAGGTAAAGGGACCCCTGACCATTAGGTCCAGTCGCGGACGACTCTGGGGTTGTGGCGCTCATCTCGCTTTATTGGCCGAGGGAGCCGGTGTACAGTTTCCGGGTCATGTGGCCAGCATGACTAAGCCGCTTCTGGCGAACCAGAGCAGCGCACAGAAACACCGTTTACCTTCCCGCCAGAGCGGTACCTATTTATCTACTTGCACTTTGACTTTACTGCTAGGTTGGCAGGATCAGGGACCGAGCAACAGGAGCTCACCCCGTCGCGGGGATTCGAACCACCGACCTTCTGATCAGAAAGTCCTAGGCTCTGTGGTTTAACCCACAGCACCACTCGCGTCCCTTCTGTGGGAACTATTATTGCTGCACAAAGGCAAATTCACCCTGGTTGCACTGCCCGCTTTGCTCCTGGTCCACAGGCGTGTGGCCCTCCAAATTGCCCAGTACGGAGCATGGAAAAGGCTCCCAGCTCATTTCTGATCCCAACGTTGTAACCTAGAAGCTTCAAAGCATGGAGGCAATGCCTGCCTAAATCTGAAGCCAGCAAACTGCCCGAATGAACATTTGCAGCAGGTCAGGGCCCTGGGTAGCCAGCACTGTCCCTATCTCTATGGTTGGTAAAAGCAAACTACAAAAAATGATTAAAAAATCAGTATTATTTTGCAAAGTGAATTCCACAGCTTTGCATTATTTATTCAGTTTTAACTTCCTGGGCAGAGAATTGTCATTGTTGTGCCAGCCTTTTCCTCTTGTATTTGCTTCCAAACCCATCAGTTTGATTCTCTACTTCCTGTTTCTGGACACAGTTCAAAGTACTGGTTTTGACAGGTGGAACCTTGCATGGCTTAGGCTATCTGAAAGAGCATTTTCCCTCCTATGAACCTGCCTTGGTTCCTGGGCTCCAAGATCATCCACAGATACTCTTTGCTTAGTCCTGCCACGCTCACAGGCACGGTTGGTGGAGACACTGGAGAGGGCCTTCTTGGTGGTGGCTCCTCCCAGACTTCGGAACATCCTTCCCAGTGAGCCTCTCTTTGTCCTTCCTCTGGCAGGTGAAAACCATTTTCTTCTGAAAGCCTTTTGGGAACTGACTTTTTTTAAAAAAGGGCTTTGAATAGTGCTGTGCCGTTTTCACAATCTGTATTTTAATGATTCGTTTTAATATTGTTTTAATTCTATTATAGCGTAATTACTTTTAAACCGGCCTCTTCCATGTTTTTAGCGTTCTGTATTTTATCCATGTTGCTTTCATTTTGTAATAATAATAATAATTTATTTATACCCCACCCATCTGGCTGGTTTTCCCCAGCCACTCTGGGTGGCTTCCAACAACATATTAAAAATACGAAAAAAGTCAAAACATTAAAAACTTCCCTAAACAGGGCTGCTTTCAGATGTCTTCTAAAAGTCAGATAGTTGTTTATTTCCTTGACATCTGATGGGAGGGCATTCCACTGGGTGGGTGCCACTACCGAGAAGACCTTCTGCCTGGTTCCCTTTAACCTTAATTCTTGCAGAGAAGGCCCTTGGAGCTGGACCTCAGTGACCCGGCTGAACAATGGGGTTGGAGATGCTCCTTCAGGTATACTGGGCCGAGGCCATTTAGCGCTTTAAAGGTCAGCACCAACACTTTGAATCATGCTCGGAAACGTACTGGGAGCCAATGTAGGTCTTGTAAGCCACCTTGAGTTCCAGTCCAGGGGAAGTAAAAGGTAAAGGGACCCCTGACCGTTAGGTCGAGTTGCGGATGACTGGGGTTGCGGCGCTCATCTCGCTGTACTGGCTGAGGGAGCCGGCATTTGTCCACAGACTGTTTTTCTGGGTCATGTGGTGAGCATGACTAAGCCGCTTCTGGCGACACCAGAGAAGCACGGAAACGCAGTTTACCTTCCCGCCGGAGTGGTACCTATTTATCTACTTGCACTTTGATGTGCTTTCGAACTGCTGGGTTGGCAGGAGCAGGGACCAAGGAATGGGAGCTCACCCCGTTGCGCAGATTCGAACCACAGGCCTTCCAATAGGCAAGCCCTAGGCTCAGTGGCTTAGACCACAGCGCCACCTGTGTAGTCCAGGGGAAAGGCGGGATATGGAGGGAGTTACGCTAAGACCAGACCATGTCATTACAGAGGAGGCAGGTTTAGTCGTTGTCTGAGGACTATCCCTGCCTCCGGGTCTGGTCCTGTCCGGACGGATACTAGAATCAGCAAGGGATACCCACATAGCCTGAAGGTGCTGCTGTGCAATGCCAGGTCAATGATTCATAAGACCACTGCCATCCATGACTTGATCATGGATGGAGGATTTGACCTGGCTTGTGTAACAGAGACTTGGTTGGATGAAGCAGATGGGCCTGTTCTTGCTGCTGCTTGTCCACCGGGTTTCTCTTACGCACAGCAACCCAGGCCTTGTGGGCGGGGAGGGGGGGTTGCAGTGATTTTTAGGAAGTCATTAATTTGCACCAGGCGTCCTGTTAGGAAGACCCAGTTCTCTGAGTGCATGTTCTGGAAGTTGGGCAATAGGGGCAGTACAGGATTCCTTTTGGTGTACCGACCTCCCCGCTGCACCAAGGATTCCCTGCCCGAGCTGCTTCAGGTCGTGGCGGATGTTCTCCTGGAGACACCTAGTTTGGTTGTCCTAGGGGATTTTAATATCCATGCCGACACGACCTTACAAGGGGCCGCTCGGGACTTCGTGGAAAGCATGGCCTCCATGGGGCTGTCCCTGAATAACTTTGGCCCAACCCATAGCCGCGGACATGCCTTGGACCTGGTGTTTACCTCCATGGATGTTGGTGTTCTGACACTAAATAAAAGCAAAACAAAAGAAGTGCCATGGTCAGACCACTTCCTGGTGCAACTTGACTTCTCCGCGACCCTTCCCCTCTGCAGGGAGGTGGGACCGATTCGGATGGTCCGCCCCCGCCACTTAATGGATCCAAATGGCTTCCAGAGAGTGGTAGGGGATGCTTTATCCCATGTTGATGGCCTTTCAGCTGATTCCCTGGTGGCCCGCTGGAATGTGGAGTTAACCAGGGCTATTGACTGTTTGGCTCCGAAGCGCCCTCTCCGATTGCATGGAGCCCGGACAGCCCCGTGGTTTTCCACGGATCTGAGGGCAATGAAACAATCGTTGAGACGGCTAGAGCGCCGGTGGCGGATGACCCTTTCTGAAGCTGACCGGACACAGGTTAGAGCTCAGTGTCGAGCCTACCAAGTGGCGGTAGCGACGGCGAAGAAGGCCTTCTTCGCCGCCTCTATTGCATCTGCAGAAAACAGCAGCAGGAGACTTTTTCAGGTGGTCCGCAATTTAGCGGAACCACCTGCTACATCGGGGCCCAGTACGGGCCACATGATCTCCTGCAATGATTTTGCAAAGTTTTTTGCAGATAAAGTCGCTCAGATTCGGGAAGAGGTAGACGCCACCGTGGGAGCAGGGCCAGGGCGGGAGAGTGCTAGAGTCCTGTCTAGTCAAATTGTGTGGGATCAATTCCAATCTGTTACCTCCGAGGATGTGGACAGGCTGCTTGGACGAGTGAAACCAACCACCTGTCTCCTGGATCCTTGCCCATCCTGGCTTATAAAAGCTAGCCGGGAAGGGCTGGGCGATGGGCTTCGTGGGGTGGTGAATGCTTCCCTCCGTGAGGGAACCTTCCCAGACCCGTTGAAAGAGGCGGTTATTAAACCGCTTCTTAAAAAACCATCTTTAGATGCGACCACGATAGCCAACTATCGCCCAGTCTCAAATCTTCCATTCTTGGGCAAGGTGATTGAGCGAGTGGTTGCTGAACAACTCCAGGCACGCCTGGAAGAAGCGGACCATTTGGATCCCTTCCAATCGGGATTCAGGCCTCATCACGGGACTGAAACTGCCTTGGTCGCACTGGTTGATGATCTCCGGCGGGCTAGGGACAAAGGTGAGAGCTGTTTCCTAGTTCTGCTGGATCTCTCAGCGGCATTTGATACCATCGACCATAACATCCTTCTGGACCATCTTGAGGGGCTGGGAGCTGGGGGTACTGTCATACAGTGGTTCCGCTCCTTCCTCCTGGGCCGTGTTCAGAAAGTGGTGGTGGGGGATGAGTGTTCAGACCCCTGGGCTCTCACTTGTGGGGTGCCTCAGGGTTCTGTCCTCTCCCCTATGCTTTCCAACATCTACATGCAGCCGCTGGGAGAGATCATCAGGGGGTTTGGGCTGGGTGTTCATCAGTATGCAGATGATACCCAGCTCTACCTTTCTTTCAAGTCAGAACCAGTGAAGGCGGTGACGGTCCTGTGTGAGTGTCTGGAGGCGGTTGGAGGATGGATGGCGGCAAACAGATTGAGATTGAATCCTGACAAGACAGAAGTACTGTTTCTGGGGGACAGGAGGCGGGCAGGTGTGGAGGATTCCCTGGTCCTGAATGGGGTAACCGTGCCCCTGAAGGACCAGGTGCGCAGCCTGGGAGTCATTTTGGACTCACAGCTGTCCATGGAGGCACAGGTTAAATCCGTGTCCAGGGCAGCTGTGTACCAGCTCCATCTGGTACGTAGACTGAGACCCTATCTGCCCGCGGACTGCCTCGCCAGAGTGGTGCATGCTCTGGTTATCTCCCGCTTGGACTACTGCAATGCGCTCTACGTGGGGCTACCTTTGAAGGTGACCCGGAAACTACAACTAATCCAGAATGCAGCAGCCAGACTGGTGACTGGGAACGGCCGCCGAGACCATATAACACCGGTCTTGAAAGACCTACATTGGCTCCCAGTACGTTTCCGAGCACAATTCAAAGTGTTGGTGCTGACCTTTAAAGCCCTAAACGGCCTCGGTCCAGTATACCTGAAGGAGCGTCTCCACCCCCATCGTTCTACCCGGACACTGAGGTCCAGCACCGAGGGCCTTCTGGCGGTTCCCTCACTGCGAGAAGCCAAGTTACAGGGAACCAGGCAGAGGGCCTTCTCGGTAGTGGCGCCCTCCCTGTGGAACGCCCTCCCACCAGATGTCAAAGAGAACAACAACTACCAGACTTTTAGAAGACATCTGAAGGCAGCCCTGTTTAGGGAAGCTTTTAATGTTTGATGTATCACAGTATTTTAATATTCTTTTGGAAGCCGCCCAGAGTGGCTGGGGAAACCCAGCCAGATGGGCGGGGTATAAATAATAAATTATTATTATTATTATATTATTATTATATAAATAAAAGCCCCCAAAGCCCGGGTTATCTTCCCATGTGCCCAACTCCTGAAAGACTCTGGGAAGAGCAGGCGAAGCTTTCAGCCCGTTCCCAAAGGCTTGCTTTCATTTGTTGTCCTGCTGCGGCTTTGAGGGTTTACCGCTTACCTACAGGCCCTTGTGTCCCCTTCAATACTTGCGGTGCCCACAAAACAGTCTCTGTAAAATATACCCAGAAAAATCTGCACTGCACAAGAGGCTGTTTGCTCTTCCTGCTCAGTTCCCATTTGCCCTGCCTCAGCCTCTCCTTCATTGAATGTGCCCACAAATTTTTCATAGGATGGCAAGATTGAATGCTCACCCTCCTATCCATTCTGAACTGTGGAGAGGTGCAAAAATATTCTCCAAATGAATGTGGGGGCAGCGGCTTATGTAGATGCCTTTCCCCCCACTTACGAAGCAGTTGGGGAAGGGGGCTGCCTACACCCTTTTGTAATCCCATCTCATTTCCTTCTCTTTAAGAAGTGACCGACATATTGTCTTGGGTCATACCCCACCACACGTACTGCAGTCGTCTTGTGACTGGCACCAAATAATAACGCTTCCCCAAAATTCCAAATGCGCTACTAGCCCCACCCCCAGTTGGTGACCCTAAATATTAATAATAATAATAATAATAATAATAATAATAATAATAATGTGGTACCTTGGGTTAAGAACTTAATTCGTTCCGAAGCACCACTTTAGCTAATGAGGCCTCCTGCTGCCGCACGATTTCTGTTCTCATCCTGAAGCAAAGTTCTTAACCCGAGGTACTATTTCTGGATTAGTGGAGTCTGTAACCTGAAGCATCTGTAACCTGAAGCGTTTGTAACCCGAGGTACCACTGTAGTAATAATAATAACAATGTTATTATTTATATCCTGCCCATCTGGCTGGGTTTCCCCCAGCCCCTTTGCTTCTATCAACAATTTCCCTCACAAAAGATACAAAAAAGCTGCTTTTTTAAAAAATTAAAGTTTATGGCAAGTCCACAACCTGTCCCCGTCCCCCCTGAGTCCAACTGTGTGGGGCTTTGCGCCTCATGAGCTGCATGCGCCGGATTCGACCTGCTGCGCCAATGTCTTCCGCGCCATTTCTAGCGCCCCCTCCTTGGTGTGGTTCCCCCCGATGAAGCCGCTGGAGTGCACAAAGACACAGCCGGGGATCCCGCTGGCCTGAGAGAGCTCCTCGTCGCGTAAACCACACCATTCGGCCAGAAGCGACAACCTGAGGGGAGGGAGAGCCAGAGAGCCAAGAGTGACTGAAAGAATAATAATGACAATAATAAAATTTTATTTATATCCTGCCCTCCCCAGCCGAAGCCGGGCTCAGAGCGGCTAACAACAGTAAAATAATACCACATTCTGAAATCATTCATTATAAAATTAGTTCAAATCAAACCAATGACAACCATTGGGCCAGAGCTCCACGAAGATTGCCGAAGGAGGGAGTCAGGCTGTGCCCTGGCCAAAGGCCTGGTGGAACAGCTCTGTCTTGCAGGCCCTGCGGAAAGATGTCAAGTCCCGCAGGGCCCTAGTCTCTTGTGACAGAGCGTTCCACCAGATCGGAGCCACAGCTGAAAAAGCCCTGGCTCTGGTTGAGGCCAGCCTAACTTCTCTGTGGCCTGGGACCTCCAAGAAGTTTTGGTTTGAAGACCGTAAGGTCCTCTGTGGGACATACCAGGAGAGGCGGTCCCATAGGTATGAGGCTCCTATGCCGTATAGGGCTTTAAAGGTTAAAACCAGCACCTTAAACCAGATCCTGTACTCCACCGGGAGCCAGTGCAGCTGGTATAGCACCGGGTGAATGTGATCTTGCAGCAAGGACCCCATAAGGAGTCTCGCCGCGGCATTCTGCACCCACTGGAGTTTCTGGGTAAGTCTCAAGGGCAGCCCCACATAGAGGGAGTTACAATAATCCAGTCTGGAGGTGACCATCACGTGGATCACAGTGGCTAGGTCAGGGCGAGAGAGATAAGGAGCCAACTGCTTAGCTTGGCGGAGATGGAAAAATGCTGCCTTTGTTATAGCTGCAATCTGCGCCTCCATGGAAAGGGAGGTGTCGAAGATTACTGGCTTAAGGACGGTGCTGGCACTAATTGCGCCCCCAATCCCATACCGTCCCGACCCAGCCAAAGGACCCCAGGAATAATAATAATAATAAATTTTATTTATATCCCACCCTCCCCAGCCGAAAACGGGCTCAGGGCGGCCAACCACAACAAAACAGTACAAAAGTACAGCACAAACAACACTCTAAAATCATTCATTATAAAATTAATTCAACCCAAAAGCTTTGAATCTAATGTTATTTATCATGTTTATAACCAACCTTTCCTCAGAGGAGCTCCAGGGGGCGTACAGAGTTCTTCTCCCTATTTCATCCCCCACAACAACCCTGTCAGGTAGCTCAGGCTGAGAGGCTGCGACTGGCTCAAGGTCACCTAGCGAGCTTTGTGGCCGAGTCAGGATTTGAATCCTGGTCTCCCAGGTTATAGACCAAGACTCTGACCAGTATGTGACACTAGCTCTAGGAAGGGCATCCGAAGAAAATGGGAAGGATGATACCCAACAAGAAGAGGAAGAGGGCAATGGCAGATGAAGTCGATGGACTATGCTGAAATGATCGGAAGATGTGGGAGGAAGTGATTAAATTAGGACCCACAAAGGGGAGGACGGAAGTCCAGGAGATTCCTTGGAATCTTGTTTTTATGATTTACGTTTGATGTTCTTCAGACGCCCATTTAGGTGATCACTTCACTACTTGAAGAAGTTGGTTCCAGCCTTATGTCGTATTCAATTCATTAGCCCGAGGGAGTGGACGCTCGCCCATAAATTCATACCAGAATGAATTTGGTAAGTCTCTAAGGTGCCACAGAACTCTCTCCTGATCTGGCTGCAACAGATTGATAGCAGGGGTAGCCAGCGTGAACTACATTCCCATCATACTTGAACACTGGCCATGCTGGCCGAGGATTATGGGAACTGTAGTTCAAACCATCTGGAGGCTGCCTCATTGATCACCCTTTTAAGGGATAGAATTGTTGTTGTTGTTTAGTCATGTCCGACTCTTTGTGACCCCATGGACCAGAGCCCACCAGGCACTCCTGTCTTCCACTGCCTCCCTACAAACTCATGTTCATAGCTTCGAGAACACTATCCAACCATCTCATCTTCTGACGTCCCCTTCTCCTTGTGCCCTCCATCTTTCCCAACATCAGGGTCTTTTCCAGGGAGTCTTTTCTTCTCATGAGGTGGCCAAAGTATTGGAGCCTCAGCTTCACGATCTGTCCTTCCAGTGAGCACTCAGGGCTGATTTCCTTCAGAATGGAGAGGTTTGATCTTCTTGCAGTCCATGGGACTCTCAAGAGTCTCCTCCAGCACCAGAATTCAAAAGCATCCATTCTTCGGCGATCAGCCTTCTTTATGGTCCAGCTCTCACTTCCATACATCACTACTGGGAAAACCATAGCTTTAACTATACGGACCTTTGTTGGCAAGGTGATGTCTCTGCTTTTTAAGATGCTGTCTAGGTTTGTCATTGCTTTTCTCCCAAGATGCAGGCGTCTTTTAATTTCGTGGCTGCTGTCACCATCTGCAGTGATCATGGAGCCCAAGAAAGTAAAATCTCTCACTGCCTCCATTTCCTCCCCTTCTATTTGCCAAGAGGTGATGGGACCAGTGGCCATGATCTTCGTTTTTCGTGATTAAATAAAAATGTAAGTCTAGGGTGCAAGGGTGAGAGATGGTGTCCTGAATTTGGGGGGCCCCCAGAGCTATGGGATTTCAAAATGCTCTCCCCATCCCACAATACAGCACACAAGTGGGGGGGGGCATTTCGGAGTCCTTGCTCACCTGTTCTGGAAGGTGTGCAGCCCAGCAGGAACACACTGGACCCGCCACTGGCCTCCCAGATCCGTGTACAGGACAAATTTGAGAGGCTTCTTGACGCCCAGCTCTTGCTCTAGGTTGAAAAGGTGCTCCTTCCATGGGCAGCCACCCTGGGCCAACACCAGAATCTCTCCGCTAGGGTCGACCTGCCAAGGAAGGAGATGCATGTCATTCATAGTCACCAACTGCACCACCTGAACGACAGACATAGGAGGACTATGTGCAAGAAGGTGAGAGATGTCCGCCAGGTAAGATTGTTCCAGACTCTTGTGCAAAACCTTGGGGCACCATCAGGCCGCTGGAGGTCTTAACCTCTCCTCTTTCTATATTTCTTTTAAAGTTTCGAGTCCTTAGTATTACGTGCTCTCTCTGCTTACGGCTCCACAACTGGAGGGGGTGCAAAGTGAGCTTCCGCCAGGGTAGAAAGCAAGAGGCACAGCTGTCCATGGAGGCTCAGGTCAATTCTGTGTCCAGGGCAGCTGTTTACCAGCTCCATCTGGTACACAGGCTAAGACCCTACCTGCCCTCAGACTGTCTCGCCAGAGTGGTGCATGCTCTGGTTATCTCCAGCTTGGACTACTGCAATGCGCTCTACGTGGGGCTACCTTTGAAGGTGACCTGGAAACTACAACTAATCCAGAATGCAGCAGCTAGACTGGTGACTGGGAGCGGCCGCCAAGACCATATAACACCAGTCTTGAAAGACCTACACTGGTTTCTAGTAGGTTTCCGAGCACAATTCAAAGTGTTGGTGCTGACCTTTAAAGCCCTAAATGGCCTCGGTCCAGTATACATGAAGGAGCGTCTCCACTCCCATCGTTCTGCCCGGACACTGAGGTCCAGCGCCGAGGGCCTTCTGTCGGTTCCCTCGCTACGAGAAGCCAAGTTACAGGGAACCAGGCAGAGGGCCTTCTCGGTAGTGGCACCCTCCCTTGGAATGCCTTCCCACCAGATGTCAAAGAGAACAACAACTACCAAACTTTTAGAAGACATCTGAAGCGAGCCCTGTTTAGGGAAGCTTTTAATGTTTAATAGACTATTGTATTTTAGTGTTCAGTTGGAAGCCGCCCAGAGTGTCTGGGGAAGCCCAGCCAGATGGGTGGGGTATAAATATATTATTATTATTATTATTATTATTATTATTATTATTATTATTATTATTATTATTATTTTATTACTGTGTACCAGTCATTTCCACCCATGTCCTCCTACCTGCTAGGAACACAGGCCACTGATCCATCTAGGCCAGTATTGTCTACACTGACTGGCAGCAGCCCTCCAGGATTTCCAGACGGGGGGGCTTTCCTGGATCCCACCAGCAGCTGCCAGGAATTAAACCCTGAGACCTTCTGCACGCAAAACCGAGGCTCAGCCACTTAGCTATGGCCCTTCCCCTTCCCCTTCATGCAAACACACAGCAAGATGTGCACACATCATGAAATTGAAATTGCAGTGTACACCCTTCTCCTCCTTGGGGAGCCACCTCAAGAGAGATTTCATCTCACGGGAAAGGAAGCACATTCAGAGGTGTGTTCAGAGTACAGTGGGACGCGGGTGGCGCTGTGGGTAAAAGCCTCAGCGCCTAGGGCTTGCCGATCGAAAGGTCGGCAGTTCGAATCCCCGCGGCGGGGTGCGCTCCCGTTGCTCGGTCCCAGCGCCTGCCAACCTAGCAGTTCGAAAGCACCCCCGGGTGCAAGTGGATAAATAGGGACCGCTTACTAGCGGGAAGGTAAACGGCGTTTCCGTGTGCGGCTCTGGCTCGCCAGAGCAGCGATGTCACACTGGCCACGTGACCCGGAAGTGTCTGCGGACAGCGCTGGCCCCCGGCCTCTTGAGTGAGATGGGCGCACAACCCTAGAGTCTGTCAAGACTGGCCCGTACGGGCAGGGGTACCTTTACCTTTACCTCAGAGTACAGTGGTACCTTGGGTTAAGTACTTAATTCATTTTGGAGGTCTGTTCTTAACCTGAAACTGTTCTTAACCTGAAGCACCACTTTAGCTAATGGGGCCTCGCACTGCCCCTGCATGATTTCTGTTCTTATCCTGAAGCAAAGTTCTTAACCCGAGGTAATATTTCTGGGTTAGCGGAGTCTGTAACCTGAATCGTATGTAACCCGAGGTACCACTGTACTTTAGCCCTCCTCTTGGCAGTGGTACCTCAAAGCGCTGCTGGATGGCCTTCTCCACAAGGGTGCGCGCAGGAATCCAGGCCCGGTAATAGTAATCTAGGCGGTCCAAGAATTCGTTGCCTACCAGCTCCATGGCCTTCTGGAAACCAGGCTGGGAAACAAAGCACAGGGTTGGCAAATTATCTACTCTGAAGCCATGTGGAATCGCTCCCTCGGGTCATGCAGCCCGCCCCACACATGCCTGAGCTACTGGCCTGTTTGGAGAGTGCAAAGTGGCGGCCCTGGAAAACCTCTCTCAACACCGTTCGAGATAATCCAACGACTCGGGTTTTTAATCTTGCTGCTGCCTCTTTGCTCTTTATCAGCTGAGATTTGCTCCAGCGGGCAGGAGAGACACGTCCTAGCCAGTGATGGTCAGGCAGGGGCAGACACCAGGCCACAGACGCCACAAGGAGCAAGGAAAGAGATTAGGGCGCTGAGCTGCGGTGCCAGGCCCCGGAGCACTTGAACCCGAGTTGGCAGCAACGGGTGGAAAAAGCCTTTGGGAAGTTGGAACGGACGTCCCAGTACAAATTGCCGGTCGCTTTGAGACGTTGCAAAGCTTGACCAATCTGGGGTACACACTCGCACAACACCTTGAGGCCCTCCACTCACAACTGCTTCGTGCAGATTAGAAGAGGCACCGGTGCCAATCTAAACTGCTCTTTCCATAGATCTCCAGAATTAACCGCTGAGGTCACACTCTGTGGTTCTTAAGGATGCAGCACCATCATTCAGAACCAGCTCCTCGTTTAGTGAAAGGCACAAGTTAACAAATGTGTCTGATTATTATTATTTTATGCCTGAATCTACTTGGAGGTCTATTTACTCCTGTCGCGGCTAAAATGGCCGCTGTTTCTTTAATGCTTAAAAAGCTGGTGATAAAGTGGGCCCAAGACGTCGGTTACAATATTATGTTTGCTGACTGGGAACGGTTATGGACCACTGGTGTGAAATTCACGGCATGTAATGCCCTGAAAGAAAATATTATGAAAATGATATACAGGTGGTACATGACCCCAGTCAAGCTTGCAAAAATATACCACTTGCCAGACAATAAGTGTTGGAAATGTAAAGAAACTGAGGGAACATTCTTTCACCTTTGGTGGACGTGCCCAAGGATAAAGGCTTTCTGGGAAATGATCTATAATGAATTGAAAAAGGTATTTAAATATACCTTCCCTAAGAAACCAGAGGCCTTCCTTTTGGGCATTGATGGCCAAATGGTGCCAAAAAAGGATAGAATTTTCTTTATGTATGCAGTAACAGCAGCAAGAATACACATCGCAAAACATTGGAAGACACAAGATTTGCCCACTCTGGAAGAATGGCAGATGCAACTGATAGACTATATGGAATTGGCAGAAATGACTGGCAGAATCCGAGACCTGGGAGAAGAGCTAGTGGAAGAGGACTGGAAGAAATTTAAAGACTATTTGCAAAAGCATTGTAAATTGTATGAATGTTAGAATGATGCAGGATATAAAGATAATACGGCATTAGTGACATAGCTGAAAGGAGTATGCAAAAAGAATAAGAACAAAGGTGAAGCTAGAATAAGGTTATGTCAAACTTAAATAACTGATAATAAAGGGAAAAATTGGAGACATAATAGTTGAAATGTATAATACAAAATCAGATTTGAAAGAGGGTGAAGTATTGCTGAATAAGATTTTGTAAAAGGGAACACAGAAAAGGGAGATGTGAGGAAGTCTGGAAGGAGGGTTATGAAAATAATATCTAAGAAATTGGTTTTTTTATGTTTTTTTCCCTTTTTCATGTCTTTTTTCTTCTATTTTGTATGGGGGTTTTTTTATTGTCCTTTTTTTCTTTTTTGGTTTTTTTGATTGATTGTGATGGTGTTTTTTCTTTTTGGTTGTGAATGTGAAGTCTGTTTTATTGTCTAAAACCTTAATAAATATCTTTCAAAAAAAAAAAAAAAAAAGCTGGGTCAGCATGAGTCAGCGGCCAGCACCGGGTTGTATATATAGAGTGAGAAATGTTAGTTTGTTGTTGGGTTGGTTGGTTGGTTAGTGAAAGCTGGTAGTGTTGATGTATGTACAGTTGGTCAGTTGCTTTTGCAGAAAGACTTTTAAGAATAAAAGCAGAAAGTACTCTGCAAGGATACTTTTCTCGTGGACTCTTTTATGCCGACAAGGGTCCGAGGACCAGGCTGAGGCGACAAAGGGAGGTCAGAACCCTTTTGTTTTTTTTACAAACACTGACAGGTTATGGGCCCAGTGTTTCTGAGCATGTGCAGAGTGCAAAATGACTGACAGCATTCCTTTTCCTACCCGGGGACACAGAGAGCTGGAAAATACAACTAAAATTCAGATCCCTACCTCGGTGTCTTGATCCTTGTCATTCCAGCGGGGGTTCAGGTAGGCAACCCTGGAGCTCACATTGGTGGTCATGGCATAGCGAGGTTCCCCCTCCCACTGGGAGATGCCGTTGTCTATGGCGTCAATCTCTTCCACAAAGTTCTCGTACAACTAGAGGGAGGGAGAGAACAAGAAAGTTCAGTTTAGTGACCTGCCCTGGAAAAGTAGGTTTTGTGGATCACAGAGAGGTTGGAAGCCAGGTAAGATTCAGCCCCCATGCCTGCATACTTTAGGGGCATGGCAGATACTTCCCAAGGTCACATGCAGCAGAAAGGGCATCAAGGGGGAGCCCCACAGATATATGCATATTGCAGCAGTGCTGGATCAGTACCACCACCACCAAGGTGGCTAACCTGTGGTCCTCCTGATGTTGTTGGGACTCCAGATCTCACCACCCCATTCATTGTGGCCACAATCAGATAGCAATACCCAAGTCTAGCTCTGCACCCATTTAATAACAACGTCCTGCTGTGATGCCCTCATTTGGCGTTTTGTATTGGCTCCAACTGACGGCGCTCTAGAGCACGCAGTCTCCGGTTAGATCGCATGTTCCAAACAGTGACTCGTGCAGGAACAAAGGGGACCCAAGGCAGATAGTTCTTGGCTCTTTCATTGTTTAAAAATAAATATTTTGGTGGAGAAATCGAAATTGGAGACAGAACTGTTAGAACCCAAAACTAAGAACTTGTCGAAAATGTATAACTTGCTGTTGGAATGGAATACACAGGATGAAACAGTTAAATCAGCTATGATCAAGTGGGCACAAGATATTGGTCATAATATTATGTTTGAAGACTGGGAACGGTTATGGACCACCGGTATAAAATTTACGGCATGTAATGCCTTAAAAGAAAATATTATGAAAATGATCTATAGGTGGTACATGACCCCAGTCAAGCTTGCAAAAATTTACCACTTGTCTGACAATAAATGTTGGAAATGTAAAGAAACTGAAGGTACATTCTTTCACCTTTGGTGGACGTGCCCAAGGATAAAGGCTTTCTGGGAGAAGATTTATAATGAAATGAAAAAGGTATTTAAATATACCTTCTTAAATAAACCAGAGGCCTTTCTCCTGGGTATGGTCGGCCAATTGGTGTTAAAGAAGGACAGGACATTTTTTATGTATGCCACAACAGCAGCAAGAATACTTATCGCAAAGTATTGGAAGACAGAAGAACTACCCACCGTGGAAGAATGGCAGATGAAAGTTATAGACTATATGGGACTGGCAGAGATGACTGGCAGAATCTGAGACCAGGGGAAAGAGACGGCGGAAGAAGATTGGAAGAAATTTAAAGACTATCTTAAGAAATATTGTAAAATTGTTGAATGTTAAGACGATGTTGATTCTGAAATTAAGGGGTTGCTAGCTGTAATTATTATGTAATATGAAAAGAAAGCTCAAAAATTTAATCGAAATTAAGGGAAGGATTTGTTGAAGAGAATTAACTAGAGAATGGAATGCAGTAAGGACAGGTATGAGGAGGTCGGGAAAGTAATTTTCAAGAACTTAAGGGAATGAAGTTATATATGTGGTTTTGTTTTTTTTTTTGCTTTTTCGTATGTATTTTTGATTTTCTTTTTTGTGTTATTTTTGTGTGATTTTTATGTTTTATAAAATTTGTGAAAATGCTAATAAATATCTTATAATAAATAAATAAATAAATAAATAAATAAATATTTTGGCCTCAAAAGCGAAATGTACCTCCTGTCTTAATTCAGAAATAAATGTAGGGTGCATTGTGCTTCTTCCACCTTGGCCCAGAATACTTTGGAATACACCAAGGATCTTTTGCAGGACTCTCAAGCACGGGAGGAGATGCCCAGCAATAATAATAATAATAATAATAATAATAATAATAATAATAATAATAATACTTTATTATTTATACCCCACCCATCCGGCTGGGTTTCCCCAGCCACTCTGGGCGGCTCCCAATCAAATATTAAAAACACAATACAGCATTAAACATTAAAAACATTAAAAACAGCATTAAACATTAAAAACAGGTTCTGCATCCCTGCAAGAGCCAAGCGGTTGAGTTCGTTCATTTCCCCCATTGTTCCAGAGGCTTTTGATGTTGGGAAGGGGTCTCACAGATATGCAGACACGCAAGTACCTTGTCATAGAGCACACGCACGACAGGATCCTCCTCCTTGAGGCCCAGCTGGTTTGCCAAAATCTCAGAGCCAAAATGGGTGTAAACCAGCCCTGCACTGCTCAGTTTGGTCTGCCAAGGTTTATCAGGCTTCAGGCTGTGCATGGACTCCCCGAATGACCTGTGGGAACAAGGAGGGACTGGGAGAGTCAATAAGGAAGAACCCGAAGGAGGGAGGAAAGCCTGGAACACTCCCCTTTCCAAGCAAATAATACCAACTACAAGGAGATGGAAATTTCCCAGGGCCCCAGACCCAAAACTAGGAGACCCTCCCTTTCATATACAAACTACTGCAATTAGTGTGTGTTATTAATGGGAAGCGGGTGGCACTGTGGCCTAAACCACAGAGCCTAGGACTTGCCGATCTGAAGGACGGCGGTTCGAATCCCCGTGACGGGGTGAGCTCCCGTTGCTCGGTCCCTGCTCCTGCCAACCTAGCAGTTTGAAAGCATGTCAAAGTGCAAGTAGATAAATAGGTACCACTCCAGCAGGAAGGTAAACGGCGTTTCCGTGCGCTGCTCTGGTTCGCCAGAAGCGGCTTAGTCATGCTGGCCACATGACCCAGAAGCTGTACGCCGCCTCCCTTGGCCAATAAAGCGAGATGAGCGCCGAAACCCCAGAGTCGGCCACGGCTGGACCTAATGGTCAGGGGTCCCTTTACCTATTAATGGGCAACTCTTGGCAACAGCAGTGCAACTGTAGTATTCTAAGGAGGGAAGTGCATTATATATCTGGAACAAGCTGTTGAAGGAAACGTGGAATGTGAAAGGGAATTAGTAAAAAGGTAAAGGTACCCCTGCCCATACGGGCCAGTCTTGACAGACTCTAGGGTTGTGCGCCCATCTCACTCTATAGGCCGGGGGCTAGCGCTGTCCGAAGACACTTCCGGGTCACGTGGCCAGCGTGACAAGCTGCATCTGGCGAGCCAGCGCAGCACACGGAAACACCGTTTACCTTCCCGCCAGTAAGCGGTCCCTATTTATCTACTTGCACCCGAAGGTGCTTTCGAACTGCTAGGTTGGCAGGCGCTGGGACCGAGCAGCGGGAGCGCACCCCGCCGCGGGGATTCGAACCGCCGACCTTTCGATCGGCAAGCCCTAGGCTCCGTGGTTTAACCCACAGCGCCACCCGCGTCCCATGTGAAAGGGAATTAGGGGCACTTAAATAGGCATGTCAGTTTGCACAACTTTTTCCAAGTTACCAAGGTTTTCTCCACTAGAGAACTCTCCTTAGTTAGGGCTGAACCTCTTACAACAAAGATGGGGAGGTTGTGGCCCTCCAGATGTTGTTGCACTACAACTCCCATCATCCCTGACCACTGGTGGTGCTGGCTGGAGCTGATGGAGCCCAATATCTGGAGGGCCACAGGCTCTCTGTCCTGATGTGGCTCTTCCTGCGCTTATTTTCTTTCACCTTTTCAGTTCTGCATGGACTGCACAGCAGATGAGAGGGTGGTGGGCAGCACTAGATAGGATAGGACTAGATTTGAAAGGTCCAAAGGCTAAGGGTTTCTAGGAAATGATATACAATGAATTGAAAAAGATGTTGAAATTGACCATCCCCCAAAAACCTAAAGCCTTTTGGTTGGGGATAATTGGGGCGGAGATTCAAAAAAACCAACACCCCTGACTAACCTTTTTTTGTATGCAACAACTGCAGCTGGAACTTTATATGCACAGAAATGGAAAGACAAAGAGACTCCCCACAATGGAAGAATTGTTTATAAAACCAATGGGCTATGTGGAAATGGCAAAGCTGACTGCTAAAATAAGAGGACAAAATGATATCTTCATAAAAGAATGGAAGCCATTGGTGGATTACCAATCAAACTATCATTCTTCTATGAAATCATGTGCAGGATTTGAGATATGAGCAATGGAAGAATGTGGAGAATGGATTTGGGGGGCTTAGAAAATAAATACAGTCAAACCTCGGTTACTGAACGCCTCCGTTTTGGCTCCAGAACGCCGAAAACCTGGAAGTAACTGCTTCGGTTTTTGAATGATTTTCAGAAGCTGAACGTGCTACGCTGCTTCCGTTTTGAGTTTCCCTATTGTATTGTATTGAGGCTTCCACTTTCAGTTTTCGGTTGTCAAACGTTTCGGAAGTCGAACAGTCTTCCGGAACAGATTATGTTCGGCAACCGAGGTTTGACTGTATAGATGTATTTTAATGCAGCTCTTAAGGGGGAATAATAATAATAATAATAATAATAATAATAATAATAATAATAATAATAAATAACACCACCACCACCACCAGGGAAGGAGGGACAGGAAGTCAAGAAGAAAATGTGTGACAAAAAAATGAGATACAGTCATACCTTGTTACGTTTGCTTCAGGTTAAATCTTTTCAGGTTGCGTCCTGCGGCGACCCGGAAGTAACAGAACGGGTTACTTCCTGGTTTCGCCGCTCGCGCATGCGCAGATGCTCAAAATGATGTCATGCGCATGCGCAGAAGCGGCGAATCGCGACCCGCACATGCGGGTTGCATTCTGCTCAGGTTGCGAACGAGGTTCCGGAACGGATCCCGTTCACAACCAGAGGTACCACTGTATATGTTTGGAGTTATGTAATGATTTGGAAGATTTAATAAAAACATCATTTAAAAAAAGAGAGATTTGAAAGGTCCACTGCCAGGGTAAGCTGGCAGCCCTGGGAGGAAAGGCTGCAGGAATTCCACAGTACCTCTGGTGATGGTCGTAGCGATGCTTTTGAGGGTCATACTCGCCTCCAACGTCCACAACCACATCGCACTCTGACAGCAGCTGAGCATCCCGTGTCCGGATGATCTCTGCATCCTGAGGGCACAGCAGGGCGAAAACAAACAAAAGCCGTGAAACAAAACGTGCCCCAGTGCTATTCCTGGCTGTCCACTTTGCAGTTTCTGAGCTCTATCCCTTCACCATTCCTTAGTGCCTTCAGGTGAAAAAGATACACAAGGTAAGCAGGATGAACAGCTGTGACTGGGACCATTTGCTCCTATATGCAAGCTCTTGAGTTCATCTTCATTAGGTGTGTGTTTCTGCATGTAAAGGTGAAGGTAAAGGGACCCCTGACCATTAGGTCCAGTCGTTGCCGACTCTGGGGTTGCGGCATTCATCTCGCTTTATTGGCCAAGGGAGCTGGCGTATAGCTTCCGGGTCATGTGGCCAGCATGACTAAGCCACTTCTGGCGAACCAGAGCAGCGCACGGAAACAACGTTTACCTTCCCACTGGAGTGGTACCTATTTATCTACTCGCACTTTGACATGCTTTCGAAATGCTAGGTTGGCAGGAGCAGGGACTGAGCAACGGGAGCTCAGCCCATTGCGGGGATTCAAACCGCCGACCTTCTGATCAGCAAGTCCTAGGCTCTGTGGTTTAACCCACAGCGCCACCCATGTCCCTTTGCATGATGATGGCTTAAAAAAACGAACAGCGAACAGTTTCTAGCTCTCACGACACTGAAGACAGTATTTAAAGTATCTCGGCAACACCTGGTGACATCTCAGAAAGCAAGGAGAGAGCTCCCACCAGCTTCTGTCCCCCGCCCCCTCCAAAGCTTGATAGGAGAAGCTGTATAAATTACGGAAACTGCAAAACTACTTGAAAATTTGGATAATCTATATAGGTTCCCTGGTGCAGAATTATAATTAAGTGCAAAATACACCAAGTCCTAATAAGATGGAAATCCTCAAATTGCCTTTCTGCAGGGAGTAAACCAACACCATTCCAGTCGCACAATGCCCCTGCTTCCTGCCTTTATGCTATTAGGACTTGGTGTGGTTTGCAACAAATTAATTGCAACAAAAACTACAGTGGTACCTCGGTTTACAAACTTAATCCATCCCGGAAGTCCGTTCTTAAACTGAAACCGTTCTTAAACTGAGGCGTGCTTTCCCATTTGCCGCCAGTGCCCTTCCACCCTTCAGCTTCCGTTCTTAGACCAAGGTAAAGTTCGCAAACCGGGACACTACTTCCGGTTTTGCGGAGTCTGTAAACCGAATCCTTCGAAAACAGGACTGTTCTTAAACCGAGGTACCACTGTACAGGGTCTTGTGGCACCTTAAAGACAAACAAATTTTATTGTGGTGTAGCTGCACAGAGTGTGATCTTCAGTTGTCAGGTATAAATAGACATGTGGATGTAAAGGGGAAAACTGCCTTGCCCTTCTGGCCTGGGCATTGCCATCTATTCTGCTCCTGGATCTGATCTGGGGAAAGTGTTGTGATGGTGCTGGTGGAATTCTCTTTACACCCAGAATGGCCACTGAGTTGTAAGAACTACAATTTAATAACTTGTGCTTGCTTTTGCTGTCTTGACCAAAGGGAAGGATACAGTGGTACTTTGGGTTAAGTACTTAATTTGTTCAGTTCTTAACCTGAATCACCACTTTAGCTAATGGGGCCTCCTGCTACTGCCGCGCCGCCAGAGCACGATTTCTGTTCTTATCCTGAAGCAAAGTTCTTAACCTGAAGCACTATTTCTGGGTTAGCAGAGTCTGTAACCTGAAGCGTATGTAACCTGAAGCGTATGTAACCCGAGGTACCACTGTATAAAATACCGCAAACCAAACAAGCTACATTCCCTGCTATTTACCTCCAGGTTTTACACATGCGCAAGCGGAGATTTACGCCCACGTGCATTTATACCGGAACAGCTAAAGATCGCATCTCCACGCTGCTGTCACAACCAGGATAGGACACCCCCCGCGACCCCCCATTTATACATCAATGCACACTCATTCTAATTGCACGGCTGGTGCAATTAGCTTAGGAATTCAAATATTTGCGCAAGTGCATTGCCCGGGGGCGTGGCGTGGCGTGCAGGCTGCCGCATCCACGCAGTTGCTGGGGGGTCCCAAGATCAGGCCCTGCAAGAACCCAACACGGGGGTGGAACGTCACGTGTGAATTGAATCTCGGGTGTGGGAGGAAATGGAGGCTATCCGAAAAGGCTTCCGAATCGGAACCGGATTCAGGAGGTCGCAACACACGTGCGGGGAGGGGGGGGCGTTACTTCGGAGTAAGCGGCCTGCGCATAAGAAGCCCCCAGCTGCGTACCTGGTAAGAGGGCAGCAGCCGCAGGAGGAAACACGCGAGCGCCTCGTCGCAGTGGAAGGTGCCGCCGTGGGTGCCGATGCGGGCCGGTCGGGGGCGCTTCGGGCCGGGCATGAGGCTGCGAGTCAGGCGGGGAAGCCCAGCCAACACGCGGCGCATGCGCATAGCGAAGGGACGCCGGCCCGGGAAGGCGCTTTGCTTCCTGCCTCCCCCGCGCTCGCCCCGCCCGCCTCTACCGTATTCCTGAGACTCCAAGCGCACTACGAAGTCCTTGCCTCCTGTTTCCCAAACTCGGGTCTCAGCTGTTTTTTTGGACTACAACTCCCATCATCCCTAGCTAGCAAGACCCAGTGGTCAGGGATGATAGTCCAGAAATAACGACTACAAGTTTGGGAAATATTGCTGGGGATGAACCATCAGGGGGATTTTATGGAGGGGTGAAAAAGCGGGCAAATAGAAGGGGAAGAAATGGAGGCAGTGAGAGATTTTATTTTCTTGGGCTCCATGATCACTGCAGATGGGTGACAGCAGTCACGAAATTAAAAGACGCCTGCTTCTTGGGAGGAAAGCAATGACAAACCTAGCCAGCATCTTAAAAAGCAGAGACATCACCTTGCCAACAAAGGTCCGTATAGTTAAAGCTATGGTTTTCCCAGTAGTGATGTATGGAAGTGAGAGCTGGACCATAAAGAAGGCTGATCGCCAAAGAATAGATGCTTTTGAATTATGGTGCTGGAGAAGACTCTTGAGAGTCCCATGGACTGCAAGAAGATCAAACGTATCCATTCTGAAGGAAATCAGCCCTGAGTGCTCACTGGAAGGACAGATCCTGAAGCTGAGGCTCCAATACTTTGGCCACCTCATGAGAAGAGAAGACTCCCTGGAATGACCCTGATGTTGGGAAAGATGGGGGGCACAAGGAGAAGGGGATGACAGAGGATGAGATGGTTGGACAGTGTTCTTGAAGCTACGAACATGAGTTTGACGAAACTGCGGGAGGCAGTGGAAGACAGGAGTGCCTAGCGTGCTCTGGTCCATGGGGTCACGAAGAGTCAGACACGACTAAATGACTAAACAACAAGAATTCTATCCCTTAAAAGGGTGATCAGTGAGGCAGCCTCCAGATGTTTTGAACTAGTTCCCATAATCCTCGGCCAGCATGGCCAATGCTCAAGTATGATGGAAATGTAGTTCACGCTGGCTACCCCTGCTATCAATCTGTTGCAGCCAGATCAGGAGAGAGTTCTGTGGCACCTTAGAGACTTACCAAATTCATTGTGGCATGAATTTATGGACGAGAGTCCACTCCCTCGGGCTAATGAATATGACATAAGGCTGGAACAAACTTCTTCAAGTAGTGAAGGGGACGACAGAGGACGAGATGGTTGGATAGTGTTCTTGAAGCTACCAGCATGAGTTTGACCAAACTGCGGGAGGCAGTGGAAGACAGGAGTGCCTGGCGTGCTCTGGTCCAGGGGGTCACGAAGAGTTGGACACGACTAAATGACTAAACAACGAAAAAGCGGGCTGCGAGTTGAAGCCATCAGCCTCGCAATGCTTCTTTGTCATGTCTCGGAAAAATAACGTGAGGAGCGCCCAGGCATGGTCTCGAGACGCGTTTCTCAAATGTTTAAAGCCCAAGCTACACGCACACACGCGCCACTGTGGTGGGTTGCGTGTCGTCTTGCACAGGACCTGGGTTCAAATGCTCCCTCAGCTGCACATGCTCACTTTGGGCCAGTCACTCCTTCCCTCTCAGTCTATCCATAACTGTCAACCTTCCCTTTTTTGCGGGAAATTCCCTTATTCCAGCGCCGTTTCCCGCTGCTATCCCGGATTGTTATATATCCCATAGACTGTTCCCAGGACAGGTGAGGCTGCTGATCCCTTATTTTTGAGGCTGCTAAGCCCTTAATTTCAAATCTGAAAGTTGACAGCTATGAGTCTATCCTACCTCACAGGGTTGTTGTGACCCTTCTTAAGGAAGGGTGAAGGTTGTTGAGTTGTTGTTTTAAAGCAGTAATTGTCCTACCCACCCGCCTTCCTGAACACAAATAGAAGCCATGTGTAAGTATATTTAGGGGACAAGCATTTTATTCTTTTTCTTTTGCATTTTCTTTCCCAATTTGAGAAACCTCCTTCCAAAAAAGGCAGTTTTCACCCCTCTAGAGGAGCGAGACAGTCTGCAGACCAAACAAAGCATTTCCTGCTCATGCAGAGTGTAACAGGGACTTCTGGCAATGCTTCTCCCCATTTTCTAATGTTTGGTACAAATGAGGATGGCAGATAGCAGTGATTTTGAATAACCTTGTGCTAAAGTGTGTGTGTGTAATTGTGCAGTTGAAAGGCTTCCCCAGGGTCATCTAGTCTAATGTTACCAGACGACCCCGTTTCACGGGGACAGTCCCCGGATTTACAAATCAGTCCCCTGACAAAATCCATCTATTTAGTAGGAAATTGAAAACTGTCCCCGGATTCATTGAAAAAAATCTGGTAACCTTAATCTAGTCCAACTCCCTGCAATGCAGGAATCTCAGCCCACAGCCCCCCCCCATCCAATTAGAATACACACTGTTTCAGTGTTTAAAAGAAACTGCACAAAGCATGTTGAAACACCTTCTTTGGGGACAGAAACTCTTCTTTGCTTTCATCTTCAGGCATGTTGCATCTTTGAAAATATCCTTGAAGTGCTCCTTTACTGTGTCTGTGTCTGTTAGTTACTGAACTAAGAAGGCAGGTTCTTAAATGAATTGTCGCTATACAGTGGTACCTTGGGTTACATACGCTTCAGGTTACCTACGCTTCAGGTTACAGACTCCGCTAACCCAGAAATAGTGCTTCAGGTTAAGAACTTTGCTTCAGGATAAGAACAGAAATCGGCTCCGGCGGCGCGGCAGCAGCGGGAGGCCCCATTAGCTAAAGTGGTGCTTCAGGTTAAGAACAGTTTCAGGTTAAGTACGGACCTCCAGAACGAATTAAGTACTTAACCCAAGGTACCACTGTATAGTAGATAAGAACTACAGACTCCTATGGAGACACCACCACAACCGGTGCAAGAGTGGAGCAAAGCTCTGTGTACATTTGGATTTTCTTCTTCTTTGTGGGGTATATAACGGGGAATTGGTGCAGCCAGGAAATCTGCTTTTAAAAACCTGGTTATGAGCAGCTCAACTTTGTCCCAAAGAGAATGAAGTGGCAATCCTATTCTACTTGCCTGGGAGAGTAAGCACCACTAAACTCAATGGGATTTAATTCTGAGCAGACATGTATAATATGTAAGTAAATCACTCAAGTGAAATGATCTTTTTCTCACAAAGCAGTACGTTTTTATTAATAAGGTAACAGCATTCTACACTTACAACTACGAAAACAGTATTCAATCATTCTTTGTCCTGTCAATAAAGCTCTGGAATAGGTTTTGGTTTTTTAAATATTAGATCTATTTATCCATTAGAAAAAAAGCCCAAAGATGTACAGAGGAATAAAAAGATAGCATTCGCCTCTAGGTCTTCATCATATTTACCACCACTATAATTAAAATATAGATTTGTCTCTTTAAATAATTCTACTGATTTTTTTATAAAGTGCATTGCATGATTTAAATTACACAAGGCAACAAGAGATGATTTGTGTTTCACATTTGGAAAGAAGCTACTCCTCTCTTATTGTACAGGTTTGGCTTTCACATGCAGACTTGGCAAAAATAAACCCCAGCATCTCTGAAAAAAGAGCAGCTATGATTCAAACATCATTGTCCTTAAAATGTCTAAAATCCAATTTACATTTTACAATAGACCATTTTCAACCCATATTAAATAGCTATTTACACATTCAATTATACCACAAAACCTGGTGCAAATTGTTCAGCATAGGCATCATTAATGGATTTAACACAGGAGCTGGGTATCTAAACCACTCTCCCAAGCTACTGGGAAAATACAGCGGCCTGGTTTGTTTTCCAATGATTGCAAACAGTCTTCTATCCTCATGGCTTAGGGCAGACAACCAAAGACAACCCCCCAAAAAAACCTTCTTTAAAAAAAAAAGAATCAGAGGAAAAACAGCAATAGATCTGTGCGAAAGATTCACAATAGAACTAAGAGCTGGCTTGGCTTTAAAAAATGAAAAAAAAAATAACCCAGGGCTAGCTCGTCTACAAGCAGTTTATAATAACACATGGGTTGGAGGAGCATGTTAGGTTCCACTCTTCTCCACATTGACAGAACAAGCATTATATTGATACCTCCATCCCTTTAGGCTTGAGGGTTATTTCCTGAGACAGGATGGAAATCTTGCACCCAAGACTGTGATTCCTACAAATGTTATACGCCTTTTTGTTTCAGGCAAGTCCCACTCTCCCTCCACCCCTTAACCAAAGAAAGAATGGCAAGGAACTGCTAATTTCCCCTTTGCAAATAAGCCTAACAAGCAAAGCTACACACAGAAACCTCTCTCAGAATCGGCAGCGTGCCCTCTAACTTAGCACAGCTGCTTCTCACATTTTGGGAGGCGGGCAGGCTTTGCAAAGTGTGTCCACTCAATAATGTTCTCCTGGATAAGCAGCTGGGCATCTTTCAGCACAGCAGCGCATGCCAGGGAATTGCCACAACTCCCTGGCGCATGCCCACCGTGTGTGCACAGATGCACATCTCCCTTTCAAACCTTATGGCACTCGTGGCAACAGCATGAGGCTGAAACACTGCTAACCATGTAAGTGGCTGTATGCTTACATGCAAAGTCAGGTTGCAAATGCCACTAAAGTATCCACAAACCCCTAAAATATCTCTTTTATTTAAAACATTTGACGAGCCTTTCTGAAGTAGCTGAATAAAGTGGCTGTTATTTGCCCCTGCAACTCAACTGGGCTTTGAAAATGAGTTTGGAAGGCTTGCATTACAAGCCTAGCTATCTAAAGAGACATGAAGCAAATGGGTACTTTCTTTTCGCCCCCACTGCCAGGCTGCAGAGGTCTGTGAAAAGGGAAATAGTTGTACTGCTGGGAGGTTGGGGGGTGGGACACCACAGACTTACTCCATGTGGGTGGGCTGCCCTTGTGCCAACTCTCCAACGAGCATAGAAGGAAGTTAAAGACTTTGATGAATCCTACCAAATCCTAGTAATTAAGACTAATTTTAGAGTAAAAGAATCTAGCCATAACTTTGGGAGGAACCGATTCATTGCTCTGGAGCAGACTCAAGGCACTTTGCACCATAATTACTTTCTACCCTACCCTATTACCCTACTGACACCTAGTGAGCAAGAGGGAGATTTCAATCCAAATAAAGGAAGCTCCCTTCCTTTATTCCCATATGCAAAACCCTACCAGCACAACCCTAAAGGATTTGTTAAACTAAGGGGTTCAATGTGACCTTCCTTTATTCAAGGAACTGAATTCTCATCGTCTCACCAGAGATTTTAAGTGACAATCTGTAGCTGTGCATACAGTGTGCAAATTGCAGCTATTGCAGTAATAAAAAAACCCCACACAAATACAATAACACATTGGTGAATGTACACTATGTGTTTGAAGAGAGTAGTACGCTTGTACGTATTTGATGAATAGGCCACTATCTATCAAGTGACTAGGAGAGAACATCTATATTCATCTTTGCTCTCTCTCTGTTGTTGACAGTTAATTTTACATTTCTGTTTTGTGCAATTATTAGCTATATATCCTCCAATCTTACTTTGGATTCTGTGGGACCAATGAAGCTACAACTAAATATCCCAAGCATGTTCTCTGCAAATAAATTATTTTAATATTGGCAATGAATTACTTCCCTTTTCAGCACACAGTTCACATGTGCTTTGTTTTTCCAGAGGTCATATACAGTAGTCCAGAAGTTGTCAAACTCACAAAATGTCACTTTCAGCCTCCCTGAGTGTTACTAAGGGCTGATTATGGCTCCAGCATGGAGACATCTGAAAATCACCTCTGCAGAGTACTTCTCAATATGATGGCTGGAATATTTTAGGTGCTACTTTGCATGTGGCTGATAAACAGGGCTTTCCCCTTGCCACTCTAAAGTAACCCAATGTGATCCTGAACAAACTCAAGCCTGCTGGCTAGATGAGAAGCCAGTTCTGTACGCCTCTTGGCAGCTGGCCGTGCTTGAAACAGTGTAAGAACTAATGCTGCAAACAGGACATAAGTTGTTAGCAGGCTTATTTATTGGGAAACAAGGCTGCGCTCCAGGCAGGGGCTTGGCTATTAGGAAGTCAACTCCCAGAGTGTCTACACCAGGTCACAGGCCAAATATAATTTTCCTCCCATTACAAATTTATTTAGTGACAACAATGTGCCAGGCACATTTATACACACTTAAAAAAAGTCAGAAAGATGACACAGGTTATTTATTCCTGTAAACTTGGCTGTGTACACCCCCCCCCCCCATTTTACTCTGCAGCCAATGCACTCCCACCACTGGTTTCGGAAGAGGTGTACATACGATATTATCTTAATCCGTATCTCTCTTCCATCTCTCCTGCATTTTGATGCATTTCCCCCCAAATCACCTTTGATCCAAATTAAGGAAAAGAGCAACCTAGCTGCATTTTAAGCTGGTAATGTGTACACAGCCTGTGTTTTTCCTGTTTATTCTTAGGTTAATAAATACTTTTTCTAGTACTGACGAGCTCTGAGGTTTGGCAGAAAATTATGAGAGGTGAGGGGCGTTGACATTTTGCACCGAGAATAACAGTTACTCTTCCCTGCATGTTATAGCCATTCTGAACCAAAAGCTCTCAACGTGTTAAAAGAAAGAATATCCCATGTCCAATCCATCACAAATCTTAAATTCCACCAGTTGTTATTCAACCATTCACCTTCCATTTAAGACACAGCACAGACGTTTCAGTTGCTGGCTTGAAAAGCTCAACATTGAAGAAAGCCACAAGCGGTTTCATCATGGCAAAGCAACAAGTGAGAAAGCTCTTTAGTTTTGATAGGCAGGATAGAAGGGGCTAGCTTGCGAATTGCTGCTCAGCAGCAATGCAAAATATGAGGCTGAAGATATACAAACAACGCAGTCCCTCTGGTAGTGTGGAAAGGAAAAAAAAAATCAAAACTCTTGCCGACAGAATATACAAAACTTCAACTTGGGCCAAAGCTCTCAGTTTGCCACCAGCGGGAAGCTGGGCTGACTTCTCCCTTTACTTCAACAGGTTTCATTCCCAGCCACGGAGTCAGGAGATCTCATTGCCAAAGACTTCGAGGACCAGAGGAGTGAGCTGCATGCTGTGCTCCGGAAGAAAGGAGAGGCAGCGATATTGCTTGGAATGCTCCTCGTTCAGGCTCCGGAGGTCTGCAAGTTTCTGGATCATCTTGGGATAGAGCAAGCGGTTGCCCGGAGGAGGGTGTCGGCAGAGAATGTATGTCTGCAGGATAGCTGAAAGATGATCTTGGATGGACTCCACCAGAGCCGTGTCCTGAACGCCAGGGCGGTCTAGGAACAGAAAACACAAACACACCTCCAGTGACCAGGGTAGGCAAAAAGACAAAAACAACAAGAGTCTTCTGTTCCCTCTACTTGTGGCTAAGTTTGTCCTTTCCCCTCTTTTGTCTTCTGAATGCTAGTTCCCGACAATCGGCCCATGCTGTCTGATACTAGTTTCCTATTATGGGCATCCCCACAACTACTCTCAGAGCTACCAACTCGGCTCTTAAAAATCTACAAAACATTGCTGAATTTGCAGTTACACTCACACATCCTCTAAGACAGTGTTTCCCAACCTTGGGCCTCCAGCTGTTTTTGGACTACAACTCCCATCATCCCTAGCTAGCAAGACCAGTGGTCAGGGATGATGGGAATTGTAGTTCAAAAACAGCTGGAGGCCCAAGGTTGGGAAACACTGCTCTAAGACGTTTCATGCCATGTGCCAAAAGCAGAGGCGTGAAATGGAGTATTAAGATCCAAGGATCGTGAAATACCATGTTTCATTTCTGCTAAAATAAAGCAGCGGAAGATATCAGCCCAGGTCTCTTTTGTATGGGGGAAAAATGAGCATCGGGCCTTTAAGAGCAACAGTTCAGATCACTGAATGCAGCTTAGGTTGTGTTTTATGCAATTATCAGAGCTGAGGCTCATGTTACTTTCTTACTGCCCCTGCTGATTGTTCTTAACTTATTGAAGAAAGCAGCCATCTCTTTCCTTTTGCAGCTTTTATAGCAGGTGGGGAAGCTTTCCCAGCTGCCATTTTTCTTCTGAGGAACCCATGACATTGGCAAACAGCAAAAAAGTGGGTGGAGCAATGGATGAGACTCTTATTTTTGTACAGCAGTTTACATTCCAGCCATGCAAAAGTCAGAAGTGACTCTCTTCATCCAAGCAAGCAAGTGGCACCATGACTGGTTCAAGGAAACATTCCAGCCCAGGCAAAAATACTCAAAGGAGGTGCGGAGCAGGGACAGGGCAGACAGAGAGGCCTCCATAACTGGATTTGGCCTCTGGAGGCTCCCCACCCCTGTTGTGTAGGCAGCAAAAGAGACCCCTTGCACCACTTGCCGGACTTTTTCTTGCCTTGTGCTTCTGGCAAGGAAAACTCCAGGGGTTCTGCTGCTCATTCGTTGCAATCCCAACATTCTAGCAACATTTTTAAAAATAAGGGAGAGGGGGAGACTAGGTGCTGATGATGTTGAAGCAGATCCCTGTGCTGTCAGGCAAATGGCTGATTCCCCCTTGGATGTTCAGAAAAAAGCAGCCGCTCAAAATGAGGCCCTACTTCAGCAGACTCCATTTCCTCAGCTTTATGTGCTAAGGAAACAAACTAGTAGGAAATCAGAAGTAGTTAAATTCAGTTCTCCACATCATCAGTTTGCATTTTTATTTTTACAAGAAGTCATTGTAGAAATTCACCAGAAATTTGCTACAAATTTCTCCTAATTTACTTCTTTTGCATTTTTTATGTAATGTAAACATTTCTGCAAAACAAGTTTCCCTAGTATAATGCATTTTTATATCTTATTTTCACTGACACATGCATGTTTATGCACACTATACCCTAGTATATGCATTCCTGCGACCCACAGCTCAAAGAGAAAGCCAAATGAGGTTCCTCCTAGTGGATAGGGACAAGGATGTTACTGCCCCAGTGGCTTCCTTTTTAACCTCCATTTTACCCGAAAAGGTGCTTAACGAATCATCCCTCTAGGGAATAGACAGGGTGAAGCAGAACAATTGAGTACCTTGTGATCCTCGACAGCCTCACCCCTGTCCCTTTTAAATTTATCCTAGTGTTTTGAAATGTTTTAACTCGTAATGCCAATAAAGGTATTTGTATTTGTATTTATTTGCATTCCGGCACATGTTACTTGGCTGGATAATTTTATTGCAAAATTTGTGGAGTCACACGGATTTTGAAGGATGGCTATGTTTCGGTTTGTGTGTTATATGGGAAAGTGCAAATTGTGTAGATTTGCCTATGAATGCAAAATGAAGAGATTTCTCTCCCCTCCCTAAGCGTCAACAAATGATTAGGATCCTGAATAATCATAATAAAAGAGTAGCAAAGACTCCAGCATGATCAGTGAAGGAGGCTACAGCTTCTCAATATTTGCCAAAGGGTAAGGATAGCAGTTTGAAAGCACGTCAAAGTGCAAGTAGATAAATAGGTACCGCTCTGGCGGGAAGGTAAATGGTGTTTCTGTGGGCTGCTCTGGTTCGCTAGAAGTGGCTTAGTCATGCTGGCCACATGACCAGGAAGCAGTACGCTGGCTCCCTCGGCCAATAAAGTGAGATGAGCGCCGCAACCCCAGAGTCGGCCATGACTGGACCTAATGGTCAGGGGTCCCTTTACCTTTACCTTTAAGGATACATTTGTTCTGCTCTGTGGAAGGGATAGTTAAAAAACCCCAGAACAAAATCCAATCATATGGCTTAGATTTTTCCTTCCATGTACACCCATCACTCAAAATGTAATTGTGGCAAAGCAGATGCTTGCATTCTCTTCACACAGGACAGCATACACCACTTTGCATGTTATTTCCTATATAGAAATAATATCCCAGAAGCGGCTGGCTTGTAGATGCCACCCGTGGTTGGTGCTGGTTTTAATCTACAATTAAAACACAGCCAGAAAAGGCAAAAGTTTCTCTTACCAGGAGAAAGGATGCAGATGGCCATGAGGAGAACATGTTCTTCTTCATGCAGGTTCAGCTTTTTCAGGTTGATCTGAAATTTAACAAGGGGCTCAAGCAAGTCCAGGCTATGCCCAGCTGAAACAGAAACATAAAAACCCTTTTGAGAGGCAGGCTCTAGATTCTTGATAGATTTATCAGCTAACGTGAAACAGAGCAAGAAGCAAAATTAAAGATAAATTCACACGTGGACTGGTCAGCCAATCCTGCCTGGAGACCTCACAAAAGAGACAAGCTCACTCATGCTCAGTTGGCACGATAATACTATCCTCCTTTCAGAACAGGAAACGCTCCAGTCCTGGAAACTTCCACATCTGTTCGGGTACAAAATGAATACCAAGGCTGTACAAAGAATATATATGCCTTGTTACCATTTCTACTCACACGTTCAGGAACTATGAAGGGTCAAGAGCTTTCCCTTCTGATGCGAGAGCTGGTGTTTGCACACTCCCTCCATCAAAATGAAGCATAGTCAGCCTGCAAGTCACTTAGGTATGATTTCACTAAATTATCTCCTGGCCATTTCAGGGTTGGCTAGCAATGATACATTCTGACACCTCCAGTTCTGTGACTTTGGCTCCATTTTGCAAGTGCCATGACATTTTCAAATAACTAGGGGTTTGAGAATTATAAATATGATGGATATGATGGGCTGCAGGCACTGCACATGTTGATGTGAACAGAATACCCAAACTGACGATTCACCCATTACTTATTAGGACCAATTTATATGAATGCTTTTTGAACTTCCCACTTTCTCCATGCTGGAGAAGTTACTTTTGACTTTCTGCGGGTGGAGAACAGAGATGGCAAAGTGGTTGTCTGAATGCTGAAACAGGCACCCAGCTTTTTATTGAATACATCACACAACACTGTTTTTTGCTAGTGTTTGTAGTGGCATGCTAAAAGCTGGAAGTGAGTCCATTATGAAGCAATGAAATGGCCCGCCTCTCTACCCAGTTGCCTAACTGTAATGACTCAATGGTGTCTTCACAGTTGGGGAAAAACCTGAAAAGGCAATCGCATGAATTGGTTCCAAAATATCAATAGACTAAGTGAGAAACACAACTCTCCCTCATTCTTGGATTCATCACATAACATCCATTATTTCCCAAATTATATTTTGCAAACCATTTTGCAGAACCCAAAAAGCAATATATAAATATTTTAATCAATAAATTAAGCAAATCATTGGACCACTACCTCACAGATTGTAACTTTTGCATTACTTTGGCCTTCTGTAGGCCTTGAGTTGTATCTTCTAGGGATAATAATACCTAATATTAATTGTAAGCAAATCAAGATGAGAGAAGCTCATTTCAGTGGCTGCTCCAGAGCAGCGTTGTGCTTGACTGGAATCTTACACCATTCACACTACTGTACCTTGAGTGACATCGCTGATTTTGTATTTGAAGTCATTGCTGCCACAGGTCCAGGACATATCGTCCAGTGAAAATGACTGATTTGAACGGAGCATAATTACTTCAATGACGCTGGATTTCAGTAGAGCAATCTGGTCCTCCGCTGTTAGATCTCTACATTTAGGGAAGAGAGAATATATATCTGAAACCTCAAAGCATCCAGCATCATAACACTCCATTATATAGGGGTTAGAACTGATTATTTGCTTCCTTCCAGAACTACAGTTTGCTGTGTGATACTCAAAGGAGCTCCCTCAGTGAACAATTGTGCACTTTATCATTTCACTGATCTCATTTACTCAACCCTCTGAATGTCAGCCTCCAGTCTCCTCTGAAAAACCATGTGCAAAACACTATGGGTTGGTTCACCCGTTTGTGCCCATAACACATTGACTGTAGCATATGTGAATTGTATCCCCCAATTCTTGTACAATACTTTTCAATGTAAATAGCCCACATATTGGGTTAAGAGCCATCAAGTGCTGAGTAATCCATGCACAACTCATATACTCCAACTTTGAGCCCAGTTAATTTTCCCAGCTTGACATGACCATTGCTCATCATTGTGGGAGTGCAGTGCTGTCCAGCAGATAGGAACAGCTTAAGTTCAATCATGTCAAGTCATAACTGATGCACATCCTGCAATGTGCGGGCAGATAGAAGCTGAGGAAATCATCATTCAACTGAGCCATGTGTCAGAATATGATCATGTAACAGCTCCATTAATGCTCAATTTACAATGCGATTTCTTAATAAGCAACCTTACTGCAGGCTAAATGGACGAGGAGAGCGAGCAGCAGAGGCATTAATGACACTGATGTTCTGGCTCACAGCCATATTGAAGGATTTACTCAAATTATGTCTGGTCATAGAAGACAGCTGGGAAAATGTATTCTAAGTTCCTAAACTTATTGAGTTGAAAAATACTGTTCTCCTGGGGAAATGATTTCCTGTATGTTTTTATTGACACTGTTTAGTTTTCAATTTTTTATTTTTGTTGCAACCAAGGCAGAAGTCTCCTTCTGGAAGCTGTGTGGTGTGGTACAATTTTTAAAACAAATGTATTAAACACACACACAATACATTCAAGGGAAGGAAAACGCATAGAACCATTCTGAAAAAACCAAAGCAAGCATCCTTACTTGAACCCTGGAATCATTTTTGCAAATCCAATCACTTTTTGGATGCTGTAGCTAACAAGGTCGGCCACGTGAGGCAGCATAGAGAGGTGTGAGAAGTCCATGGACATGGTTGCACTTTCATCGCTGTCATCACTGAGTTCCACACTCGATAACATCCTGGGCTCTGCAAGATAGAGGGGAAAGCACACAGATTAAAATTTTAATTTCAGATGTAGGGCTTTTTTTGTTTCTTAAATAAAAAATTAAGGCTTTAAAAAGGCCAGCTTTAACAAATGTATTAAAGGTTTCTGTGAAGGAGGATTCAAGTTCAGCAACTGAGACACAAGATGAGAGGCAATGGGCTGTGCATCCTAAGGAGCTCTGATCTACAAGACAACGGGAAACTGAATCTGGCAGATGAGAAAAACAAATCCATAGCTGGAGATAACATTCCTGGATTTGTTTGCTGTGGGCCTAGAGGTCATTTGGCAATCTTCACATTACCTGGGGAAGAGCTGAAAGTGTCTGAAGAGTCTTCTGAAGAAGAGAAACCTTGTGACATAAGAGAGGAAGATCTGCTTGTGCTTCTTCTGCCGGAATCAAGTCTCACAGGAGGCTGAAACAAAAAAGGGTACCATTCCAACTATTTGTCAATTGCTCTTTTCAAATAACAGCTCTGTCTGACCCCAACACTTAGTTCTATTTGCTGGTAAATTTGTGCACTGACAAGGGCCCCTTGCTAAGGAAAAAAGAACGGTTTTACACAGTGCTTTTTTCTAAAAATATATATATAAATGTTTAGGGGTACTCTCATTTTCCTACTCATATTGAAATACTGCTCCTCAATGAGGCCAAACTTAGATTCACAAAATGTTTAGGGGTCCCTGCATCCCCCCAGAAAATAAGCACTGGTTTTACATCTCTAAAATATCCTTAGAGCTTTTCCACCAATGAACTAAATGGGAATTGGGGCCAGATTGATACAGAATACTTTTATAAACTCCCACCCACTATGTTTGACTTCTTTTAAATTTTGCCTAATTCATTTACCCTGTCAACCCATTTCCTTAAGCTTAACGGTTCCCCCTAGGTAAAAATGTTTCTGATGTACCATGATTTTGCCCCAACATGGCTAATTTCTACGGTAATGTAGAAAGGCAGACTTAGAAAGCGCGCGCGCCCTTCGCACACACACACACACACACACACACACACACAGAGAGAGAGAGAGAGAGAGAGAGAGAGAGAAAGCATGTTATGAGCCAGAAAGCCACAGCAAATATGATTTGATGTATTTAGCATCTTATGTATGTGAACATTGAAAAGGCATCTGCAAATGCCAACTCACATCGTGTAAGATATTTAATTATCACATTTGTCAAAACAAAAAAATTCCTTCCACTAGCACCTTAAAGACCAACTAAGTTAGTTCTTGGTATGAGCTTTCGTGTGCATGCACACTTCTTCAGATACACACTTATGCACACGAAAGCTCATACCAAGAACTTAGTTGGTCTTTAAGGTGCTACTGGAAGGAATTTTTTTGTTTTGACTATGGCAGACCAACACGGCTACCTATCTGTAACTATCACATTTGTGTCATTTTCAGGGTGGGGCCAGGAGCTGAAGGGTACTTGGAAGCGATAATCCCATGGTGGAGACATTTGTTTTGCTTAGAATATTATCAGCTGGCAGAGAGAGGAGAGGCGGAAGTCTATTGGGAAGTAGTACAAAACAACAAGTGTTACCAGCTCCAAGTTGTCAAAACCATGAGTCAGACAGAGCTGGTTCTCTTTCCCCCACTTCTCTCTCTGCCCCAGCCCTTCTCCCTAGCTCTTACGTGCGTCACTCAAACCCCAAAGCTGAGCTCTAGTTCCCAGCTGTTTCACTAGTTCTTACCAAACAGGAAGGAGTTGTGGCTGCCTCAGCCACAAGTGCTTTCTCCTCCCTGCTCTTTCTTCCTCAGAACTGAGGAAAACAGCTGTTTCAGGACGTGAGTGCAGCTTAGGAAGATGTGCCAACAGGTGGCTAAATGGTACACCCGCCCACCAGAAGCCTGGCATTCTGGTATCCACACCGTCCAATGGAATAAGTGGCTTCACAATTAGGCCTTCAAAAACAAGCAGCAGGCTCAGAGGCTATGAGATGTGAAAGCACCTCACCCGCAACCAGATCATATTGATTCAGCGCACATGTTAATTATAGCATTTGACAAGGCACCAAAAAAAATTATGAATGCCAACGTTTCAAAAGCTTCTCTTAAAGGTAAAGGTAAAGGGACCCTGACTCTGGGGTTGCGGCGCTCATCTCGCTTTACTGGCCGAGGGAGCCGGCGTTTGTCTGCAGACAGCTTCTGGGTCATGTGGCCAGCATGACTAAGCTGCTTCTGGCGAACCAGAGAAGCGTACGGAAACGCCATTTACTTTCCCGCTGGAGTGGTACCTATTTATCTACTTGCACTTTGATGTGCTTTCGAACTGCTAGGTGGGAAGGAGCTGGGACCAAGCAATCAGAGCTCACCCCGTTGCAGGGATTCGAACCGCCGACCTTCTGATCGGCAAGCCCAAGGCTCAGTGGTTTAGACCACAGCACCACCTGCCAGTTCCAAAGGCAAAGGTAAGGAAATATCATATACAGTGGTACCTCTGGATGCAAACGGGATCTGTTCCGGAGCCCCGTTTGCATCCTGAAGCGAATGCAACCTGCGACTGTGTGTGCACGGGTCATTTTGAGTGTCTGTGCATGCGTGAGCGGCAAAACCTGGAAGTAACGCGCTCCGTTACTGCTGGGTCGCCGCAGAGCATAACATGAAAACGCTCAACCTGAAGCACATTTTACCCGAGGTATGACTGTAGTTTGCTCACAGCAGGTAGATTACGGGTCTACCTAACTGGCTTCAGTTTGCAGGTTGCATGTTACTTTCTTCCAAGTGAGAAGGGAGCAAAGGTTTCGCTGATTCAGAACTACTGCTTCAATTTACTTATTCCACCAGCAGATGTCCTACTAGTCACAGCCCTAATGAAGTCAGAAGGAAAGTGGGGCCTGAAGCTTACCCTGAATTGGTTGAAATCAGAGTACGTGGAATCATAGGTCTTGCGGTGGGCTTCCAGGAGGATATCGATGGTCCGCTGTTGCTCCTCCAACAATTTGGGCTTTAGGCTCTCTTTCAGGGCTTCCTCTTCCTTCCTCTTCATTATCATCTCTCTTTTCCTCTGAACCTCTTCATCTGTCAGAATAACTGTCAACAGATGGAGAGATGCCAAACACATTTAACACTTAGAATCCATCTGCTAGAACAAGCAAAAGAGTCAAGAAACTCCAGGGCAGTCTTTTATAAAGACTCGGAGTGATTAGCACGGTGACACTAACGTCCGAGAAGAGAATATAATAATAATAATTTATTATTTATACCCCGCCCATCTGGCTGGGTTCCCCCAGCCACTCTGGGCGGCTTTCAACTGAATGTTAAAAACAGTACAGCATTAGACATTAAAAACTTCCCTAAAGAGGGCTGCCTTCAGTAAAATAGTTATTTATTGCTTTGACATGTGGTGGGAGGGCGTTCCACAGGGCAGGCGCCACTACCGAGAAGGCCCTCTGTCTGGTTCCCTGTAGCCTCACTTCTCGCAATGAGGGAACCGCCAGAAGGCCCTCGGAGCTGGATCTCAGTGCCCGGGCTGAACGATGGGGGTGGAGACGCTCCTTCAAGTATACAGGACCGAGGCCATTTAGGGCTTTAAAGGTCAGCACCAACACTTTGAATTGTGCTCGGAAATGTACTGGGAGCCAATGCAGCTCTCTCAGGACCAGTGTTATATGGTCCTGGCGGCCATTCCCAGTCACCAGTCTAGCTGCCGCATTCTGGATTAATTGCAGTTTCTGGGTCACCTTCAAAGGTAGCCCCATGTAGAGCGCACTGCAGTAGTCCAAGCGGGAGATAACCAGAGCATGCACCACTCTGGCTAGACAGTCTGCGGGCAGTTAGGGTCTTACCCTGCGTACCAGGTAGAGCTGGTAGACAGCCACCAGATGTCAAAGCAATAAACAAATAACTGAATAGACAAGAAAACCAACGACAATCGGTGAACCTTAAAACTTCATGAAATGTTCACAACTCATTTGCCAAGCGGGAGAAACATTTGCGTATTACACATCTGAGCAAGATGCTTGCTGGTCATAGAAACCTATCTCTTAAGTGCGCATGGCCCAGTCAAGACTCATACCCATGACTGCATCTGGTAGCCACTGTGAGAACAGGAAACTGAGCTAGATGGGCCACTGGAATGATCCAGCAAGCTCTTCTTATGTTCATATGCATCTCACAGATGTCAAGGAAACAGAAAGCCAACAGCATTTCTTTCCCTTGCACAATGATGCACACTCCAAAATGGGCAATGCATTTTCCATGTATACAGCTGTAAATAACTAGTGAAACAGTGCAGCGCAACTCCTTGAATATCAAGCAACTGAATGGTTGTGGATATATTTCCATCGCTGAGTATTGTGGCATTAGGGCTACCAATACCAACATCTTGAGCATTTCAGGATAGGAAGAGGTCATTTCAGAGGACAACATGGCCTCTTGTGTCAGAACGCTATCAGAAAAACCAAAGTTTTGCAGCCTGTGTAGACACTGCAGTTATTGTGCATGTAGATTAGTGCTGGTGGGAAGGCAACTACTGTTGAGTAAAGAGGGGCTGCTACAGATGTTCACACGAGTTGTGTGACATTAATAGGCTATCGGGCATATTTTCAGCGAAGAGAGACAAGAGGTGGTGACCAAACAATTCAGTAGAATCAAAGTTAACTCCAAGCAGACTGGTGTGACTAATGTGGATGGAGAAAAAGATGCAGGAACGTGAAGCGCTTTATGTGCAAAAATGCACAACTTTCAGCAGAATTTCACAATTCTGCTTTTTAAATACAAGATGGGAAATACCCTGTGCATGTTCTGCAGAGTAAGATTTGAAGGACTGCAAGAAAATGGACTTGCATCCAGTGACCAAACCACACATTACTTTGTACATAAAGTGGGCAGGTGTGTCTTGTCTGCTCTTCAAATCAGATGGGTTAATTAGCTCTGGTTGTTTCAATGATCGCATACATGTTCTGAGGAATTACATGGTATCTCTGTAGCCACGGCACACCTTAATCCAGGATTATTTTGGATACTCATTTTGTATCACTTGAAATAATGCCTCTGCAGTTGGGACATGACACTGGCAACCTTTTTGGACCAGTGAACACATTTGGAATTATGAGGAAGTTCCATAGGTAGCAGTCACAAAACAGATGTTGTTTGGAGCGAGGGGGAAGCCACAAAATGGCCGCCACATTTACAAGAGCAAAGAAAGAGACAGGACTACAAAATGGTGCAGCCGTGTCCTCCATCTCAATGTGAAAAGTGCCTACACTAGCCACTCCAGTGCTTGTTCACAGAAAGAAATTCTTAGCACCTTTCGTCTGTTCACAACAGATGGGACGGTAGGTGTCCAGTTTTGGCATCCAATGAAATGTGGGCATATTCAATGTAGGAGAGGCCAAGTCAGTGCAAACAGGTACTGAGCAGGAAGAGCAAACAGATTCTTGCACACTGCGCATTGTAGAAAAGATATTTACTGATTTTTCATGGGAAGAATAGGAGATACTGGTGCCATGTTGGCAACCCCTAATTAGAAAATGGTGGACTTAAATTATTTCAAAAAGATGCTCTGAGACAAAATGACAGCGTGGCAGATGTCCACACTGGAAAGAAAGTTGGACTTAGAACCTGGGAAATTGGAGCTCATATCTCTCTCCTCAGCTATTGGTAGCCTTGAGCAATCAAGTTTCTGTGCTTGGAAACTGGAAAAAATGACCTATAACACAGATGCGAGGATTAATGAGACAGAGATTAGGAAGCCCTCTGCGCGCTGGAAGTGTTACAAGGGTCAGCCTGCAATGCCTCATGTGCAGGCATGAAAGGACACCAAACTGAGTTTTGCAGCTCAAGCCCTCTGTGTGTGTATACTAGAATTGCAGGGCTCTTAAGAGTCTTTTTATCTTCTTAGCTAGCGTGCAGGTATGAGTTGTTGAAGAAGAATGTCAGGCTGGGATCCATCCTGTGGTTGCAGCTGGAGCAGAACCTGTTATGGTTTGCAAGAGGCCAGCACACATAACTTGCTATAACAACGGTCTCAATGCTGCTAGGATTCCAGCAACCAAAGAAACACAGTTGAGCTGGGTATACACATCATGCCCATTCCAGGAATGCCTACTTCTGATCAATTTCAAAACTGTTGCTGATACATTTTTGATTAAGTTGTGGTTATATTCTGACAGCAACATCTGAGGCCAAACCTTTAAAATCTGAGAACTGGGGAAGGAAGAGGATTCTGAGCCATTAGGTTACATGAGGGTGGTTCTTTCCCCTTCCCACTACAAAAACAAGGTAAGCCCAGACAATATGTCTCAGATATATACAGTGGTACCTCGGGTTACATACGCTTCAGGTTACATAAGCTTCAGGTTACAGACTCCGCTAACCCAGAAATAGTGCTTCAGGTTAAGAACTTTGCTTCAGGATGAGAACAGAAATCGTGCTCCGGCGGCGCGGCAGTAGCAGGAGGCCCCATTAGCTAAAGTGGTGCTTCAGGTTAAGAACAGTTTCAGATTAAGTACGGACCTCCGGAACAAATTAAGTACTTAACCCGAGGTACCACTGTATATATTTAACAGTTATGCTGGAAAATGTCGATGGCTGGCACAAGCTGCAAAGTATATTACTCTATGTTGCATAACACTTATTCTTCAATCTCGTCTGATTTCACATAATGGTTTATTGCTCCATAAAAAATAATAATACAGCCAGATTTGTGATTAACATACCTCATGCATTACTCAAAATAGTATCTATTTAAGAGACAGGGAAGTATGTGAAAGATCAGAGTCTCAGCTCCTTGTTTAGAAAGCACAGGCACACATGCATTTTATTTGAAAGGGAACTAAGAGGGTGACCAAACTCTCAGCAAGCTGTTTACCAGAGACATATTATTCCCTTTTCTCTGAATCACATGCATTACTTCTGGGAAATTTGCACAATACTAGTCACGTGCATGTAGAAATATTTCTACAGGAAAAAGATCACAAACTGCAGTTTCCTAGGAAATCAATGCCACACCCTGAAGCATATTTACAACCAGAAAACATGTGGTTACTGAATCTTCCAACCCCATTAAACTAAATGCCATATAGTCAACAAGCTATTTATATATATATATAAAAAGAAAGTAGGAGAGACATCTAAAAGAAATAATAATGTAAATGTGCAAATCTGTGCAATATGTATCGGTATTATGATACAGCAGCTCTTAGATAAGGAGTAAGAATGCACATCCAGGCTGCAAACTGGTTTGTTCAATTTTGTTTTTTTAATAAGAGCCCAGATTTAGGAATCTGAAGCTGAGGCAATTCACTCAAGGCCATCCAATAATTGCAGCTGAAACAAGGCTGGTATCTAGGAGCTAATCTAAAACCACAGTAATAAAACCTATTATTACTCTATATTGCATTCAACTTTATGATTCTATTACTGAGATTCCCAGATATAAAAAACCTCTTAATTACTTTCAGTAAATCTAACAATGAACAAGGAAACTGTTTTTGGCCTCAATTCTGAAAGCAGGCAGATTGGAGAAGGAGAGGGATAGTAAAATCTGAAAGAGGTGCAGAATACAGAATGGTTGTGGCAACCCAGCCAGATGGGTGGGGTACAAATAAGAAAATTACAAGTTGTTATTATGTTTGCTGTATTCAATGATGGAACAGAATGCACAGATTAAATCAAAGGTAAAGTTGAGTTTCAGAGTTCAACAACAAGAAGAGTTTGCCTTGGGATCAGTTCACAGCACCTATTTTTACCCGGCAAGCCTTAGTCTCATGAACACTCTCACATGTTGAGACTTTGGGCTTGGCATTTCTTAAAAAGAAACATGCTTAAACTAGGCGGTGCAGGCTAGGACAACATGCCTGTCACATTTACAGGGCAGCTATATTGTCAGGAGTCAGCTAGTCTACCATGTGGTCTTTATGTATACACTGTTTAAATGGTCAATGAATCTGCCCTGCTTTAATAGTTTGCCCTTTTGGCTATGGCTCACTGAGACAAGACTCTCTCTGTGTAATGTAATAATACAAGCTCAAGAAAAGATTCTCATTTGACGCAGGTTTCTGCCAAACTAGCACCATCATCGCATGTTGGTTGTTAATGTGTGCCAACACCAAATTCGTACGTGTGAGATTTGCATTTGCACATTCAGTGTAGGATTTTTCTTCCACCATTTGTGAACTAAAAGCTACAGTCAAGCATTGAAAGACCCTTTTAATGCAACTACAACTCAGCAGCACACTAGAAAAAGAACTTGCAGCCAACAATAACGTTGCTTTTTACTAAGACACTAGCAACCTTAAAAAAAAAAAGTGAGTAACAATTCACAAGAAAGCATTCATCATAGGACTGGGATGTTGTTTTTGCAGACACTGGGCAGAAGGAACATTTTACGGTTAAGGTGGGGTTTGGAATGAGAGGTCTGGCAAGGAAAAATAAAAGCACCCAGGTCATGTGCTGTAGCAGCATACATGCGTGATGAAAAAGCAAGTTGCTCTGCTATGCAGCCTGCAGCTACTTACGGCTGAGGGTTAATTAGCCGCTAGTGTTTTTCCAATACAAAAGTTGCCCAACTCTATGCATGCCTGAAAATGATCGAAAAGATCAAGGTGGTGTCCAGCTGTGTGTTTCAAGGCTATGAGGTGGCTAGAGTACCAACATTCATTTGGGGAGGTAATTAAGTTGTGAGTTACATAACTGTGTAAGCATTTTTTATGCTTATCCTCAAAATAAACCCAAATAAAGCAATAAGCAACACCCCCCCCCTTCCCACCACAGCTCCCTTTAGCTTAATGGAAAATAAGCACACCCCTTCAGGCCTCTATAAATTAAATAAATAACCAGAGGCAAACTCTCACCGGGTAACAGAGCTTCCAGTGGGAATACTCTCACTTTGGCTGTCTTGAGTAGAAGCTATTTAATCCAGATTTTATTCTTTAGAAAGGATCAGGCAAATATAAAGTCAAACCATGCCAAAACTGCAAGGACAAAGAGCGTTGGTGTTAGTACCTAAGGACCCTAAGTAGCTATTGCAAACACCCCAACTCACTGGCCATGCTGCCTGCAGCTGATGTGAGTTGTAGTCCACAACATCTGGGGAACATCGCATTGGCTATGCTTGGTCTGGGGGAATTATGTTTGCCACAGGCTCTCTCGCCTAAGTGGGTGCCGTTTTGGAAGAAAGACATTTTCATTTCTTTACAGACACAACCCTAATGGTATAGCCCCTGCCCCCTGCACAAATTCAGGCACCACCTCTATTCAACATGCAGTTGTTGCAAACGTGTGCACTGCACATTTGGATGACTGAGCACTGATGAATTAGGTGGAAAATAAACACCCCTGGGCATACATAGCAAATGTTGTGGGGGCGGGGAGACTGAAAGGGAAGCAGCAGGGGGACAGGCAAAGAACGTAAGCATTCATGGATCGAGCCAAATGGGAGTGGTGTTCATATGTGTGTGTTTAAAATCTGGCTTTAAAGTCAAAACAGTTTGTTTTTTAATGCACTAGGCTGGCACAATTGCAAACTTTCTTCTGGAAGGATATGGGGATTGGATTGTACAGGTTGCCTCATCTACTCCTTATGACGAACTCGGTCAACTTGTTAACAGAGAGGCGATGTTTGTTTTGGAGACTCTTAATGTCTTCTAGGAAGCGATTAGCAGCCTCTTTACCACTACACTTGGCACGGATAAGCTTTGTTTAAATGCTTACAATTGAGGGGGAAAGGTTCTTTACAGCACCTGTCACAAATGGATTAACTTTAATTCTATTCCCCGGATGAAACAAAAACACCTGCTTTCAATATTCGCACTTGCATGAGACTGAACAGCAAAGGAGTTTCTGCACTTTGCTTCAGCCAAAGTAGGCATGCTGACAAATTCACGCTCCACATTTTAATCTCCTTCTGGAACCCAGCCAGAGTTTCCCTCTTCCTACAAAACAGTGAAGCAATGACTGCCTCATTAAGACCACCACATGCTGTATCTTTTGTAGAAAGCGTTTTGCAAAGCCAATCAATGATATCTACTGAAAATCCCAGTCAAATCTCTCACTGAGAAACACTTAATCTTATTTATTTGCTAATGGCTTGCACTATCCAGCAGACAAATGCTGTAAAACAAGGGTAGGCAAGGTGATGCCCTCCAGACAGTGGTCAGGGATGATTGGGAATTGTAGTTTAGCAACATCTGGAGGGTACCACATTGGCTACCCACGCACTAAAGCAGGGGCCCCCAAACTTGGGTGTCCAGCTCTTTTTGGGCAATAATCCCCATCATCCCTGACCACTGGTCCTGCTAACTAGGGCTGAGGGGAGCTGTAGTCCACAAACAGCTGGACACCCAAGTTTGGGGAATCCTGCACTAAAACATATTGACACTTCTTTAACCAGTCACAAGAATCATGATCTACCATCCCCAAAAAACACTTCTCCTCCTCTCAAGGTACATTGGAGGTTTGATCTTCAAATTAGGTTGTTTAGAAGTATTTCTGGCCATCTGTTTCCAAAGTGACTCAGAGACACTTTTTAAGAAAACATAAACCTTTTTCTTTTCATCACAAGCTCATATTCTTTCTTTCTTTTTAACACGCTGCCTTCAAGAGCAAAGGTTTTTATTTCCTTCTGCGATGCAAAATATTGAAAGATTCTTAAAAGAGGAAAGCTGGGGGTGGGGAAGATTTGCTTTGGGACACGTTTCTGAAGAAAACCTTTAAATATAAGTATTTTGAACAGGGCTGAAAAGCCTATTGCAACAGCTTGTGTGCTAAGATAGAACGTAGGAAATGAATCACTGTAGCTTCCCATGCAACCAATATGTTATGAAAGATTAAATGATGTTGTAGAATATCTTCAGATCAATGGAGATAGTAACATTATTCAAATTATTCATTTGGATTCCTAGTACCCAACACTGGTGCTAGTCCATACTATATCACTACTTTGCAACCAGTTGAACCGCAGACACGAGGGCTACCAAGCCCTGTTGCTGACCTATGCTTGCATGCAATGCATGGCTGTAGAGCAAAAAGGCATAAATGTGTTCAAGTCCAGGTAATCAATCTGATTCCCCACTAGGGCAACATGGATTTCCTTCCCCTCTGCGCCTCCCCCAAATTCACTCTGGAGGCTGAGAAGCCCCAGAGCAG